>NC_046664.1:73608109-73631284 GCF_010883055.1 Belonocnema kinseyi | reverse complement strand
ACTCAACACTGGGGACATCCTCCCCATCATATTCAACCATTAAGCAGTGGGTTTCCGAGTTTAAAAAGGGTCGTGTGAGCACCTCTGATGAGCCTCGCTCATCAGAGGTGCACACCGATTCGAGCACCAGGTAGTATAATACGTATTCTACGAGAACTTTTATAAAGTTCAAATTGTTAAAACACCCAAAATAACTAAAAATTATGTGTCTATGATCCTGGTGCACCGGGTCGCACAAAAGGTAATTTAGCACGTATTCTATGAGAACTTTTTAAAAATTTAAATTGTGATAACTGTCAAAATAACGATCAATTGTAAGTCGACGACCTCAGTTCACAGGATCGCGCACCAGGTAGTTTAGCGCGTAGTATATGAAAAAATTTTAAAAACTGAAATTGGTCCAACGGCCAAAATGAGAAAAATTGTCTTTCGACGGTCAAAGTGCACCAGGTCAAAAACGAGGTCTTTTAAGGCGTCATGTGCAAGAACTTTTCTAAAATTGAATTTTTGCCAGCAGCCAAAAAAAGTTTTTTAATTGTGCTTGAACAACCCGGGTGCGTCAAATCGTGCATTAGCTCGTTTAAAACGTCATTCGCGTAGTTATTTTGTATTTATTTCTGATATTTACACCATCTGGTAGTTATTTTGTCTGTTCAAACAATTTAATTTTTGAATATATTTTTGATAAATGCGTGCTAAGCTAAATGGTGTGCGATTGAGTTTACAAGGATCATCAGCGTACTATTAAAGGTTATTTTGCCTGTTGTAGCAATTTAAATTTCGAAAAAGTTGTTGTAGAATACGTTCTAAGCCACGCGGTGCACGACCCAGTGCACTTGTGTCGTCGACTCATCATTTGAAATTGTTTTCGTTATTCACAAAATTGGAATTTTTTAAATGTTCTCGCAGAATACGTATTTTACTGCGTGGTGCTCGATCCAGTGTACCAGGATCGCCGACATACAGTTTTTATTTATTTTGGCTTGTGGTATATTTTTAGTTTTAAAAAATTTCTCGTAGAATACGTGCTAAACAACCTGTTCCGTGATCTGATGCACCAGGGTCGTCGACTCACCCTTGGTCACAAAATGACCTAAATTGCACGAAATAATTTAATGAAGAGCTTTTCGTGTCATTTTTTAAACGCGCTCATATGCGCTACTTTTAAAATTAACAAAAAAACCATAATCAACTCCCTCTTTGCCGCTTCTTATTATCCACTATCCAAAGCTATCTCCAAATAACCTAAATTGCAGTATAAACATTTCTAATGGTCTCTTAAGATAGGATTTCAAATACACCCATATGTGCCACTTTCAAAATGAACAAAAAACCATTATCAACCCCCTCGTTACGACTTCTTAGCGCAAGATTTCTTTAGTAATGGCGCGTTTGCGCGCATTTGAAGTTTAACATGCGTTGTGGCGCAAACATTTGTATCGTTGGCGCATTTAAGCGCATTTTGGGCGCAATTCAGTGAACTACAGAAAACCCGAAAATTAAGAGTGGGGGCGTTGTAACTGACCTATATTTTTTGACGTCTATCTTAGTGAAACTCATAAAAGTTAGATCTTATCCAGTTAGGTCGGTCACTAGATTTTTTTATCGACTTAGTGCTGTAAGGGATAAAGTTTTACTATTACGAGAAAACGATCCTTATCGTGAAGTTCGTATTGATTTGATTGGTGGTTAGACTAAGTACATTTTTGGATGCATCAGAAGAAAGATTTTGATGTTCTACAAATGAATCCGTTTTCCAAAAATTTACATAGTCTAATACCATTTAAAATTAGATCAATTTTACGATGAGGTTATTTTTTTCATAATACTAACGCCTAATTTCTTACAGCATTGAATCAATACAAAAATCAAGTGACAGATCTACTACAATAAGGTCGAAATTGTATTGGTTTCACTAAAGTAGGTGTCCAGAAATGTACATATTCTACCACATTTTGTTTTTCGTTAGTGGCGCCGCGCCGCTTAGTTGTTTGACCTACAAAACTCGCATTTTCGGTGTTTAAATGCATTTTGTATACTGATTGCATCGTTCAATTACGTAACAGTACTATTTTTAAAGAAATCTTTATCATCCGAAAATAACAGTATTTATTGACGTTTCTACAGGCTAGATGGAGCTATGAATTAAAGTTTTTTTCAATGAAATCTTTTTCGGAAAAAAAATCTCTTTTTTGCTTTGCTGGGAATCGAACCACTGAATTTCCGATTAACGAGAATAGTTCTCATTGTTATAAATAATTGTTACAAATAAATGTACTTATAGTGCATTTTTGAACATAGAAACTTTTTATCTCTTTAGGATAATTACTTGTCATTATATATTATCATTTAACAATAGTTGATATGTCCTGGTACCAATCATTTTTACAAGAAAGTGAAACTTTTCTATAACTATAGTTTGTTGTACAAGCATGTACTTTTTTGTAATATAATGTACCAGGAAGATAAATATTCTACAAAAAGACTATTTTTTACTAAAATAAATGAATTTTCAAGCAATTAGTTAATTCTTTATCTAAAAGATTGAAGTTGGCAACCAAAAAAAGGCAATAGTTAAATTCTCAGTTCTAAAAAGCAGTTTTTAACAAAAAAGCAAATTTTTAGACTATCGGTTTTAACACATAAAAAATTTAACAATATAATTTAATTATCAACCAAATGCATGAATATTCAAACAGGAAGGTCAAGTTTTTAAGAAACAAAAAAGAAAAGAATTTTCAACATAAAATTTAACGTTTTTAACTAAAGACATGAATTTGAAATTATCTATGCATTCAATATCGAGTTTAATCCCTTTGTTTGCATTTATAATTATACGATGCTTATGTCACGAGCATCCTTCTTTCCTTTAACAAATTACTTTATTCCTTATCAACGAAGCATTAGTGATTTTTTAAATAATAGAAAAAACTAAAGTTTTTATTTTTGTCAATTTACAAATAGAAATTTACAAAAAAAATATAATATTAGGAGTTAATATAAACAATTTCTGAAAGATAATGACAGTAAATTTTTTATTTGAAATGGTGATTTTTCCAGCTGAAAGAAAAATTTCTGTCGCAACCTATTTTTTTCACAGCTTTATGATTTTTTAAATAAAAATTGTCAGTGTTTTTATATCAAAATTTATTATCAAAATTTCTTTTCTATGCATGCATCAACAGGGCCTTAGGTTACGGCAGCCTGCCCGGTCCCTAGACTACCCTTTTCTATTGTTCAGCGCTGGACTTGGTCTCGAAGCTGGACGGCTCCAACCGGAGGACCATTTCGCTGGCCCTACCATCCACGCAAATTTAACTTTTTTTCGGTCAAATATTTAGTGCAGAATTTATTCAAATTTGTACTACCAAAATTAGAATTTGTGAATCACCGGAAGTACCTGATCTCACAGAAGAACACTGGCGGGGCCAGCAAAACGTTTCGCTGGCCCCGACATTATCCAAAATGAACTTCATATGGGTGCATTATTTTCGTCTTAATTTGTTCAAATTTGTGAAACCGACTTCAACCCCCAAAAACTACCCACTGTACGGAAAGCGCTATGGCGGGACCAACGAAACGTTTTGCTGGCCCCGACATTATCCAAAATCAACTTTATATGGGTGTATCATTTTCGTATCAAGTTTTTAAAATTTATGCAACTAATTTCAACCCCTAAAAACTACCCCCTGTGCGCTAAGCACCATGCGAAATGTTTTGCTGGCCCGAAATGTACCGCTAGTCCCGAAATCATCCAAAATCAAATTTAGATGGATGCATTATTTTCCTTTTAATTTGTTCAAATTAGTGCAACCAGATTCAGCCCCTAAAACGACTCTCTGTACGAAAAACACCATGACATTAAAATAGCTTCCTCACTCTTTGATCAAATGTGTTCAGATTATAAGTCAATCAATTCTCCTGTAACGAAGAAATCTTTTCATTCATGCATTAACTTTTAATTAAATTAAGAAAAAAGTTTTACCGTAAAAAACAGTATCTACTTTCAAATATTATGGATTCCCATAGCCACCTTTCTGTTCAACCAAATGTATCAATACTATAGGTCAGTCGATTCGTGGCAAATCAAAATATCTTTCCTATTCTCGCATAAACTTTAAATTATGACAGTAAAAAAAATCGTTACTATGAAAATCGATTTTAAGTACAATATAAATGAGAACAATGTCCTTAATCTTTAATAAAATGTATTATTATCATAGATTAAGCGATTTGTCTCGAGCCAAGGAATTTTTCATATTCTTGCATCAAATTTAAAAAACGGTAATGAAAAACATTTTAGTCTAAAAAGACGGTGTTTACAATATTATAAAAAGCTGAAAAAAATTCAATAAATAGTTTTAGAATTCCTACGGTCAGTTTTTACGATAGTAGTCGTACCAAAAGTCCGATATAAAAAAAAAAAATAGTTTTCCTGTGATTTTAGGAATCAAAATATTATAACCGATGTCATTGTAAATAAAAAACATTATTTTTTATAAAAAATATTTAAATTCACAAAAACATTAATTTGAATCATTTTTTATCTAATTCATATTTTTCCAATCGTCACCAATTTAAAAAAGATGGTATTATATTTATAAATGACGGCTTATTTTTGCCAGGAAAACATTCTCTACAATTCTACTGTTCTAATTATAAAATAACTAAATGTTTGATATCAATTATAATATTGTGATTTTTCAAAATCATAGAAAAGCTTTTTTCCATATATTTGATTTTTGGTACGTCAACACCCTTGAAATATTAGTGGTGAAAAAAAACCTTTCAAATTTTATTTATTTAACTACAATCGTTTTCAAAGTATCAAATTAACAAAAAAATGTACTATTTATACATTCAAACACATGCCAAGACAATTGATAGGAATATTAGATTGGACATTATTAAATTAAGGAACGTCTGATTAAATTAATTTAAATTTTTTCGAAAATGTTACGATTACAAAGCTTTCTCTATGATTAAGCAAAAGTGGTTAGAAGCGACAAAAAGAAAAAATATAATTTAAAAGATACCGTTAACAAACCTTTTTTGTAATTTAAGAAATTCTCGTATCAAAAATAATGTTTCTTATTTGAAGTTACATAATCAGTGACATTATTTTCGTTCCTAAAATCATATAAAAACTATTTTTTTAGCGATCTGACTTTTGATACAACTTCCTTATTATTTTTAGTTTTTATCCCTTATAAAATCGTATACAACATATTATTTATTAAATTTAAAAAATTTTAGAAAAGACAAGAATGCATCATATGGAAAGGAAAAATAACAGCTTGTCTAGAGCTTGTCAAATACAGATTTCATAATTCAGCTTGATTCCATTGATAATGTTTACTTAAGATATGAAACTGCGTAATTTCTAATAATGACATAGTACAGGTTTTTTATGATTTCGGTTTAAACAATTTTCCATGTGGCAGTTTTTTCCACGAGATTAGAAACTGATGAACTGAAAGTCGTTCTTTACAAAATTTATTTTAAAAAATGAAGACCCTTTTCAGCCCTTTAATACTTACAATCGCAGGTTTTTTACAGTTTGGTGGTGAGTTCACTCAACATAATATAATGTTACTATGAAAAGTTGCATATTGCATAAATCGAAATTTTTGTAAGATCAATTTGCAATTTAAAATAGATATTGTGCCTTTTTAAATTAACATATTTTAGAATCAAAAAGGTTTCAATTGCGTTTCGTCAAATTTTACCATTTTTAATTTGTAAGCTATTTTATTTCGTGCTCATAATATTTTCGATACATGATACTTTTCTATTATTAAAACTTTGATCAAATGTTTATTTCATTCAAAAGATTTATAATTTAACTTCGAACGTAAAGACATTTCTACTGCATTGTTAAACCGCTTTCCTCACATTTCCTCAACATTTACTATTTTTCAAATAGAAAAATTTTTTAATCTTTTCTTGCCACTTTTGTTCTTCTACTAACTCTCCCCTTATTTAGCAATGAGAAAGTATTGGTTTTATCTAAAACTTTACTTGACCAATTTTCATCAAATTTCTACGTTTTGAAACTCCCGGAGTAAAAAAAAAATTATTCTTACAAAGATTTCTGTCTGTCTGTAGTCTGCCCATTTCTCTCCTACATCCTTCCCATACATGCTCCCATCTTTCCTCCTCCCATACACATATTCTAGCCATTTCTTTTTCTTCTTTTTCCCAATACATTCCCTTTCTTACCTCTTTTCCCAATCTAAATCCTGCTATTATGGCCCACTCTCTCTTTTTTAACATTTTATACCATATATTATACTATCTTTTTTTATGCCTTAATCATTCCCCATATTTCTATTAATTGTCTTTCCCTCTCCTTTCCAATTTTTCATAGTTTACTCTAGTCCCGTCTTCTATGTTTCCAACATTAAAAAAATCCCTTGGTCTGAAATTTCCGTGCCCTCTCTCCCGTTTTAATATTATGTCCATCTTATAACCGTTCTTGTAAGCTCTCAATATCCTTTCTTTCTTTCCGTCATTATATCTCTGCTCCATAACTAAATAGTGGCCATACCAGCATATCAAACAACCACATTTTCCTTCTTCAATTTTTTTTAACCTTCTTTTTCCTATTTTCATATATTTTTCATTAACCCTGCTCCTCTTTCTATCCTTTCTCTTATATGAACCCAATGATCTTCATCCGTTTGCAAGATATAGCCACAAAATTTAAACTCTTTTACTTCTTCTAAATTTATTCCTTTCCATCTCCCTGTCCATTTTTTCCTTCTCCCTCCTTTTCTAAACATCATTATCTTTGTCGTCTATACATTTACATTCAGCTTTTCCCCCATATAAGTATTTTTTCTAATCTTGTAATTAAGCGTGAAAAAGTTTCAATGGGTGAGCCATGGGTCAACAATGGCACAAGCGTGGGGTCACTGCGGGTTAAGCATGGGGTAAGCTTGGGATAAGCATGAGGGATGCGTGGCTCAAGATGGGTCAATGTTCACCCAAGGTCTTTCCACGGTCGTCCCTTAGTTATAGACAATGGGTCAAGCATGGTTAATGACCCCTCTCTGTGTTTCGGCCACGGTAAAACTTGATTTGGGTTGAATTGAACTTTGGCAACATTTTCGAACATGGACACAATCTACTTCATTTTTCCCATTTTTTGGAAAGGATTTGTGGAAAAATAGTTTCTCTTATTGGACTTTACGAAATTTTCAAAAAGCAGGACTATCCAATCAATAATGCATGGGTCATAGCTCAATAATAGCATAGCGCAAGCCTGGCTTTTGCCCGTTTTACACGCTCAGGAGACGCTAAACACAAACGAATAAATACTCAAAAAATATCCAAGTGTTAGAGAAAATTAGCCTTAGCTAAAAATTAAAATCTTAGGTTTGCCAATAGCCGACATGTCTCCACATGGTAGGTTCACTACCCGCGTGCATCGGATCATTCACCACGTCATTCTAGACGTCATCTACGAGAACTTTTAGAACAGTCAAACAATGCTAACAGCTAAAATAACTACCGATGATAAGTCGACGACCCTGTTGCTCCGAGTCGCGCACCAGGTGGTTTATTACATATTCTACGGGAATTTTTTCAAAATTCAAGATGTTTTAACAGCCAAAATAACTAAAAATTGCCAGTCGACGATCCGGATACACCGGATCGAGCACCAAGCAGTATAATACGTATTCTGTGAGAACTTTCTAAAAATTTAAATTGTGCTAACTGTCAAAATAACTACTAATGGTGAGCCAACGAGCCTAGTTCACCGACTCGCGCAACAGGTAGTTTAGCACGTGTTCTACGAAAACTTTTTCAAAATTGAAATTGTTCCAATAGCCAAAATAACTAAAAATTTTGTTTTGACGATCAGAGTGCAGCAGGTCGAAAACCAGGTTGTTCCAGACCTCATATACATAGACTTTCCTAAAATTAAATTTTTTCCAGTAGCAAAAAAAATTACAAATTGTGCGTCAACAACATGGGTGCTTCGAATCGTGCATCAGGTCACTCAGAACGTCATTTACGTAGTTATTTTGTATTTATTTGTAATATTAACGTCTGTTCAAACAATTTAAGTTTTGAAAATATTTTCGACATGTACGTGCTAAGCTACCTGGTGCGTGATTCGGTCCTCACGGATCGTCAGCTTACTATTAGAAGTTATTTTTGATGTTGGAATAATTTTAATTTTAAAAAAGTTTTTGTGGAAAATATGGTAAGCTAGCTAGTAAGCAATCAGGTTCAAACGGATCGTCGCCTTAATATTGGAAGTTATTTTGATCGTAGAAACAACTTCGGTTTACAAGGATCATCAGCGTAATATTTAAGGTTATTTTGTCTTTTCGAACAATTTAAATTTCGACAAAGTTCTTGTAGAATATGTGCTAAACTACCTAGTGCGTGACCCGGTGCACTGGGGTTGTCGACTTACCAGTTGTAATTGTTTTCGATTTTCACAAATTAAAAATTTTTTATAAGTTCTCGTAGAGTACATATTAAAATAACTGGTGCTCGATCTGGTGCGCCCGGATCTTCGACTTACAACTGATCCACTGGAAAGCAAAACGTCGTTTGCGCGCGAGACGAGTTTGCCTAGTAGGTGAGGGAGGGGATAACGCGCTGCTATGGGCCGCATGAATTCGACAAAAAATTAAAAAATTGCTTATCAAGTGTATTTACATTAATCTATAATATATCCAAAATTCAGCTAGATCTGATTTTATTTGTAGAAATGATGAGCATAAATATGCAAATGCGAATCTATGAAATGTTGCGGATTCTAAAAATCCCTCGGCGAACGATGTAATTGACAGATGTAAAGTGATGTATTTAAAAAATGTGCTTTCAGAAGTTTTTTTAAACAGTATTCAATTTAATTCTTTCAAATGTATTGCTGTTTTGCATGTAAAACATTTTCCTATATTAATACTTCTTCGCAGTTAATTGTTAACATGTGTAAAAAAGCTACGAACAAATAACGAATGAAAAGTAAAAAAAAGTATACGTTTCACATGAAATTCTATTGCGATGCGCAATAGAATATGCGCATAAAGTATAAATTAATGTACATGCAGTTGATGAGTATTGGTCGTTTCAGAAAATTCGAAAATTTATAGCGACGTTTTTGAGCTCGAAGTTGTGAAAACTTCATGCTCAGTTTGGGAATTGAATTTATACGGAATGAGCTATGATTCTATAATCATCAGAAGCGGCAAAGACTGACGAAATTTTATATCCAAAAATCATCTCGATACGACTATTAATACCAGAGTAATCGCGATTTAAAAATTTTGTGTCGACTTAATGCGGCCCGTAGCAACGTGTTATCCCCTCCCTTACCTACTAGGCAAGCTCGTCTCGCGCGCTCAGGACGTTCTGCTTTCCAGGGGCTCAAATATTAGTTATTTTGGTGGTTAAAACATTTGAAATTTTGAAAAAGTTCTCGTAGAATATGCGCTGAACTACCTGGTACTCGATCTGGCGCACCGGGGTTGTCGACTCAAAATTTGGAGCTGCTTTCGTTATTCACAAAGTTTAAATTTTTTAAAAGTTCTTATCGAATACGTATTATACTACCTGGTGCTCGATCCGGTGTATCCGGGTTGCCGACTAACAATTCTTAGTTGTTTTTGCTGTTGGAAAAATTGAAATTTGAAAAAGTTCTTGTCGAATACGCGCTAAATTATCTGTTGCTTGAACCGACGCACCCGGGTACTCGACTCAAAGTCTGGAGTTGTTTTCGGTATTCACTGTATTTTAATTATTTTAAATTGTCACAGAATACGTATTATACTACCTGGCTCTGTATCCGGCGTACCTATATCGTCGACAGACAATTTTGAGTTATTTTGGCTGTTCAGACAATTTATATTTTAAAAAAGTTCTCGTAGAATACGTATTAAACTACCCAGTACGCGACTCGGTGTACCGGGGTGGTCGACTTACCATTTGGAATTGTTTTGGTTATTCACAAAATTTAAATTTTTTAAAAGTTCTTGTAGAATGCGTATTAAACTACCTAGTGCTCGATTTGGTACACCGGGATATTCGACTCAAAATTTTTAGTAATTTTAGCTGTTGGAACATTTCAAATTTTGAAAAAGTTCGCGTAGCATACGTGCTAAACAACCCGGTGCGCGACCCGGTGCACCAGGATATTCAACTGACAATTTTTAGTTATTTTGGCTGTTAAAACATTTTAAATTTTGAAAAAATTCGCGTAGAATATGTAATAAACCACCTGGTGCGCGACTCCGTGCACCAGCGCCGTCGACTCACCATTGGTAGTTATTTTGGCTGTTAACATAGTTTAAGTGTTCTAAAAGTTCTCGTGAATAACGTCTTGAACGACGTGGTGAACAATCCGATGCAACCGGGTAGTGAACTTACCATGTAGAGACATGTCGGCTATTGGCAAACCTAAGATTTTAATTTTTAGCTAAGGCTAATTTCCTCTAACGCTTGGATGCTTTTTTGAGTATTGATTCATTTGTGTTTAGCATCTTCTAAGCGTGGGGGACGGACAAGAGCCAGCCTTGCGCTATGCTACCATTGAGCCATGACCTATGCATTATTGATTGGATAGTGTTGTTTTTTGAAAATTTCGTGAAGTCCAAAAAAAAGAAACTATTTTTTAACAAATCCTTGCTAAAAAGTGGGAAACGTGAAATATATTGTGTCCAACTTCGAAAATTTTGCCAAAGTTCAATTCAACCCTAATCATGTTCTACTGTCGGCGAAGCATGGGAGAGGGGCTGTCAGTCATGCTTGACCCATTGTCCATAACTATGGGACGACCTTGGGAGGACTATGGGTAAAGATTGACCCATCTTGAGCCACGCTTACCCCACGCTTCTCCCATGATTAACCTACGCTCACCCCACACTTCACCATAATTTTTTCTATTCCGCTTTGGTGTAATGAGTCGAAAGCCGCCTTTAAGTTTACGAACATTGCTATTATTTCCACATTTTCCAGTGTTTTCGGTCGTCCAATCTCTTTTTCCTCAACTTCTTTCTTCAATCTCTCCGATAAAACGGTTTCATAAACTTGACATAGTCTTGGCATCAGCATCACACCCCTATAATCTTTAACCTCTTCTCCTTTGCCTTTGTTCACTATTGGTATGACTACTCCTTTCTTCCATAACTCTGGCCACCGTTCTACTCTCCATACAAAATTACACATTATTCATGCCCATTCCTCTAGTTCCGCCCCTTCATATTTTCATACTTTAATTGGAACCTCATCTATATCAGGTGCCTTTCCATTCTTTATTATTCCTAACACCTTGACTATTTTTATCCTTGTTATGTCCTCTTCCTCATCTCTTTCTCTACCATATTTTCCTCCTGGCCTAATTTTTTTCCTTAATTCCTCTCCCATATTTTCCTGTTTTTCTTCATAAATCCCCATTACTTCTAACATAACTTCGCGCGTTTCTTTTTGTCGTTCATCTTTTATCGGATCTTTAGTTTCACCTCTGTTTCCTTTAGTCCTCTTACTATTCTTCTCCCCCTCTACAAAATTCTGCCTTTCCGGCAGCCATCGAAGAATTTTTGAATATTTCAAGCTGAAACCGATATTTTCCTTCTTTTCACTGTTTCCCCTCTCCCCTCTCTGCTTTTTGATAAAAACCTTAATCAACCCCACGCTTTTTGCTCTTGATCTCTCCTTTTCTACAGTTTTCCTATACTTTTCCCTTCCCCTCCTTCTTTCATCACCTCTGTCGGTGTACTGAACACTTTCTGCTCTGAGACCGTTTTTTCCGCAATGGTACTCGCTCCGCTAGCTATGAATCCAATTTAAACGCTCCCGCCTTCTATCCTTACCTTCCTCTATCTATCGTCGCAGCCTGATACCTGTCTTGCCTTTCTTCTTCGCTACCCAATTCTGCGTCTACGAGGCCGATTAACCTAGTCCTCCCACACTTTCACAAATCTAAAACCAACCTAACCTCAACTTCAACACAAAACTGTCTTAATCATCAAGAATATATGTATCCCCTTTTCAATCTAAGAATCACTGAATCGATCTCTCACATCCAAAACCTTCCATACACTTTCACAATCCACTCACCTCAAATTAAACTAAAATTAAAATTTGGAGCCAAACAAATCATGGTATAAAAAAATCCCTAAGAAGAAAAACGTTGATTCTTGAAAACCATTAAATATTGTCGTAACAACTTTTTTAATTTTGTCGAAAAGTTTACAATTTAAATTTTGATCGTACAAAAAATAATGAAAAGTTGAAAATTGAAATAGTAATCGCACAAAAAATAATGAAAATTGGAAACTTCGAATTTTTATCGTACAAAAAATAATCAAAAGTTCCATTATGTGGTCAAACTATGCAGGATACGAAAAAATTGCGATAAATAAAATTGCGCGTCCTGAAAAGATCTACAAAATTTGTCATTAATAACCCCTCGATAGGACTCGTCAGTTTTTTATTTCAGGCGTCAAAAACAACATTAAAAATAATAATAAATTGTTAGACTAACGAAACAAGCTACAAAAAAGACAAATCTCGTTCATCCAAAAAATATCTATAAATTTATTATTTATTATTTTTAGATAGTATAAGTTGATTTTATTTTAATCGTAAAAAATAATATTAGAAATTGAAAAATTTAATTTTCGGTAAAATGATACAAAATACGCAAAAAAATAGAAGTAAAAAGTTGTTCAATCAGAAAAATCTAGAAGTTTCTTTTATATAATCTAGTAATAAAAATATATTAAAGATATCAAAACAAATTTTTTGGAAAAAGCCACAAGCTACAATAACATTTTATTTAACAGCATTTTGCACCTAAATTATATCTACAAGTTTGTTGACAGTCGCCTTACGCTAGGACGCCTATTTTTAGATTGAATTGTAAAGAATATCCATGAAAATAAACAATTGAAATAAATAATTGAAAACACAAGATACGTGTTTATAATGTGTTCATTAAATTCGAAGGAGCTTTAACAAATGCAAATTGACAATCACGAAAGAAAGTTGTCGCTTTGATCTTTAATCTTAAAAAGCTTGTGCGCAGATATGGGGTAAATAAAAATACCGACCGCGTAGCGCCAGGTTAATGGATCATCCACCGCAAAGCGCGAAAACCAACAGTCGCGCGCCAAAACTTGAGAGCGAATATTTTGTTTAATAACAAATTTCTGTATTTTTTACAGAATTGAATGCCACGGGAATTAGGTTTCGTGGTTCAAGCCGGCAAACGCCAAGAGTAGCCATTTACCCACCGGCCGGCCCAGATACTGAGGGTCCACCACATGAGACCGCTCGTTATGGGGACACCTTCATTTCGTTGTGGCTAGATAGGCGTGATTCAGCAAAGGTTGTGAAAGCTGACTATGTGGATAATTTTGAGCCAAATGAAATGTTTTGTGCCGTGAATGATTTTTTTGTCAAACTTATTACTGCAGGACACTGGAAAATAGTGGGATATTTAAGAACAAATGGAAAACTCTTCGGAGTCCGAGCACCGAACCGAAGAGGTAACTAAATGTGGGAGATGATTTTTGTTAGACGCCGAACCTAATCCTAAAATCCTAAAGTGCTAGAACGTTTCCCAAGGACCCGGACGTTTTTTCAGAATTTTTTTTTTTAATGTTTTTTTAATTTTTCGAAAATTGTTTATGATACGAAATTAATCTTCGTATCTATTTTTAAAGTATTTATTTTTTCGAGACTCTGCTCTCTAAATTTGAAATAGTCACAATTGTTGTTAATTTCACTCAGTGGCTCAATTCTAGCTATGTAAGAGTTATTTTTTGCTGATGCATCAGTAACGCTTACTAACTTATCAGAAAACATTCTGATTCATAGCCAGATTTAAGTGACTAATTGAAATTAGTAGAAATTTTATCTAATTCAAATTTGGAGAGTGGCCTTTAACTGAAAAAAGTATATGCATCTAAGTCTATTTAAAAAAAGGATATTTCATTTTAAAGTTTGCTCGGGTCTGCTGGACCCGTTCTAGGGGAACGGAAAATTTCGAGGTTCCAGCAATTGATGGTTAATTATCGTTGGCCCTAATAAAATTCAAAAGAAAATGCGTTCTTAAAAAAAAGGTTTCAAGAAAATATATGAATTTAGGATTTAAAAAGTTAAATTCTTTACCCCAAAATTGAATATCTATATTTGTATTGACAAACAAATTTGTAAACATAAAAGGAAGTTAAATATAAAAAACTGGAATTAAAAACAAACATTGAACCAATAAGTGGAATTGTTGGCCAAGAGATGGATATTTTACCAAAGAAGATGAATTTTGAACAGAATATATGAAATTCCAATTTTATATTATTTTATATTATATTAAAAAATTAAACCAGCAAGTGGAATTTTTAGTCAAAAAGGTTGATTTTTTACTGTAAAAATTAACTTTCTGCAAAAAAGATTAACTTTTAACAAAATACATGAATTTTCAGCAAAAAATAGAATATTTACATTTCCAGTTAAAAAAGTATTTTAACCAAAAAAAATGAATTTTCAATCGAAAAGATCAATTTTCAACCCAAAACATATATATGTATATACATATTTACAAAATACTTGCTTTTTTAAATAAAAAAGATAAATTTGAAACTCAAATTTGGAACAAAATAAATAAATTTTTAACCAAATGGTTGAATATTCAACTAAGGATGATGAATTTTTAACCACACATAGAGTAGTGAAACTTTCAATTAACAAATTAATTTTCAACAAAGAAAAAGGATCGTTAATAAAACAATTTATTAAGAAACCAAATAAATGACTGGTCAACTATAGTGACAAATATTCGAGAATAAAAAAATGTCAATCAAAAATCGAAATTCTCGCCCAAAAATATTTATGTTTAAGGATAAAGATTTGAGTTAAAGATTTATTATTTTAGTTCAAAATAACTTACTTTCAAAATTCCGCTGTTTAATTAAAAAATGTAAACACTTGTTTAAAAATAATATGTACTGAATTTTTAGTGAAGGTATATAAAATAATTTATTTTTAATTATTATTAAAGGCTTCGTCTTTAGATACATATTCAATAAGTAATTATTTGAAACTTAATTATTACATTGTGCTAATATATTAAAGAAAAACTTGAAATTTTCAGAGAATTTATTTCTAGGATTTTAGTACACACTAGACGCCCTGTTATAGAATTTTTGAATTTTCAGACAGAATTACCTTAATACCCTTCAATAGCCCTCCCTACTATAGCCCTTTCAAGAATTAATGCTACGCCGCAGGCAGGTGTAAAAAGAGCTGCGCGGGGTGTGCGTGGACTACGTTGTCACTGAGTCGAGCAATCAGGCGTGAACAAACAAAAGTGAATCGGACTGTAACGAGTTAGCTCCCACTCACCGTAAGCCCCAAAATCGGCGCTATAGAAGAGTTTCACTGAGTTTTTTTTTAAACTCAAAAGTCTTTCGTTTCTTTTTAAGCTCGTCCCACTGACGTAGAACCCAAATCATCAAGATGGTTCATCATTCATAGGGGCAGAGGTTATAAGGTAACGATGGATCCTGCTACAGAACGCCCGGAAGATATTAGCCTCCTGCCTGAAAATAGACATACAAGACCAGAAAATCAAGGTCGTCTTCAAACCACGTTGCGTCATTTTGGAAACGTACACTTTATCTTATATCATATTGAGGACCAAGTTGTAGGAGCTGCACTTAACCCGGAATATCATCATCCTAATTTGCAAGCAGATTAATCTATACTCAAGGTTTACGACACATATCTGTAAATTTTACAATATAATATTTTCTTCATGTATATTCCTGAATAAAAACTTTAAAAAATTAAAAAGCTCTTGTGAATGGACTCTGAGGTTATTAGATAGCGAAATTAAATCTTCAGTATTGTGTTAAAATTTAATTTCCTGCGATTCGATTATATTTAGAAAATAAGGTATTATTATGTTTCGAACCGTAAGAGATTCATGATTATTCGTACACAGAATTACAATAAGAAGAGATTTATTTTGATAAAAGCACTTTTGTTATACCGCGTGGAATGACAAAACTTTGAAAGAATATATTGAAATGCGGACATTACAGATTGAATATAATTTAGAATTTGATTGTTTGACAAGAAAATAGAGCTGTCAATTTTGTCTAATCGGAAGTAGATCTTGATCGATACCCGTTCTGCTCGATACTGATTTACTCTAGCTGGTTTCTAAGCAGGCGACGTTGGCGACATTTTTGTCCATCCAAAAATTTCTGCACTTCAATCTCACATATTTTCAGACACGTTCAATACGCATACATGTAATAAATATCAAAACGCACGAGTAACTTATTCTTATCTTGCTCATTATATTTTGCTTATTTCTATTTTGTATGTAACATAATAGGGCACTACAACTACAATCAAAAATACGATGCAAAAAAAATTCATTCAAGAAATTTTGTCTCACTGAGGTTAGGGATATAATAAAAAAAATTTTGTTAATAATAATGAAACCTTTTTTCAAAAGAGAATATTAAACTACTTCTGTTTCAATGCCAATGCATATTATGAATTGTAATACTATACATCTATGCAAATGATATACAATTTCAGGGACAAACTCAAGTGCGATGGTCGAGATACGTGATGGTAATGAGTTCGTTAAAGCCGAAGAAGCTTTGATAAAAGAGTATTCACAATCACCAAATTACTGGTGTCTATTTTTCTACCTCTAATTTTAAAAAGTCTGTGCACAGTTTAATGTTAGCAGCGATATTTGTTCAGGTCAAAAGATCTGTACAAAGATGTTGAATTAAAGGATAAGCTGATATACTATTAACATAATACACACAATTATTTAGACTATGAAGACATTATAAAAGCCCTTAATCTTAGCACATTGGACAATTATTTAGTGATAATCAGTAATTCTGTTGTATCCGGGGAATTCAGGAGCGCAATCTAGAGCGGACCCGAGGCTGTCAGTCTTACCACGGATCTAAAACCATCCTTTTTGACGTCCCTATACAGAGAGCATTTTTACAATTAATAAAACAGATTCTCTTCTACTCCCAGATTGCAGATTGGACAGGAAACGATCCATAGGTGTGGTAGCACCTAAACAGATTATGTCTGACTCAGCCTGCACAGGTCCGCATCTCTAAGATGGGCCTTAAATTTTGCAAGGATTATATTCTTGTTGCTCTGTAAGCATACCAAGTCCAATCCGGGCTAAAACGCCTCCATTCAACACAACTTGAAAAGATGTTTAGCTGCAGGACCCAACTAAACTCACCCAAATCTAGAAGTTTTAGACAGACTTTAGAAAGCTTCTCTGCACCCACACCTAAAACTCTTGAAGAAAGTAGTGTGGATTACCCCAACCTCCTTACAGTACCTCAAGCCCCAGATCCCTATACCATAACAAAAAACGCTTGACATGATGCTCTGAAATAGGATTAGTTTACATCGCCAAAATTCCGACCTGGAGTCTCGAAGTACTTGCAAAGATGAACCCACGGCTGTCTTAGCGGAAACAAGCCTTTTTTTGCAGGCCAAAGAAAAGTTAGCAGAACTTCCAAATAGCTTGCTAAGGTAAGTTTATTCCTGGACCATTTCCAATTTGTGCCCTCAAACGAAAAATATCGCATCTGCGGTGGTCTACCCCTATGAAAAACCATAGTCTTGGTCTTGAATATATTGTCTTCCAAATAATTCAACCTGCAACATTCAGCAATAGCATTAATTTGTTTTTGTAGGTCAATCCTAGTTTCAGAAAGTAGAACTATAACATTAGCATATGCCCAGAGAATAAACTAGATTAGTTGGTCAATTGAAACTTCCCTAACTGGGGACGTGATGTCCTCTGAAGTGCAAATGGACATCCTAGCCGCATTATAGATACTTTTTATTACCCTGATCAATTTTGTGCCGACACATAGGCTCAATAATTTATTCCAGAGCATATCATGATTGACTGAGGGGAAGACTCTTTTGAAGTGAATAAAGCACGCGTCAACCTTATGAACAGGAGTGCTAAGATGAATCTGTACGATCGAGCTCAAAACAAAGATTGATCCAAGTAATCTTTGCCCGCCTTAAAACCCGCCTGAAATTCCGGCAAACACGCTCACTTATCAATCCGCGCCACCAATATGTCCAGGAAGATCCGCACGAATATTTTAGCAATAACATTTACTAGAGCAATGTCTCTCTATACAAGGCTAAATCTTTTTTGTCTCCCTTGTTTAGTAGCATGCACGTAACTATATTTGCCTAATCTGAGGGGATATTCTTATCCTCCCAGACCCTCCTGAACACACATTCAAGGTAATCCACTCCTAAATCCGGAAGCGCGCTATAAAATTTGGCAGCACTTTCATCTTCACCTAGAGCGTCCCCGGTTTATATTTGCATATGACAGAAATTATTTCTCTTTTGGGAATCGACTTATCCAGGATAGGGTGTGTATTCATGGGCCAAGCAAGTTCAACGCTAATTTTAGGAGTTTACAACAATTTCGTGAATTCTTGCCACGTTTGCAGGTCGATACAATTTCCATGCGTAGGCCTAATCTTGAAAAAGTTGACTGCCTTCCAGAATTCTGCAGGACATCTCGGTGCTTCAAAAGCATTCTGGAAAGCCATCTTGCAGTTTACGTTCTCAGTGACCATTAGAGATAGTTACGCCTTTTCATTCGAATTATATTATGAATGTCCTCTTGCACGAATCCAGATACTTTACAAATTCTTAGGCTTTTTCCTACTTTTTTCCTACTGTTCAGACAGGAATAGTCATACCACGGTTTCTTCCCCATAAAATAAGAATACCACCTAGAAATCATACCCACTTTCTAAGCCGCTTGCTTAATAGATAATATGAGATTCTCATTCATTGTATGCACCGAGACCGTATTCCAAGATTGGGGGTCAGCGAGCGACAAAATATTAAGGAATATCTCCCTACTATCCTCCCTCCAGATCACTTTCGCACACGTACTTCTATTTCTCGTTTCAACCACCCCCTCCGTACAACCCATTCCTACATTTGACACTTCGACGCAGATCGGAAGATGGTCGGAGCGAGTAAACATAGAAATAATTTTAAAATCTTTAATTATACTGATTGCAGTTAGAGCGTAGGTCGCGAGATCGATAGTACTCCCACTCCCGTAGGATAAGCGAGTGTAGCTTACCGGCCAATCACTACTGAATCTTCCATTGAGGAAAGCAAAGCCATGTACTGCCTAACAATACGCATTTATGTAAAATGTCATTTTTACATTCTGAATCGAAATAATTGATTTTTAAGAAAAAACGGAATTTTTATAAAAATTGTTCAATTTACAACGACGCTCATGAATCTTTGATTTAAAAAAAAATCAAAAAATTATAATAATTGATAATTGCATACACAAATTCAATTGAAAAAATTAATTGAAAAAACATGCATTTCCTAACCATATAATTGAATTTTCGATTTAAAACAACAGATTAAATTTCTATCAAAAAATATAAATTTTCGAAATAAAATCGAATTCTTAATTTCTGATAATTTAAAGGAACACTAATTTTCAATCAAAAAGATTAATTTCGAACCAAAAAGAATAAATTTTAAAAAATTTAAATGAATCGTAACTATATTTAAAATTTTCATAAAAATTTTCAAAATAAGATTGTTCTGAAAAAAAGATTGTTCTAACGATTTCAGTCATTGAAAAGTTTACTTTTAAAATTGGAAAAATAGAGTTGCAAAAATATTTTACCGGAAAAAATATGCCGTAACTTTTTTGAAATGTATTTATTTTTTAAAAATTGTTAAGAAGTTACAGTTGCAAAAAAACGTGGTTAGAATTAATATTTTGTTGTAAGTTTTAACATTTTTACTTAAAAAATCATGTTTTTTATTGAAAATGACATCAATTTTAATACTTAGATTTTTTAAATCCGAGAAAAACTAGTTTGTCAGATATCTGACTTTCGGCAAGACAACTACCCTAACAAACCTTTTCCCCTTAGCTATAAACGAATTTTCACAAAATTGTATTATCAGTTTGACGGAATATTCCAGGGATCTTTTGTGATGTCTGCTAAAGGAGCTTTCGAGTTTTGAAAATCAAACAATAAGTCAACATTAAAAGAGCCACCTTTATTTTTATGATTTTATTATATTTTTGGATAGTTTTGAAAATCAGTTCGAGTTGCTAAATTAAAATAACTTTTTAGCCGCTTCTCGTATGAGTTAATTGTCTAGTTTTTTCAGTTGCCTTAATATTATATACCCTATAAGAAAAATCTTAATTAATTTTTAAAAACAGATTAAAGGCAGAAAGTCTACTAATTCCATGAAAAAGTATTTTAAAAACAAAGCGATCCTTTCTAATAAGTAATAAACATTTTTTTTCAAGTTAAAAACTCTTTCAAATAATTTTGAAGAAAAGGGATACAAGAAAACCATAGATGAGTTATATTGAAAAGTCTAACATATTTTATTTCATATTAAATAAATTTTTATATGATTTCTGAATACCAATTTAGAAAATAAGTAATTTACCATGCCGATTCGACTTTGTCAAAAAGTAATATTTTTCGAAATTTTTCAGTGTAAATAGAAGCTTTAATGCGCTTTGATTTCGCAGACTTCATTTTAGGCAAACAAGTGGCTTTTCTTCACAAAGAGGGTGGTGTTTGAAAACTTTTTTCCATAATTTCAAAAATACTTATCTCAAAAATATATGTATCATGGAAAATTTCTATTAATACTTTATTGAGCTTCTCAGTTTCTACCAATAACATTATTTTACACTAATATAATTAATACTTTTAATGAAACAAAAATTTTTCTTTAATGTATTAGAAAAATTCTGACAATTCAATTAGTTAAAATATTCAGTAATTCAAAAATTTTTCAAAATTTATGAATTTCTTCAGGGGTTTATATATCAACTAAAAGTTGATTAACAGAATTTTCTCTACAGAATTTTTTCAACATAAGATAGAAATTTTCAAACACAATCCAACACCTTTTAAGCAAATAGTTGAATTTGCTACCACTTGCAAGCTAAAAAAACAAAATTTCAAAAAATAGTCAAGTTTTAAACAGGGAAGTTAATTTTGAACCAAATAGTTGAATTTGCAAAAAAACTAGAAAAAATTTGAAATCTACAGATTTTTCTAACATAAGATATGAATTTTTTAACGAAGTAAACACTTTTGAACAAAAAAGTTGAAATTTGAAGCCAAAAATATGACTTAAACCAAAGTTTTCTTGTTTCTAACTAAAGCATTAAATTTTTAAACTGCAAATATTAATGTATAAGAAACAGTTAATTTCTAACTAAATAGGCGAATTTCCTACCATTTCGAAACCAAAAAGTCGAATTTTAAACAAAAGATCGAAGTTTCTAGCAAGAAAGTTAATTTTCGAAAAAATAGTACATTATTTCTATACTCAAAATCACTGAAAAACTATTTCTTTAGGCATATCACTTTTGAACGAAAAATACCTAAAGTCATTTATGCATTTAACATTTAAAAAGCTTAATACAACATATTATTCAGGAAATTGAAAAAATTGTAGAAAATATGATAATGAATTAAAAAAGGCGAGTGTAAAAGCTTCGCCAACATAGATTTCCCAACATAGGTTGATGGTACTGATATTAATTTTTACTTAAGATATGAAACTGCGTAATTTTGTATTGCAAAAGAGAAGATATTCTATTAAATTGTGTTTTTCATTTTAAGGTCTTTCCATGTGACAATTTTTGCCACGGTAGTAGAAATTGAGACGTTCGGCAACCAATCAGGGGCTTCGATAAGAAATAGAATTCTTCTGATTGAACCATTTATGAAATCACTCTTAAAAAAATGAAGGCTCTAGTCAGTACATTACTACTTACAGTCGCGCTTTTTCTGCAGTTTAATGTTAAGTTTACTCCATATAATATAAACCTTAATGTAAATATAAAATATTACATATTCCCATAATTTAATTTTTTTTAATTAAGCCCTAATTTAAAATACAGAATTTTTAACACTTTCAATTTAATTTCTAGCTTTATTTTACCTTTTCATTTTTACTGCTTTTTTTAAGTTTTGTTCAATACTGAATATTTTTTTTTTTAATTTCAGAATTAAAAAAATTTTCCTGCTTGCTCATATTTAAATCGAATTGCTACCAGTTATAAAATTTAGTGCTGATGGTAGTATGATAATAAAACTACAAATTTTCCCCTCTCTCCCCTACAATTACTTCCCTCATCCTCCATCACTTTTTTACTTCCAGTACCCACTTTTCCTTTTGATTCCGTGACTTTCTCTCGTCTTATTTCCTTTCACCCTCTACCCTCAATCACCCTCATTTCCCATACCAGTTTGGGCAAGTTATTATTTTTTGAGGAACTAGTTACAATTTTGTTACTTAGCGAAACAATAACTAGTTACAGTAACAATACTTGTAACTGTAACGTCAAATTTTCGACCATTTGTGATACCAAACGGACGAATCTTCAACCAAAAAATTTAAATTCGAATAGAAAAGTTAATTTTGAAACAAATAGTGGAATCTTCAACCAAAATTTTAAAATTGTTTACCAAAAAAAAGAAACGGAGTTGAAACAAAATAGTTATGTTTTCATCAAACAAGGTAAATTTCTAATACAAACTATAAATTCTTAACAATACATATAAACCTTTAACAATGAAGTTCAAATTTCAACCACGTAAGTTTAATTTTAAACAAGAGAAAACGAATTAAAAAATGATTTTAATTAGATAGAAAATCGAATTTTAATCCTATTTAACTACCAAAAATCAAGTTGATGTACAGAACTCCCGAAACTAAAACCGAGAATCCAACGGTCAAATTTGGATAACCACCATAAAATATTAGAAAATCAGTTAGTCGCAAAAGGCTACTACACAACATTCGTTTAAATATGACATAAAAAATATTAATTAACAGTCATTTGCTTGCCTCGGATGATTTCCCTTTTTTCTTAAATATCCATTTACTCTTCAAGTCCCATACAATAACACTTTTGGATTTGCTTGCATTGTCCTTGATACTAAATCGGTACCCTTGAAACTTAAAGTCAGGGCTGTCTGAACTGTCTTCAATTGTGGGTCCGGATGCAATAAGGGCACATAAAATTTTTTCGTGCGAAAACGAAGTCCCCTGGAGGCTTTAGAAAAAATTTTCGAATTTTAATTT
>NC_046664.1:73596311-73608009 GCF_010883055.1 Belonocnema kinseyi | reverse complement strand
GTGAAAAACGGATTAAAATCGACTTTTTCAAAAAAGTAAGTTTTTTGGCTTTAATTTTTAAACTAAAAAAGTTACAACTTTTTGTCTTAAGAAAACAAGATGTTGTCCAAATTTGTGTGTTAGATTCTTGAATTCATTTTTAGAAATACGTCACATTTACTTGATTATTGGACGTTGAAAAGGGTTTTCAAATTCATTTTAATCTAATTTAGATATCTTAAATTTGTATAGTATGGCTATTCTCATTTAATGCCGAAATATTCTTAAAGGATTATATCGCGAAATATTGATCTAGTTTTATGTTTTCAAGTGTACTTTAACCCTTAAACGGCCAAAACGCCACTACCGGTACACTGCTTTTCAACGGCCAATAATTAAGACTATTCGACACTAGAAAAAATTAAGACACATATATTTTTATTGCTTAAGATCTTCTCTTTCCGACGGTGCCAATGAAATTCGTCAAAAAATTTATTTATTATCCCAAAATGCAGTTTAAACAAAAAAAAAACGTGATTTTTCGTGCCTATTTTTTTGTGTGAACCATTTTCCAAAGATTTTCGAGTCTGTAATTAACCTGGAATCTCACTAACCGGTGGAATAAATGTCTAAACTTTGAGAATACATCGTTCAAAGATCGATTTTTCGTTTTAGTATTTTCAAAATGGCGTCTTAATGGCAAATTTTTTGAGAAAACATTCATGAATTTTTTTACAATAAACGATGCGCTTTTCAGAAAAATCATCAACAATAGAAAGTTCCTGTAATCAGCCAAGGAATACGCCTGAATTTCTTCGAAGCGTTTTGAGCAAAATTTTGGATTTTGCACATGAACAATTTTTGCAAAATTCAAAATTTTGCTCAAAACGCTCCGGAAAAATTTAGGCGTATTCCTCGACTGATTACAAGAACTTTTTATACTTGACAAATTTTCCGAAAAGCGCATAGTTTTTCAATGAAAAATTTTCAACGGCTCCGTAAATATGAACTATGAACTTTATTGAAAAACTATGCGCTTTTCGGAAAATTTTTCAGGAATGAAAAGTTCTTGTAATCAGCCGAGGAATACGCCTGAATTTTTCCGGAGCGTTTTGAGCAAAATTTTGAATTTTGCAAAAATTGTTCATATGCAAAATCCAAAATTTTGCTCGAAACGCTTCGAAGAAATTCGATCTTTGAACCATGGATTCTCAAAGTTTATACATTTATTCCACCGGTTAGTGAGATTCCAGGTTAATTACAGACTCGAAAAGATTTGGAAAATGGTTCACAAAAAAAATAGGCACGAAAAATCACGTTTTTTTTTGTGTAAACTGCATTTTGGGATAATAAATAAATTTTTTGAGGAATTTCATTGGCACCGTCGGAAAGAGGAGATCTTAAGCAATGAAAATATATGTGTCTCAATTTTTTCTAGTGTCGAATAGTCTTAGTTATTGGCCGTTGAAAAGCAGTGTACCGGTAGTGGCGTTTTGGCCGTTTAATCAAAGTACAAAACAGCACATTTTAAGCCATAAAACAACTTCCTATCATTATTTGTTTCGAAGATGATATATTTGTGAAAAACGATCTGTAATTAGTGAGCAATTTCATATTTCTGAACTTGGAAAACTGCAATAAATTCTAGACAACCTCGTTTCGGGAAGCATTGAAAGTCGAGGCTAAAAAGCAGACACTCAAAAACCTTGTTTTTGAACAGGTTTTACGTCAGCGCTATCGTAACAAATTTTTAGAAAAAGAATATACATTTAAAGATAATTGGAAAACATATTGCAATTTCAGTTCAACAAATCAAAAACAAACAGAGTAATATTTTGCTCGCAGATAATCAGAAAGAGTTAAAGAAATATAGTTCGTTTAATACTTTTCTTCTTACATTTCCAGGTCAAATTTCTAAAACTATTGAACTTAGGTTGACAAAATTTTAAATTCATAGTATTTTTCCTATACCATTTCAAATGGATTCAATGATAAATTTTTGCAAAGATCCTTCAGATAATTTAAAAAATGGTTGAGTTGTCTACTAGAACACTTGAAGATTCTGAAAGATGAATTACGTGGGACAGACTGTCAAGACTTCTTAATACTAGGATAGAGGAACACAAATGTGATGTTCGTTTAGGGCGCTGTTCTAAGAGTGTTCTTGCCAGACATTCTTGACTGCGATAATGTTCAAATTTTGCATAGTGAAAGTGATCAGAGAAAGAGACAATTCATGGAAATTTTTTATGTTAAAAGAAAATGTTATCTATCAATTAAGAAATCAAGATTTGATAGTAATCAAAATAAAAAATACGAAAGAAAAAAAAGAGAAGGAACGGGATGTGGGTCGCTGTCATCTCATTTTTCTTTCCGTTTTTTTAATTCTGTCCAAAAATTTCTTTTTAATTTTTAAATATTACAATAGGGGTTTTTTTTGTTTTTTGTGATCCGAATTGTTTCGTTGGATTTTTGTTTATTTTTCAACAGGTGTGTGCATCAATTTGATTATTAGAAGTTAAATAAGATTTTTAATTTTTATTTTACTCTAATCTAAATTCATAAAATTTTAATGTACGCATCGTTCAATTGCGTTCCCGTACTTTTGATGCCGATTTTAGTCAGATATTTTGCATAAGCTTGGCTAGTTGTCCCGAATTTTCGGGTCGACTAGCTCATCCTCTTCTCTAACTACCACATTTCTCCTGGACGACTAGACACAGCGCTTTTTAAAAAACCTCTGTTTTCTTTTTACAGGATTAAATGCTTCGGGAGTTGGAATAAGTGCTCCAGACGAGTTGACGCCAGTACTAGTGCATAATCTACCGGGCGGCCCATCCACTTGGGACGCCCGATTTTGTAATTTTAAGAGAAGTCTTAATGAAAGTCTAGGGTGATCAGATTTCTTGATCAGAAAATCAGCACATTATTTCCCTTTTGACTCCCTGCAACGTCTAATGTTTCCTACCAATAACATAATTTACTATAAGGCGCGTTATTTGAAAAACATGATTGATGGAAAACACCAGTTTGGAAATTACCAAAATTTCCTCAACTTTTATCTGACAAAATTCTTATTTTCCATGGCGATATTCAATTGGTCTTTTAGGTTGAATTTTCAAAGACAGAAATTGACGTACAACCAAAAAGATCAATATTATTCCAAATTTGTGAATTTTTAACGAAAAATGCGACAATTTTGACCTAACATGAAATAGTTATGTTTATACATGAAAAATTTATTTTTAACCACACACAGCTAACTTTCAACACAATAATTACATTTTTAACCAAAGAAACGTATTTTCAACTATAATGCAAAATTATACTTCCAGTACAAAAAAAAAATTATTTTCGATCAAGAAATTACAAAGAGTTAAAAAAAAATATTACAATTTTCAATAAAGAACTGAATTTAAACTAAAATTATGAATCTGCAATAAACAAAATTTTTTGGACCAAATGGTAATGTTTTCGATCAAAAAGATGAATTTTCAATTATAAAAATTCACATTCTAAAAAAAACGAATTTTCAAGAAAATACGTACATTTTTAACCAAAAAAATTCATTTATAAGAAAGTTCATAAATTTGTAACTCAATAATATATATTTTCAAGCAGAAATGCAATAGTAATATTTAAATTTAAAAAAAACTAACCGTAGGAATAAAATTTTAAAGAACATTGTTAAATTTTTTATAAAGAAACTAAATGATTTTTAACAAAATACATGAATTTCCTACCAAAAAATACAAATTCTCAACAAAATGTAGAGAAATTTCCAGCCGATAAATTTGCAACCAAGAAAATTAAATTTCTATTAAAAACTTTAATTTTTCACCAAAAACAAAATAGTTAATTTTTTCAGGTAAAATATTAATTTTTACCTGAGTTAAAATATTAAGTTAAAAAATCAATCTCCAATGAAAACAAATTATTTTAAATCAAAGAGATGAATTTTGCAACAAAGAGGATTAATTATAATTAACAACATGAATTTTCAACTTCTAGCTAGTATAATGAAACTTTAACAAACAAACAAAAATTAATATTTAACCTAATGATATAATTATGTACAAAAAAATAACAACTTTCCACTAAATATTTAAAATCCCAAACGACGAATTTCCAACCTAAAAGATTAAATTCCCATCTAGATTGATACGTTTTGTACAAAAAAAGGAAATATTTCCATTTTTATTAAGAAAAACAATTTGTAATGTAAAGAAATTATGCTTATTGAAAGAGATGCATTTTCAATCGAATTAGATTAATTTTAACATAATACTTAAATTTTCAACCAAATTTTTAATTTCTAAAGGAATTTTGAACCCAATAGATAAATTATGAAACAAAAAGTTGAACAAGAAATTTAATTTTTGAGCAGATAATTAAATTTTTAACTAAAATAAATAGTCTCTAACCAATGAAATGACTATTTAACGTCTTAAAATCATATGCTGAAGAAATCATATTATGCTTGAAGTTCATGATCAGTCTCATTTATGCGAAAAAATTGTAGCGTTTTACGATTAACTGAGCAAAACAAATTTAGAAACTATTTGGTTTAAAATTTATCTTTTTTAGCTGTAAACTTAACTTATTTGTTGTAAAATTAGATATTTCTTCGTAGATAATTAATTTTCTTGTTAAAAAAAAAAATATTTTATAAAAATTCCTCTTTTTAGTTGACAATTTCAGAATTTCAGTTAAATATATTTATTACTTTAGTAGAAAATTCACCTTCTTGTTGACAATAAAACTGGTTGATTAAAAATTGAACAATTTAGTTTAAAATTCACCTTTTTGGTTCGAAATAAATTTATTTCATCAAAAGATTTTTTCATTCTCGATCTTAGTTAAAAATTCCTCTCTCTAATTGAAAATTCGTTGTTGTTTTTTGTGAAAAATTATCTTTTCTACTTGCAAATTTAAATATTTGTCTTTTGTTGAGCAGAACAGTTTTTCGTTTAACATTCAACTCATTGTTTGAAGGTTTATCTTTTTTAGTTGAAAATTCATCTATTTTTATCTTGACATTTATTTGTAGAAATTTCGTCTTTTTCGGTAAATGCATGGAAAAAAATCACTTTCTTGGGCTTTTAGATTAATTTTTCAGGGTTTGGGAAAATTTCACGAGAAAATATAGAGGTTTTTTAAAAAAATTATGCAGCAAAACTCCAAGTCCTTGAGTACGACCTTAAATAGTAAAAGTGAATAAAATAGTAAAATAGCAAAAGGCCGTTTTTTAAATTAAAATTATTTAGATATTTCTTGCGGAATATTAGTAAACATTTTTTTTCATTTGTAATTACTTAAACAAATTTTTATTTTTTCCAATAATTTTACTATTGTTCAAACAATAAATTACTATTTATTTTCCGCAACATTAAGTTCGTTTAAACAATATTTTTTTACCAAAATCATGAATTTTTCTTCTGCTGTTGATGTTGAATCTTTCTGCTGATAAAAACAACATTTTTATAATATTTTTGAATTATTGTAAAAATTAGTAATCTATTTATCATTTAAAGAATTGAAAAATATTTTAAAATACATTTATGTCACTTGAAAATAATAAATTTTTAGTACGAGGAATTTTTGGAAATAAATTTTTTTTAAAGGAATGGAGTTTGTGTACAGAAATTAACATTGGTTATCCAATCTTGATAGATATCCCACTAGTCCTACAGTAATAGCTTTTATTAAAAAAACTAATTCTGAACCAAAAACCTTAAAGTTAAATTTTCCATAAAGAAGGGAAAATTTTCACCTCTTAAAAAAGTGTTACAAATTTTAAACTGAGTTGTTAAATATTTAACTAAAAATATAAATTTTGAAGCGAAAAGATTACTTTTCTTATAAAAAAAAAGAATTTTTAACAAAATTCGAGAATTCTAAAACAAAAAGTTTAATTTGAAAAAAATAAATTAATTAAAAGAGTAATTTACTACGAAATAAGGTGAATTTTAATCAAACTTGAGCATTCTTGACTGAAGGGTTGAATTTTTAACAAAAAATATGAATTTTTAAATATCAAGATTAATTTACTATAAAAAATGACAAATTTTTAATGCAATTTAGTAATTCTCAACTGAAAAGTTGAATTGTTTACTAAAAAGATCAATTTTGAAACAAAAATATTAATTTACTACCAAAAAACAGGAATGTTTTATATAATTCAAGGATTCTCAACCAAAAAGTTGAGTTTCTAACTAAAAATGAAGAATGTATAAGCCAAAGGATTAATTCGCAACAACAAAATTAAACTAATTTCTACAGAAATTAAGAATTTTTCAACAAAAGTTGAATTTTCAACTAAAAAGGAAGAATTTTTAAGCAAGAAGAATAATTTACTACTAAAAAGACGAATTTTTAACAAAATTGAACAATTCTGCACCAAAAAGTCAAATCAACAGTTAAAAAAGAATTTTTAAACAAAAAGATTAATTGAATGCCAAAAAAGATGAACTTTTAATCAAATTCAAAAGTTCTCAACCACAGAGCAGAAAAATCAACTAAAAAATATGATTTTTGAAATAGAAAGATTGATTTACTTTATAAAAGGACGAATTTTTAATAAAATTCAAGAATTCCCGAACGAAAAGTTAAATTTTTTACAAAGAAAGGAAAATTTTCAATTTTTATAAAACCAGTTCACCTTTAGAACCAAATTATTTATTATCATATTATAGTTTAGAATTAAAATTATTCCTAAGCGAGAAGATTAATTTTTTACAAAAAAAGGAAACAATTTTTAATAAAATTCAAGACTTCTAAAAAAAGTTAAATTTTCAATTTAAAAAAATTGTTAAACAAATAAGATTAATCTACTACCAAGAAAGACGAATCTTCAATAAAATTGAATAATTTCCAACAAAAAACCCAGAATTCTCATTTTAAAAAGTTGAAAATTCGAATAAAAACATAAATTCAGAAAAAAGATTAATTTTCTACCGAAAACATTAATATTCTGGAAACTTGCTGAAAGCATTACCATATGTACATTGACTGATGCCCCCCCCCCCCCCGCTTCCTCTTGTTTGAATCGTAGGTTTTGTGAGACGATGTCTGACACATGCAATTTTTTGGATAATAATAATCAAAGTAAAAAAATATATAAACGACAATTTCTAGCACGGAAATTTGAAAGATAAATGTAAGCTGGAATTCCAGAAATTTGAGAAATGGAGAAAAAAAAGAAAATAGAGAAATTTTTGGTGAGTGGTCTTCATCATTAGCAGAAAATATTAAATTCACTCTTTTTTCTTTCGCTTACTTTTCAGGGTATCTACAGTCTCATAACATGGCGGTTTCAAAAAAAATATCTTGCATCACTCCCCTATAAAGAAGTGCCTAAACCTACTTGTGATGTAATATACTATTAAATTCACAAATCTTTGTTTTATTATTAAGCTTAGAGTGTTCTCTTTAAGCGATCAGTTAGCTGTCAAGATGATTTTCTCAGGCGTCACTTAGGCGAACAATATTTAAAACAAATATATGTTAATTATGTAATATTTACTTCATGTATATTCTTGAATAAAGACATAGAAATTTTTTTAAACTTTTGTGAATACTAATAATTTTTGACAATTTATTTATACTTATGAAGGGTGCAGGTCCAAACAGATCTAGAGGTCGTATTTTATAACCGATTTCAAACTTCCGTTTTACAAATTGAACCTAATGGAAATCCTAAGAGATATGTATTAGGAGATTGGAGGAAAGTTTAACAATTTGCTATTTAAGTTGAAAAATAAGAACCAACCATAATTTTTTATATTTCTACTTCATATTTTCCTTTTTTGATTTATAGTTCATCAACAATGCATAGAATTTGTACATACACTTTCCATAAAAGGAAATTTCTAAAATAAGTTACATTTTTTAAAATTAATTTAATCGTTATAATTAAGTTAATTAACAAAACTCACGTCAGAAAACTCAGCGGCGCCACTAACGCAAAACAAATTGTTATAGAATGCATATTGTTTTGCTATTTTTTACAACCAACAATCTTTTTTCTTTATTATTTTTTGAGCAATCAGAACAGGTATAGCTTGTGGTAAACTTAGCGGCGCCCTCTACAAAAATAGTAAAAAAAGTAATTAAAATTTTAAAAATGACTAGGTTAGCTTTTTGCTACTTTTTGCTTTAGAGCGTGCTGTAAATCGCTTTTGTAAAATCAAACCTTATTTTAAAAAATTACCCTCACAAATGAAAAAATTATTTAAAAAATAACTATGCTAAATTTTTTGCTATTCTTCTGCTTTCCAATATCATACGAAACGCTTTTGTAAAATCAGCTTTTATATTACAAATCAACAACCTGTATAGAAAAAAATGCATAAAAAAAGGAAACTATCAAGATGTAGAATACTTATGAAACATTAAAACGGAATTTTAAAAGCATAACTGGGCGCAAAATTGTTTTTCACCCCTACTCGTAACAAAAACAACCCCCATATTTACATCCGACTACGAACAGACTGATGCCAAAAATCGTACAGATCAACTGTTGGGATTTTTGTGTTTTTGATTTTTGTGCTTTTTTTTACCCTCCGATGTCATATAAATCGATTTTTTCAAATTTACCCTGATATAAAAAAGCTACACACACTAATGAAAATACGTACTAAAAAAAGTTGATATTTACATAGATGAAACTTACTTATAAAATAGTAACATCGTACTTTTTAGTCTGATTATTTCTAAACTACTTTCAGCTCAAAAATTCTTAAGGAGAAAAATTCATTTTCATATAGCGAATAATCTAAGTTTTCAGAACGATGGAAAATTTATTTAAGAGCAGACTTTTTCTGATATAATTTTTTCAATTAGTTATTAAGACTATTTTTAAAGATAAGTTGAAACAATTTTTAAACTTTAAAAAACACTCGTGTAACAAGGGATGCTGGGGATCTGCATGCATGTTGTAAGATATATTTTGGCTTTTATCTGTGTAATAAGCTATGAGAATCATTTGTGCAAATCACATTCCGAAATAAAATGCATCCCGTTCTGTACATAATTATGACATGATACCAAGTCGCTAAATTATTATCTTTTTGAAATACAGGGTCGTGATGTTTCTGCTAGTTAGTATTAAAAATTTTTTATCGGTGGCGCATTTGAGCGCATTTGGGGTGCTATTCAGTAGGCTATAGAAAAACCGAAAATTAGGAGTGGGGTGGGGAGCTAATGTATCTGACCTACATTTTTGGACATCTACCTTAGTGAAATCTATAGAAGTTCAACCTTATCCAGGTAGATCAGTCACTTAATTTTTTTATCTACTTAGTGCAGTTAGGTTCAAGTTTTGATATTAACAGAAAACTATCCTACAAATAAATCCGTTTTTCTAAAAATTTACATAGTCTACCACTAATTAAATTTAGATTAATTACAAGATAAGGATAGTTTTCTAATAATACTGAAGCTGGATTTCTTAGAGCATTAAATCGTTGTAAAAAGCAAGTGACCAATCTACCTGGATAGGATCGAACTTTTATGGGTTTCATTTAGTTAGGTGTCTAAAAATGTACATATTCTACCACCAATCAAATTTAGACCGATTTCGTGACAAAGCTATTTTTTCGTGGATTCTAGAATTTCATACCTTAAAGCTTTGGACCTGCCGAAAAACCAGGTGACTGATCTACCTGGGTATGTTCGAAATTTGAGAAGTTTAGACAGTGGCAGAGTCGAAAAAATTCTCAAAAGTCTTATCAAATTTAGCCCTATTTTAACTTAAGGGTGGTTTTCCTTAAGAAAATTTTTGGTACGAATAGCAAAAAAATATGTATTATATGACATTTTTTGTTTGTTAGTGGCGGCGCTTAGTGGCCTGACCTACAAAACTCGCATTTTCGGTGTTTAAATGCATTATGTATACTAATTTTATCATTGAATTATGTAACAGTAATGTTTTTTCAAGAAATCATTATTATTGTTGATATGCCCTGGTGAAAATAATTTGTACAAGAAAGTACAACATTTCTAAAGCTATAATTTATTGTTATAACATATACCTTTTTGTAACATAGTGTACTAGTAAGATTAGTATTTTACAAAAAAGTACATTTTTAATAGAATGCATGAATTTTCAAGCAAGTATTTTTTAACAAAAAAGCAATATTTTAGAGAATCGATTTTAACAAATAAAAAAATTTGACGATATAATTAAATTCCCAACCAAATGTATAAATATTCAAAAAGGAAGATTAAGTTTTTAAGAAGCAAAAAAATATAATTTTCAACATGAAATTTTAAGTTTTTAACGAAAGACGTGAATTTGAAATTATCTATGAATTCGATCTCGAGTTTGCCCACTTTGTTCGCATTTATAATTATATGATGTTCATTTCTCAAGCCTTCTTCTTCTCTTTAACAAATTATTTTATTCTTTATCAAGGAAGCTTTAGTGATTTTTTAAATAATAGAAAAAACTAAAGTTTTCCCTTTGATCAATTTAAAAATAGAAATTCACAAGAAAGACAAAATAACGAATTAATATAAACAATTTTTAAAATAGAATTACATCAAATTTTTTTATTTGAAATGGTAATTTGTCGAGCCGAAGAAGGGATTTCTGTCGCAACCTATTTATTTCACAGCTTTATGATTTTTTTATTTAAAAATTGTCAGTGTTTTCTTATTCGAGATTTTATGATAAAAAATCTTTATGCATCAACTTTAAATGATAACGATAAAAAAAGTTTTTTTTTGTTTAAAAAAGATGTTTTAAATATTATGAACGAGAATAACTTCGTCATTCAAGTGTATCTATATAATAAGTCTAAAAAATAGTTGACAAATATAAGGACCAAGTGTCAAATATTTGCCGGAAGATAATATCAACTGCTGATATTATCCTTAATTTTAATGTGTTGAAAAGAAAAGAAGAGACGATATTTTGTCTACCATAATTTATTTGTTGACAGCGCGGGTGAGAAGACAACTGATATTCCCTGAGAATTTTTGAGAGATTGAAGGTGTTGAATGCACTTACAAAATACCCTTGAAAGAGATAGCACTCCCTATTGCACAAAAATAACTAGAAGTGGGAAACGTCGTTTACGCCTACTTACGGTCAATCTCTACCTTCAATTAATCTGGTTTGCACATTTTTACCTAGAAGAGATTAGAATTTGTCCCGTTTAGAGGAGTCCCGCAATAAAGGGATTAAGAAAAAACGTGTTACGATAGCTATGCCCAAGACATATAACAATAAATTTTGAAACCCAAATTTCTCTTTTTGAATCTAGCAGTTAGTATACTAAGGACGGGCCTCATAAATAGATAAAACTTAAACAGATGTTCTTCGAAATAGCATTCTAGGTTTCAAAACATAGTAAATGAAATTTAAACATAGAAAATATACAAAAATAGAAATTTTAATAAGACTACATTTATAAGCGACGCGACATACTCCCCCCGTTGAGAGAATATCGATCAACATTCAGTACAATTAACATGTTTCACACCTTTCGTTATCGATTATAGGTAATGGAGATAATTTTTTTACATTTCGCTTATATACGTTGTTTGCAGTCTTTACAGTGACTATTCTAATACGAGGGTAGTTCAATAAGTCCTTAGAATGACCAACAGGTGGCGCGCGAATCGCTCCAAATCATCTGTTTTCAGTCAGTACCACTCCCGACTAGATATATGGTGCAGTCACAGTCCACATCTTCTGAGTTTACGTGTTTTT
>NC_046664.1:73585979-73596211 GCF_010883055.1 Belonocnema kinseyi | reverse complement strand
ATTTTGAGGAACTTCCGAAAACGCACTTTTCTGAAGGATTAAAAAAACTTGAAAAGCGATTGACCAAGTGTACAGAGCTCCAAGGAGATTATGTTGAAAAATTAAAAAAAATTTACCAAAAAAAAATTGTTTTTATACTTCATTCTAAGGACTTATTGAACTACCCTCGTAACATCATCGTTTCCAGGATGTGTTTTGATTACACGTGCCAATATCCACTGCTTTGGTGGTAAATTTTCTTCTTTTAGAAGGACAGTTGTTCCCTCCTTGATCCCATGTTGATCTGCCTTCCATTTGTGGCGAATATTCAATTCATTCAAATATTCTTTAGACCACCTGGTCCAGAAATGTTGACGAATTTTCTGGATATGTTGCCAGCTGGATAGTCTGTTGTTTGAAGTGTCAGTAAAGTTTACCTCAGGTAAACTCGTTAATGCATCACCAATTAAAAAATGTCCCGGTGTAAGGACGGTAAGGTCATTAGGGTCGCTGGTCATAGGAGTAATGGGGCGTGAGTTTAGGATTCCTTCAACTTCTATGACGAACGTATTAAATTCTTCAAAAGTAAACAATTGGTCGGAAACTACTCGTTTAAAATGATGCTTAAAACATTTAACTGCTGATTCCCAGATACCCCCGAAGTGAGGAGAAAGAGGAGGAATAAAGTAACATGTTGCGGCTTGATTTGTTAAAAATTGTTGACATCTTTGTTGATGAGCTTCCGAATTTAAAACAACATATATTTCTCGCAGCTCATTGTGTGCTCCTATAAAATTTTCCCCATTGTCAGAGTATTTCGTTTCCGCCTGACAAAGCCACTGTGGTCCATTAAACCATTGTGCGTTTTTCACAAATTCATTCGGAAGCTGACCTCGTGATAATACATCGGCTAGATTATTTCCTGAACGAATGTGACGCCATTAACTTGGATTGGATTGATTTTGAATATCAGCAACACGATTTGCTTCAAATGTCTTTAGCAAATGTGGTGAAGTGTGGATCCAATGTAGCGTAATTGTGGAATCTGACCACAATACTACTTTCTCAAAAGAAATTCCCGTGATGGCAATGGTTTGTTTAATGAGCTTAGCAAGAAGTTGAGCTCCACACAACTCGAGTCGTGGCAGCGAAACTGTTTTCAATGGTGCTACACGCGATTTCGCATAAAATAACGCGGCGCTTATGTTTCCGGTAGAATCCATTGATCTTAAATAAATACATTCTCCGTAGCCACACTCACTTGCGTCACAGAACCCGTGCAATTGAACGCTAATTGCGTCATTAATTAAGGCTTTTCTTTCAACGGACACGTTATTGATAACTGGAAGTTGGTCACAGAATTCCATCCAAGCGGTAAACACACTGCTAGGAACTGATTCATCCCAGTCTAATTTTAATTGCCAAAGTCTTTGCATGATTCGTTTTGCGTATAAAATGATTGGTCCTAGTAGACCTAAAGGATCAAAGATTTTTCCAATTTCGGACAGAATTTTTCGTTTAGATTTTATTAATTTTGTAGCTACTGGCTTGACGATGTACGTTATGCAATCGTTTTGTGCATTCCAGATAGTGCCTAAGGTTTTTACGGATTCTTGTTTGTCTAAATGACAAGCATCTAATTGACAATTGGGAATTATCTTTTCCTCATCTAAGTCGCGTAAGATCTGTGAATCGTTTGATCCCCACTGTCGAAGTACGAAACTACCGAGTTTTAGTAATTCAGTGATTTCATTCCTAATTTCTAATGCTCCTTCAATCGTAGCAGCGCCAGAGAGTAAATTGTCAACGTACATATCTTTAGTTAATACGCGTGATGCTCTGGGAAATCTATGTCCTTCATCTTCAGCGAGTTGTTGTAAACAACGTATCGCTAAGAAAGGCGCAGAAGCTAGGCCAAACGTGACTGTATTTAATTCAAAAGTTTTAATATTATTCACGTCCCTCCAAAGAATGCGTTGATACTTTAGATCTTCTGGTCGTACGAGAATTTGTCTGTATATCTTCTCAATATCAGTTGTTATAACATAATTATACAAGCGAAATTTGAGGATTAGGGAGACTATATCGCTTTGAATAGTAGGCCCTACCATAAGTTTGTCATTAAGTGACAGGCCGGTATTTGTTTTAGCAGACTCGTTGAAAACTACGCGTAGCTTAGTAGATAAGTCATGTGATTTAATGTTACATATTCGTCTAAGACCTGTCTGTATTTGACTTCTAAATCAGGATTTTTTGTGAATTTGTAAAATAATGATTTTAAACATTTTAATGCCTTAGACTGCGATTCACCTAATGCTTCTTTATTGTTTTTAAACGGCAGAGCTACGATGTAACGACCCGATTTATTGCGGCTAATATATTGCTGAAAGTGCTTATCGCATTCTAGTTCTTCAGCTGAGAAGTGATTTTGAGGTTGCCCTTCTTCAATTTCCCAAAATCGGTTAAAACTATCTTGTAACTCAGTTATGTGACAATTTACTAGATTATTACGCATTTTCGAATTACCCGGAGTTCCACCAATTATCCAACCCAAACGTGTTTTTTGAACGCATAAATCTTCTCCGCAAGTAGAAAGATCGATCTGCCCTATGCAAAACAGGGATAAAGTGGGGCCTGCTCATATTAATAAATCAACAGGTGCAGGTACATTAAATTGTAGATCGGCTAACGGTACATTTGCGGGTATTCGCAATTTCTCGCGTGAAAGTATTTCGTTAGGAACCAGATTGGAAATTTCTGGAACTGTCAAACAAGTAAGAGTTTTTTCAGAAGAATTATGCATTGAACGAATTTTTAATTTGACTACATGTTTTGTTACAGTAGATAAATCGTTCATTGCTCCTACAGGAATGGAACATTTCCTTTTTGCTAATCCAAGTTTGTTTGCGAATTTTTCTGTAACAAAGTTGGCAGAGGAACAAGTGTCAAGTAAAGCACGTCCGCGTATTAATTTATGATCATTGCTATAAACGTTTACTATTGCACTAGTCATTAATTGGGAAGCTGGTGCTTTAAGTGTCACTGAAAAATTATTTTGTTCCGTACCTGCCGTGGTTAATTGTCAATCGTTTCGCGTAATTTGCTCTTGTGACATATGAAGCAAGGCATTGTGAGGTTCCTCACAGACCGGACATTTTGTGAAATTACACGACTTGTCTCCGTGCATTCTTAAACAGTTCAGGCATAGAGCGGCATCCCTTGGTGCTTGAATGCGACGGGGTATTGACAAACTGCGGAATTTATCGCATCTGTATACGGGATGTTGGTTTTCGATACAAATTGGACATGATTTACCGATTTTCGAAAGAAATGCTTGTCTCGTCGTTCTCCGAGAATTATTTTTGTTATTAGACTGCGGTGACGGTTTTGTTGAAGCAGAAGTCTGAAGTATATGTTCAACCTTATCTCTATCGCGTTTCGAAAGTCTAGATGCTACCTTATATAAAAATTCAAACAATAGAAGGCTCAACTGTCTTGATATAATTAAACGTTTTTCAGAAAATGCGCTTTGCAGTAAGTTCCACGCACGATCATAGTTGCCGTCTGTGATTGAAATGTGTTTTATTTTATTTTCAGCTTCTCCAGTTACTGCAGATTTTAAATATTGTAATTTTTCAATGTCATTTAAATCAGATTGATTGTGGATCATTGGAGTAAAGGCATCTTTAAAGGATAGCCAGTCTTCATATTTAACGCTAAATTTTGGGAGAGAAGCTTCCGGTAACTTGATACGTCGTTTCATTACTGTGCTACGAGACGTTTCTCCATGTGTGCCATGAGATTCATTTTCAACTTCGGGGCAACTGTGGGGAGCCTGTTTAGCTAAATGTTTTGATTCGGTTATTAAATCAAGGTAAATTTCCTCGATTTCAAATCTCTCTGTCGCGTGATCCCGGTCTTCTTCTAAAATTTCAAGTTCGTCCAAAACTTGCTGAAAATCGACAAAGATTTGTTTTAACTTATCAACTCTAACATTTAGTTTAATTAAATCAGGTACTTGTTTTTATATTCTTCTAAAAAATTACGAAATATTTTCAATTGCGCTTTTTGAGTTCCCCGTCTCTGATGTAATCTTTTTATTTCTACGCTCGTAATTTTTTCGAAGAAGGATAAGAGGATTAATTGGGTGAAATGGAATATGTACTGATGATGATTTTAATGAGCCTACCTTACTGTTTGAACTTTGCTGGTGTTTAATGCTTTAGACGGCTATCAAAGAAACACACTGATTTAAACAGACACGGTTTCCAGAAATTTTAAGTCACTGTTCACTGTTGCTTTATCGTTTTTCAAAGCAAAACACTGATTTGAACAGTCACTGTCTCTAGAAATTTTAAGTCACTGTTTACTGTTGCTTTGTCGTTTTTCAAAGCAAAACACTGATTCGAACAGTTACTGTCTCTAAAGATTTTAATTCACTGTTCACTGTTGCTTTACCGTTTTTCAAAGCAAAACACTGATTTGAACAGTCACTGTCTCTAGAAATTTTAAACGTTTATTAGTTGCTTAATCATGAATTGATTCATGAAAACTATGTATCTCACTAAACTGTTACACTCTTAATCCAGCTCGAAGGACCATGAAAAATAGTTGACAAATATAAGGAACAAGTGTCAAATATTTGCCGGAAGATAAAATCAACTGCTGATATTATCCTTAATTTTGATGTGTTGAAAAGAAAAGAAGAGACGATATTTTGTCTACCCTAATTTATTTGTTTAAAGTGTATACAGCGCGGGTGAGAAGACATTGATATTCCCTGAGAATTTTTGAGAGATTGAAGGTGCAGAATGCACTTACAAAATACCCTTGGAAGGGATAGCACTCTCTATTGGACAAAAAAAACTAGAAGTGGGAAACGTCGTTTACGCCTACTTAGGTCAATCTCTACCTTCAATTAATCTGGTTTGCACATTTTTACCTAGAAGAGATTAGAATTTGTCCCGTTTAGAGGAGCCCCGCAATAAAGGGCTTAAGAGAAAACGTGTTACGATAACTATGCCCAAGACTTATAACAATAAATTTTGAAACCCAAATTTCTCTTTTTGAATCTAGCAGTTTGTATACTAAGGACGGGCCTCATAAACAGATAAAACTTAAGCAGATTTTCTTCCAAATAGCATTCTAGGTTTCAAAACATAGTAAATGAAATTTAAACATAGAAAATTAACAAAAATAGAAATTTCAATAAGACTACATTTATAAGCGACGCGACAAAGTCAATCGATGTACGTTGAATCAAGGAATCTAGTCTGTTCTTGCGTCAATTTTGAATTATGTTTGTATAAAAAGTTTTCCCATAAAAAACGGTTTTTAAAAATATTATGCATACCAATAGCTTCCTCACTCTTAAATAAAATGTATGAACATTATCGGTTTATCGATTCTTCTAAAATTAACAAATATTGTTTATTCTCACATCAACTTCAAATAATGATAATATTTTTATTATAAAAATCGATTTTTAATATACCATGAATCACCATAACTTCCTTACTCTTTCATAAAATTTATTAACATTATAGGTCAAACAATTCTTCTCGAACCAAGAAATCTTTCTCATACTTGCATCAACTTTTAATTATACTAAAGAAAAAAGTTTCACCATAAAAGACCGTATCTACTTTTAAATATTATGCATTTCCATAGTTTTATTACTCTTGAATCAAGTAAACCGATAGTGAAGGTCAATCGATTCGTGGCGAATCAAAAGATCTGTTCTATTCTCGCATAAACTTTAAATTATGATCATAAAAAAATCGTTACGATAAAAATTGGTTTCAAGTACAATAAAATGAAGATAACGTTCTTAATCTAAAAAAAAAATATGGTAATAGAAAAAGTTTCACTCTAAAAAACCGTTGTTTAGAATATTGTAAAGAACTAAAAAAATTCAATAAATATTTTTAGAATTCCTTCAGTCAGTTTTAAGGCAGTTGTCGTGCCAAAAGTCAGATATCTAAAAAAATAGTTTTTCTGTGATTCTAAGAATCAAAATGTTATAACTGATTTTAGTTAAAATAAAAAATAATATTTTTTACAATACATATTAAAATTCACCAAAAAAATGTATTTCCACCATGTTTTTTGCAATTGAATTTTTTCTAATGGTCAACAATGTGTGAAAAATGACTTTTTATTTATAAATGACGACTTATTTTTTCCGGGCAATCATTCTCTACAACTCTACTGTTTCCAATTATAAAATAACTATATAATTTTAAAAAATAATTATTTGTTTACGAAATTTTTTCTTAAAAAAAAGTTCGAATAATTTAGTTTCATAAACCAGGCCATTACATTAGGTAACATTTTCCATTGAAAATAATGTATTTCATTTGTACTGATTTAAATGATGTATAACATTTTAAACCTAAAAATCATAGAAAAAATATTTTTTGAGATATTCGATTTTTGACGGGACAACTACCTAAAGATATTAGTGGTGAAGATAAATCCTTTGAATTTTATTTATTTATCTACAATCGTTTTCAAGTTATCGAATTCACAAAAAAGTGTGACATCCGCACATCCACACATACACTCACGCCAGGAAAATTGATAGGATTATTGTATTAGACATTATTAAATTAACGAAAGTCTGATTGAATTAATTTTTAAAAATTCTAAAATATTACGATTACAAAGTTTTCTCTATGATGAAGCAAAAGTTGTTAAAAGCGACGAAAAATATTTAATTAAAAAAATATTGTTAACAAACCTTTTTTGAAAGTTTAGAAATTCTCGTTTCAAAAATAATGTTTCTTATTTAAAGTTACATAATCAGTGGCATTATTTCAATTTCTAGCATCATATAAAAACTCTTTTTTTCAGGGATCTGACTTTTGATACAACTACCTTATTTTTTGAGTTGTTATCCCTTGTAAAAACGTATACAAAATAATATTAATTAAATTTATCAAATTTCAGAAAAAACAAGAATGCATCAAATGGAAAGAAAAAATAAAAGCTTGTATAGAGCTTGTCAAATACAGATTTGATAATTCTGGTTGAGTCCACTGATAATAATCTTTACTTAAGATATAAAACTGCGTAATTTCTTGTAATGACATAGTACAGGTACATTATGATTTCGGTTTTAAGAATTTTCCATGTGGCAGTTTTTGCCACGAGATCAGAAACTAATACGCTCGGCAACCAATCAGTGGTGTCGCTTATAAATAAAATTATTCTGATTGGTCGTTAATATTGATACTTCAGAAGATTTGTGGGAGGTAATGAGCATGAGCAATCCGATGCTAATTAGTACATATAGTAACTAGTATGTTCCAAATTTATCAGGCGTTACTTATGAAATATGTTTAAAAAAATGAAGACCCTTCTCAGCCCTTTAATACTTATAATCGCGGGTTTTCTTCAATGTAGTGGTAAGTTCACTAAACATAATATAATGGAAATATGAAATGATACATATTGCAAAAATCGAAATTATTGTAAGATCAATTTACAATTTAAAATATGTATTGTGTCTTTTTAAATTAACATATGTTAGACTCAAAAAGGCTTTACTTGCGTTTCCTCAAATTTTCCATTTTTAACTTGTAGGCTATCTTATTTCGTACTTATAATATTTTCTTTACATGATACGATTCTACCCGTAAAACTTTCATGAATTATTTATTTAATTTCAAACACTTATAATTTAACTTCTAATTCAAAGAAATTTCTACTGCATTTTTTTACCGCTTTTCTCACATTTCCTTAAAATTTACTATTTTTCGATTTAAAAAATTTTAAAATTCTTTCTTGCCACTTTTCTTCCTCTACTAACTCTTCCCTTATTCTGTAATGAATAAGGGGATTTAAAAACTTTATCTCGAAAGATTAATCAGATTGGATTCTACTTTGGGACACTTTTTGAAGGATTTAAAAAAAAAGAAATAGTTTGTAACCAGCTATTTTTTTATAAAAATTTGAGAGTGAGCGCATTTTCAAAATTGCTCAGACCATTCTATTTAAGGTTTAAGAATCCTACGTACGGTTGTTCATCAGGATGGTCCACAAATCGATTTTCGAGCACATTTTGATTTTTCTAAAAATTGAACTCATATTCCAGGGTTTCATCGAAAAGTGCCAAGTTTTCTAGGGATCAAATAAAAGTCTCTAAGAAATAAAACAAGACTTATAACTTTTATTTCCAAGCAAGGTTAACCCTCCCGGCAGCGTCCCAAATATGACCCAAAAATTAACAAAAAAATATTTTTACGTATTATTGTTACTGTTTAGCAATTTTCGTCGTCTTTTTCATACAAATACTTACTAAGAGATATTTTAAATATTAACTCTGAATTTTTTTAACAATTTTCAAGTGTTTAAAAAAATTTTAATTATTCACACATTTATACATTTCCAAAAAATGTAAGAAATTATCGTATTTTCTTATTGAATTGTAATTCTTTGTCATTGTTTAGAGTAGTAAATTTTTCTTAAAACATTATGTTATTATTTAATTAACTATTTATTGTCTATTTTCATAATTTCTAAAAATTGAACGAGAGATATTAACTTTCCTTTTGAATTATTATCATATGCTAAGTTTTGTTGAATCATTACATTATTTTGATACATTTCTTTCAATGTTTAATGAATTTCTATTTGTTCAAACAATCTATATTTGCTCAATCAGTTTTTTTTCCCCAAAAATACCTTTAAATTCCTGATTAATTCTATGTCTTCTATTCTATTTCATTGTTTCATTTATCGACAAATAACTGCTCGAGCAAATGAAAATTATTAAAATAAATATAAATTTGTTAAGCATTAGAAGAACTGCATCAAAATTATGTAATTATTCAACAAAAAGTATCATAAAATAGTAATTTTAAAATAAATGATAGTTAAAATATTCATATTAACCATTAGTGGTTATTTATATGGAAAATAAAAGTTATTACAATAAAAGTTATTAGTATAGGTTTCTTTCGTAGATACTCCTCTTAAATTCATACAACACTTGGAACGTTTCGATAGAAGCTTGGAACATAACTGCAGTGCATTTTTGGACCATCTCATTTCCATATCACTTTTCCTTATTCATAATGTGTACCCTAAGGGTTTACAAGACTTCCATTCCTTACAACCACTTACATATTAGGAAAAAAACTCCGTCAAAAATCCGTACTATATACAACTATTTACAACTATTTACATAAAGTATTATATCTAGTTTTTTATATCTATTCCCTGTGATAGTGCAATTTAGGACTTATCAGCATACGAATGAGCGAACGAAGGAAACCGAGAGTACAAGCGAGAGAGAGAGAGAGCATGAGAACGTAAGCGGACCTTGTCTACTTATACTATTTCATAGACATTACTCACAATTTTTACGCTTCTAATCTAAGTAGCTTCCGTTTCCTTTTTCTTTCACTTTTTATACCTCCAAATTCTAATTTTTTTCACATGCATTTTCTCATTTTCTCTCATTCGCTCCTCTAGCACCCTCCAAATCTATTATCCATTCTTCTCCTAAGACATTCTGCCTTAGAATCTTTATCACATTCTCTGGCGAGTTTCCTCTATCTTCCATTTCTCTCCTACATCCTTCCCACACATGCTTCCATGCTTTCTCCTCCTAGATACATATACTAGCCTTTCGTTTTCATCATTTTCCCAATACATCCCCTTTCTTACCTCGTTTTCCAATCTAAATCTTTCTATTCTGGTCCACGTTCTCTTTTTTATCATTTTCTACCATATATTATACCATCTATTTTTATTTCTCAATCATCCCCATCTTTCTACTAATTGTCTTTTCCTCTCCTTTTATTCCAATTTTTGTATAGCTCACTCTAGCCCCGTCTTCTATGTTTCCAACATTTAAAAATCCCTTTGTCAGAAATTTCCATACCCCCTCTCCCGCTCTAATATTTAGTTTATCCCTTTGCGCCTATTCTCCTAATATACGAGGGTAGTTCAATAAGTCCTTAGAATGAAGTATAAAAACAATTTTTTTGGGGTAAATTTTTTTTTATTTTTCAACATAATCTCCTTGGAGCTCTATACACTTGGTCAATCGCTTTTCAAGTTTTTTTAATCCTTCAGAAAAGTGCGTTTTCGGAAGTTCCTCAAAATAAGCACTTACAGAGGCAATGACTTCAATTTTAGCGATTGAAACGAAGCATGTGTGAACTCGGGCGTTGTTGTGATGAAAGAGAATTTTTTTTCTCGCCAAATGTGGTCGTTTTTTTTTTAATTTCTTCTTTCAGCTG
>NC_046664.1:73582077-73585879 GCF_010883055.1 Belonocnema kinseyi | reverse complement strand
ATATATCTAGTCGGGAGTGGTGCTGACTGAAAACAGATGATTTGGAGCGATTCGCGCGCCATCTTTTGGTCATTCTAAGGACTTATTGAACTACCCTCGTATATACTGGCGTTCTACAGTCTGCCCCTAGTGTCCACTTTATATACCTTTCTTGTAAACTCTCAATACCTTTCCTTTCTTTCCATCTTCATATCTCTGCTCCATAACCTCATACCGGCCACACCAGCATATCAAATAACCACATTTTCCTTTTCCAATTTTTTAAACCTTCCTTTTTCTATTCCCCATATATATGTCATTATCCCTGCTCCTTTTTTAATCCTTTCTCTTATATGAGCTCAATGACATTCATTCGCCTGCAAGATATATCCCAAATAGTTAAACTCTTTTAACTCTTCTAAATTTATTCCCTTCCATCTCCCTGTCCATTTTTCTTCCTTCCCCCTCCGTTTCTAAACATCATTATCTTTGTCTTTTGTACATTTATATTCAGCTTTTTTCCATCTAAGTATTTCTCTAATCCTGTAATTAAGCACGCCATACCTTCTTTATCCTCTTCCATTAACACTATTTCGTCTGCGAATGCCGGTGTATCTATCTTTTTCTTTCCTATCCTAAGTCCTTCCTAAACTAATCTCCTTACTCCTTCTTCGAGGTCTGATATTAATATATTAAACTAAAGTCGGCTCAGAGCCTCCGTGGAAAGGTTGCAATGGGTGAACCATGGGTCTACAATGGCACAAGTCTAGGGTGAGCGTGGGCTGAGCGTGGCTTAAACATGGGGTAAGCTTGGGTTAGGCATAGGGGGAGCGTGGGGTAAGCGTGGCTCAAGATGGGTCAATGTTCACCCACGGTCCTTCCACGGTCGTCCCATAATTATAGATAATAGGTAAAGCATGGCTAATGGCCCTATCTCATACTTTGGCCACGGTAGAACATGATTTAGGTTGAATTGAACTTTGGCAAAATTTTCGAATATGGACACAATCTACTTCATTTTTCCCACTTTTTAGAAAGGATTTGTGGAAAAATAATTTCTTTATTGGACTTTACGAAATTTTCAAAAAACAACACTATCCAATCAATAATGCATGGTTCATGGCTCAATGGTAGCATAGCGCAAAACTGGCTCTGGCCCGTCTCCCACACTTAGGAGACGCGAAAGTCAAATGAATGAATATACTTAAAAAAATACCCAAGTGTTAGAGGAAATTCGCCTTAGCTATAAATTTAAATCTTAGGTTTGCCAATAGCCGCCATTTCTCTACATAGTAAGTTCAATACCCAGGTGCATCGGATCGTTCACCACGTCGTTCTAGACATCATCTACGAAAACTTTCATAACATTTAAACTATGCTAACAGCCAAAATAACTACCAATGGTGAGTCGAACGACCCGGGTGCGCCGAGTCGCGCACCAGGTAGTTTATCACATATTCTACGAGAACTTTTTAAAAATTTGAAATCTTCCAACAGCCGAAATAACTAAAAATTGTGTTTCGATGATCCGGACACACCAGATCGAGCACCAAATGGTATAATACATATTCCACACGAACTTTTGAAAAATTTACATGATATAAATAACGAAAACAATATCAAATGGTAAGGTGACGACCCTGGTGCACCAGATCATGCACCAGGTAGCTTAGCACGTATTCCACGAGAACTTTTTCGAAATTTAGAATGTTCTAACAACCAAAATAACTAAAAATTGTGCGTCGAATATCCTGGTGCATCCGGTTGCGCGCCGAATTGTTTAGCACGTATTCTAGGAGAACTTTTTCAAAATTTGAATGGTTCTAACAGCCAAAATAAATGAAAATTGTCTGTCGGCGATCCGGATATACCGGATGGAGCACCAGGTATTATAATACGTGTTCTACCAGAACTTTCTAAAAATTCAAACTTCGTGAATAACGAAAACAGCTCCAAATGGCGAGTCGAACACCTAGGTACGCCAGGTCGCGCACCACGTTGTTTAGCACGTATTCAGCGATAACTTTTTCATAATTTAAATTTTTCCAACAACTAGAATAAATGAAAATTGTCAGTCGACGATTCGGGTACACCGGATGAAGCACCAGGTTGTATAAGACGTATTCCACGAGAACTTTCGAAAAATTTAAATTTCGTGAATAACGAAAAAAATATCAAATAATGAGGCGACGCCCCGGTGCACCAGATGATGCTTCATGTAGCTTAGCACGTTTTCTACAAGAGCTTTTTCAAAATTTAAATTCTGTTTACAGCGAAAATAAGTCAAAATTTTATGCCGACGATCCAAGTACACCGGATTTAGCACCTGGCAGTAAAATGAGTATTTCACGTAAACTTTTAAAAACATTAAATCTTAGAAATGATGAAATCAATATCAAATGATAAGGCGACAACCCAGGTGCTCCAGATTATACACCAGGTAGCTTATCACGTATTTAACGAGAAATTAAACAAAAATTAAATATTGTGAATAACCAAAACAATTCTAAATAGTGAGTCGACATTCTAGGTGCACCGGGTAGCACACCAGGTAGTTTAGCACGTATTCTAAAAAAACTTTTAAAAAATTTATATTGTGCTAACCCTAAAATAACTACTAATAGTAAGTCAAGGACCCCAGTGCACCGGATCGCGCACCAGGTAGTTCAGCACGTATTCTACAGAAACTTTTTCCAATTTTCAATCGTGCTAACGGCCAAATAACTAAAAATTGCGTTTCGACGGTCAGAGTGCAGCGGCTCGAAAACCAGGCCGTTCCAGACGTCATCTACAAGAACTTTTCCGAAATTAAATTTTTGTCAGTAGCAAAAGCTAAGCTACCTGGTGCGCGATCCAGTCCTCGTGGATCGTGGGTTTACTGTTAGAAGTTATTTTGGATGTTCGAATAATGTGAATGTTGAGAAAGTTTTTGTAGAATACGTGATAAGCTACCTAGTACGCGATCAGGTTCAAACGGATCGACGCCTTACTATTGGAAGTAATTTTGGTTGTTGTAACAACTTCGATTTTAAAACAGTTTTTTTATAATGCGCGCTAAGCTACCTACTGCGCGACTCGGTGTACCTGGATTGTCGACTCGCCATTTGATGTTGATTTCATTATTCACAAAGTTAAAATTTTAAAAAACTTTCGTTGAATACGTCGAATACGTATTATATTACATGGTGCTCGATCCGGTGTACCGAATCTTCAACAAAATTTTTTAGTTATTTTCGCTGTTGCAAAAATATAAATTTTGAAAAAGTTCCCGTAGGATATGTGCTTAACTACCTAATGGGTGATTTGGTTTACTGTGTGTGTCGAATTACCATTTGTAATTGTTTTCGATTTTCACAAATTTAAAATTTTTTTTAAGTTGCTGTAGAATACATATTAAACTACCTGGTGCTCGATCTGGTGCAGACGGATCATCGACTCACAATTTTTAGTTATTTTAGTTGTTGTAGCAAAAAAAATTTTGAAAAAGTTCTTGCCCAATATGTGCTAAGCTATCTAGTTTGTGACCCAGCGCACCGGGATCGTCGATTCACAATTTCCAGTTGCTTTCGTTCTTCAAAAAATTTAAATTTCTGAAAAGTTTTTGTAGAATACGTATTATACTACCTGGTTCTCGGTCCGGTGTACCGGATCGTCAACAAACAATTTTTGGTTATTTTCGCTGCTGAAACAATTTAAATTTTTGAAAGGTTCTCGTAGAATACGTGCTAAGCTACCTAGTGCGTGACCCGATGAACTGAGTTCGTCGTCTTACCAGTTGTAATTGTTTTCGACTTTCACAAAATTTAAATTTCTTGAAAGTTTT
>NC_046664.1:73576694-73581977 GCF_010883055.1 Belonocnema kinseyi | reverse complement strand
ATTACACTGCCTCGTGCTCGATCTGGTGCTCCCGGATTGTCGTCAAATTACCAAACGACCATTCAAATGTTCGAGGTTGATTTGAATACTTCAAACGGGCAAATTTTCTTCCCTCGGTTATGACTGCTTGTCATCACACTTCAGAAGGCGATGGAGTTTAATCACAGGGCGACAAAAAATTCCTGTTGTAGTTCTAACTTTTGGTACATGAACTACGTTATAACTTTCAGGGGAGGCTTCTGCAACAATTCCCAATGGCCAGGATGCTCTTCGCGTATTATTATCTTCTATTGGAACAATGTCTACTTTTCTTAAATTTGATTATTTGTTTCTCCATTTTTTCCGATTTAAAGGTGTTGGTACGTATTCTCTTAATCACTTTTTCCAGAAAAGATCTGCCAAGAATTGCGATACACGCCACTGTTTTCGCGAAATCTCATCATTTTTATAAAACATCCCGGGAGAACCGATGTCAAAAGTGTTGCCGTGTAAAATATTATTTGGTGATAGACTTGGTTGGCTGCCTATTAGACATTTTCAACATCCTCCCGTGGGAGGAGATGCTGGAGCGATTAAGTGCCAATAAATTTTGCAATTGGTCATCTCGTCTTTCATTCGATCCTGATCTAAATCTTCTTAAGCGTTGAGTAACTCTCTGTTGGCTGACAACAACTTTTTCAGACACAATTTCAAACCTTGGTAATCCAAAATGATCTTCTTAATTTATTTAATACTGTTTCGGTCCCTTGATGTTGATTTCTTTCTCAGCGGACGTTTCTTTTCAAACGTTTTAGTAACATGGTGATGTTTTATCATTGCTTTTACATACGGGCGGCTTCCATTTAAACTGATACGATTTTTTGTTAGGATGTTAAGGCAATCAGCATGTTCTAATTTTCCTTTGATTTTGAGAACACTAATTTCTTTGTCAAATTTTAAACAAAGTTTTTTCAGAATTCCGTTCTTGTTCTCTTTTTCTTCTGTTATATTCTTCAAATCTTGTGGAAAACATTTCTTTTGAAGACATTTTCACCATTATTTATCAGCCTATTCCAGTTCATCAACTTCCAAACACCCTAATTTTCGATGTGATCTAGGTAATCTTGCATTATTGATAAATCTTTTTATCCATGCAATTTTTCTTAAAATCCGTACCCATAAATAGTAACTTTTTATTCTAGACAGTCATTCAAAGTCTTTGGTCGTGGTGACCAAACTGATTCTTTCTTTTGATTTGTTTGGTATTTTCGGCCAGCTCTGTTCAGGAGAAGACAAAAATTTTAGTCCCTTAAACCATCTCTGATTGATATTAAAGTCAGAAATTTGAACATCTCTTGTGCAGTCATCAGTTACTTTAATTCCATTACATTAATTTCAGTCTTGTTATCGTCAATGTCCGAAGTGGAGTTACTCGTTCCTTTGATGAAACCAATACTACGCTTGATCCTGGACAAACATTACATCTCGAATAATTTTAATGGCTTCTTTTTCAGCTGCTGTTCCATGGACGTAGTCATCTACATAATGATTCTCAATGATGGCTTTTGCTGCTTCCGGGTACTCGTTTTCGTATTTCTTAGCATTATAATTCTTTACGAATTGTGATAAAAAGGAAGGTGATGTCGTCCCAAATAACATTGCTGTCATTCGAAATATCCTGGGATATGTGCAGTGAATGCCATTTTATTTCGTCGGAATTTAATAACAGTTTCTAAAAGTGATACTAGATAGTCTGGACCAATGATAAAATGACCATTAAATGATTTTCCTTGGATCTTTTCTGCTGCATCAATAACAAGTCGAACTTTGTTTGGTTGGTTTGGATTAATGACCGGAAGGTGGGGTAAAAACCATATTTTCTTTCTGTTAAGAAGTAATTCTCTTGCAACGGGTTCAGCATAATTTTTGTCTAGAAGTTTTCGTATTCCAGAACAATAACGAATTCCTAGATGTTTGTCCTTGATCAAGTTTTTTCTAAACATATAAGTCTATGTAAAGTCTAAATGTCTAAAATGTCTATCTGGTTTATTTAATTTCCAAGGTAATTTCACTTCGTATCGTTTGCCGATCTTTCGTATAGAGGAATTAGCTATATTTATATCTCTTTCTTCTTCTATGGTTTCGGGTTTCTTTACTATTTGTTCAATAACTCCAAAATTTTTAATAGCAAAATACTTGTTCAGTTGTTCTTGGAGTTTCTTCTCTTCATGAGTATGGCAGAAGAGCATAATTTCAGGATTATCTTGTCGATGCGGCAGCAATCCTATTGGTCCATGGATAGTCCATCCAATTTTCATTTTTGATAGAATTGGTGCATCTTCCCATGGTTAGAGAACTTGTCTTGATATTATAAGAGAAGCATTATTTTGACCAATTTAGATCATTGTCTTACCTCTTTGGAGTACAGATGCCTCAACCTGTTTCAGATACGGATATTTTTGTATCAACATAACAATGTCTCAATTTTGTTCAGGTAAGTTTAGATCTTTCATAGTTCTTACGTTTTTGCGATCGAAAAATGTATTGTTGTTTATTCCAGCCGTTTCAGTATTTGCAATTATTGAGTCTTCATCGTAACGGTATATGTCACCCGTCCATTTTTAGCATAATGGTAAGTTTGGACCTTCAAGTCCCAGACTCCTAGCAAGATTTGCACCAATCACTTATGCAGTACTTCCTTCGTTTAAAAGACCTACAGTAGACACTAATTCTGCAAGTCCACGCAATCGTATTGGAAGAATTTATAGCATAACACTTTCCTTTTCTTCCCCTAAGCACATTACTACTTTATTTCCAGGTTTTTGGTCACCGATTTATTTGAAGCATTCGGTGATGAAATTTGGGTAGTCATTAATTCCACAAGTTCGTCTTTTGTGACACTTGTCTGAATGTTTCTGAAGACAACAATAGCACACCGAGGGAGTTTGCCCAGTAATACTGACAGTAATTGTTTCTTGCTAATGAATTCGCTGTCAATATTCTCGACTGCAGCGGTAATATTTCTCACAGAGAAGTTGAACTCAAATTGTCTCAAATCATCAGATTTTTGTATCTTGCGAGCAGTTTCCAGTAATTCATCTACGATACGTTCCGGTTTTCCATAACTTTTGTTTATTATATGTCTATAATGATATCAGGATCCTTTGCAGTCACTAAAAGCATATTAACTTTCTTCTAGCTTCTCCAATGAAACTTTCGTCAAGTCTTAGTAAAGTTTCTGGTTTTGAAAATCCACACATTTCCGAAGATAATCTATACTGAGATAAAAAGGCTAGCCATCTCAATAAAGAAGAGCCATCAAAGGTACCGAGGTGATTACCAACAATTTGACGACCAAGCATTCGGTTTATATTTAGAAATAAATCTTCTATCTTGTTATCAACAAATTCTAGCTCATGAATATTTGCAGTCTTTGATCTAGATTCTTAGTAATACGTTTACATCTTTTGGTACCTTTCCTGCTTCTTCTCCTGGTTTTATATTTTCTAACCATGCGTGGACATATTTTTAAGTGAATGCGATACTATATTCATTTAATCCTCTTCTGCTTTCTGCCATATTGTGTTTTCTTATAACTGCTTCTTGTTTTGCTTCTTCTTGAGTTCTTTTCATTTAAGATCGTTGATTGGCGAGGCCAATCATTCTTATTGTCACGTAGTTCGATGATCTCCATTTATAAATCTGAAATTTCATCTTCGCTAGCTAGAACTTCTTTCTCTACGTTTACAAAATCTTCTTCGATTTCCCGTAAACTTTTCGCTAAAACAGATTCAATTTCTGAGTTTAAATCATCATTCTCACTTGAAGCCTTTGAACGTGTTTGTAAACTAGCTTGCACTGCGGTTGGCGTTCTTTCCTCCATTTGCTTTTAATTGGTAAAAAATTGAGAATATTTTGAATAACCTGTTCTGGATTTAATTCTATTCTTAATATACTAGCAATTTCCATTAAGCGATCTTTGCTTACCATTGATTTTACGGTTCTGGCACGTTTTTCAAAGCTCTCGCCACCTTCTTTAAAGTGTAAGGTTATAAACTTACGGATGTTCCGTTTTACGAAATCTCCTCTGATTGTAAATCCAAATGAAATAATGTGTAAATCTGTTACGACTTCTATGGCGCTAGATTTTCCAAATCCTTGAATGTTCGTTTTCTGGCAATTTTTACAGTTGTCATTTGTAGAATTTGTTGCTAAATATTTGAAGATTTCACTTCCATGCAATTTTTCTACTATATTTCCGTAGTACTCGGATTAAATCCAGCTCAAAGGACCAATAAATGTCGTCAAATTACCAAACGAATTATTTTTTTTGGCTTTTAATATTCATTTTATAAACATCTGTCAAAATAAAGATTTTAACAATTAACAAAGAAAAATCGATAAATTGATAACGTCGATAACTTGAATATTCTAGGTAGATTTGAATACTTGAAACGGGCACACAGATATTCGACTTACAATTTTTAGTTATCTTAATGGTTAAAACATTTAAAATTATGAAAAAATTCTCGTAGAATATGTGCTCAACTACCGTTTGCGTGATCTGGTGCACTAGGGTTGTTGACTCACCATTTGCGATTGTTGTCGTTATTCACAAAGTTTAAATTTGTAAAAAGTTCTTGTAGAACACGTATCGTACTACGTTGTGTTCGATCCGCTGCATCCGGATCGTCGATACAAATTTTTAGCTATTTTGGCTGCTGGAACATTTTAAATTTTGAAAAAGTTCTCGCAGAATACGTACAAAGCTACCTATTTATTGACCGGGTGCACTGGGATCCTCGACTCACCATTTGGAGTAGTTTTCGTAATTCACAGAGTTTAAATTTTGAAAAAATTCTCGTAGAACACATGCTACATTACCTAGTGCTTCTCCCGGTGTACCTTGGTCATCGATCCATCATTTGGAATTGTTTTCGTTACTCACAAGGTGTACGGTTTTAAAAAGTTCCCGTCGAATACGTTTTATACTACCTGGGCCTCGAGCCGGTGCACCCGGATCGAGGACAGACAATTTTGATTAATTATGGCGTTTGGAACCATTTAAATTATGAAAAAGTTCTTGTAGAATACGTGCTAAATTATCTGGTGCTTGAACCGATGCACCCGGGTCGTCGACGTACCATTTGGAGTTGTTTTCGTTATTCACAAAATTCAAATTTTTCAAAAGTTCATGTGGAATACGTACGAGGGTGGATTGATAAGTTTCCGGCCTGACCAAGAAAAACAACGTTTTTAAGAATTTTTTTTTTTATTTCTCAACATAATCTCCTCCAAGGCTGA
>NC_046664.1:73565896-73576594 GCF_010883055.1 Belonocnema kinseyi | reverse complement strand
CAAGCTATCTAAGGATGGTACTATAGAACGCCACCTCAAGTTAGGCCTAGTGGCGCCATCTCTTGGTCAGGCCGGAAACTTATCAATCCACCCTCGTATTATACCACTTGGTGCTCGATCCGGTGTACTCGGATCGTGGACACACAATTTTGAATAATTTTTGCTGCAGTAGCAATTTATATTTTGAAAAAATTCTCGAAAAATACGTGCTAAACAATACGGTGCGCAACCTGATACACCAGGATAATTGACTAGGTTATTTTGGCTATTAGAACATTTTAAACTATAAAAAAGTTCTCGTAGAATACGTACTAAACAACCGGTTGCGTGATCTGGTGCACCAGGGTCGTCGTCTTACCATTTGCAGTTGTTGTCGTTATTCACAAAGTTTAAATTTGTAAAAATTTCTTGTAGAAAACGTATCATACTACTTGGTGTTCGATCCGGTGTATCGGGATCGTCGATACATAATTTTTAGTTATTTTGGCTGCTGAAACATTTTAAATGTTCTAAAAGTTCTCGCTGATGACATCTTGAACTACGCGGTGAACGATCCGATGCACCCGGGTACCACTGTCCCCACGGTTATGCCATATTTGATTCATGGTTCCCCCATTGAAACTTCTTCACGCGGGAGGACATACTTGCCTCACTTCTTTCCCCAACCAGAAACTATCTTTTTCTTGTTCTCCTACCTGTCATCTGCTTTCACTCTCTCAGAAAATTTTCTGAATTTCTGAAATTACTATTATTTCCCTCTTTTTCTCTTTTAATTCTCTTAATGACTAGATAGTTCAGAACATATATGTTTTCCATAACCCCTATTCCTTTTCTATATCCAGTCTATTCGGTGGCTCTATATTTTTTTCCTCAACTTCTTCCTTCAATCTCTCCGAAAAAAACGTTACATACATACTTCATTTGGAATCTCACCTATACCAGGTGACTTTCCATCTTTTATTATTCCTAACACCTTGATTATTTCTATCCTTGTGATGTCCTCTTCCTCATCTCTTTCTCCACCATATTTTCATCCCGGCCTAATTTCTTTCCTTAATTCCTCTTCCGTTTTTTTCCTGATTTTCTTCATAGATGTCCATTAATTCTAACATAACTTCGCACATTTCTTTTAGTCTTTCCTCTTTTATCGGATCTTTAGTTTCACCGATATTTTCCTTCTTTTCACTGTTTCCCCTCTCCCTTTTCTTCCTTTTGATAAAGGCCTTAATCAAATCCACGCTTTTTGCTCTTGATCTCTTCTTTCCTAAAGTTTTTCTATACTTCCCCCTTGCCCTCCTTCTTTTATCACCTCTGTCGCTGTACTGAACACTTTCTGCTCTAATACCATTTTTTCAGCGATGGTACTCGCTCCGCTAGCTATGAATCCAATTCAAGCGCTCCCACCTTCTATTCTTTCCTGTCTATCTATCGTCGCAGCTTGATACCTGTCTTGACTTTCTTCGTCACTGCCCAATTCTGCTACTACCAAGCCGATTAACCTAGTCCTCCCACACTTTTACAAATCTCAAACCAACCTAACCTTAACCTCCACACAAATCTGTCTTAATCCTCAAGAATATATGTATCCCCTTTTCAACCTAAGAATCCCTGAATCAATATCTCACATACAAAACCTTCCATAGACTTTCACAATCCACTCACCTCAAATTTCACCACAAATGTCTGCAAAATTCAGCATCATTTTTCTTCGATAAAAAAATCAAAGTTATAGTATTTTTAAAATCCAAAAAATCAAAATAAAATAAACATTTTGAGTCAAACAAAGCATGATATAAAAAAGCCCTAGGAAGAAAAATTTTGATTCTTGAAAGCCATTAAATATTGTCATGACGACTTTTTTAATTTTCTCGAAAAGTTTAAAATCTAAATTTTCATCGTACAAAAAATAATAAAAAGTTAAAAATTCAAATATTAATCGTACAAAAAATAATGAAAATTTGAAACATCCAATTTTCATCGCACAAAAAATTATCAAAACTTCCATTTGGCGGTCAAACTATGCAGGATTCGGAAAATAATGCGTTGAATAAAATTGGGCGAACTGAAAAGAGCTACAAAATTGTCATTAATAACTTTTTGGTAAGACCCGTTAGTTTTTTATTTTAGTCGTAAAAAACAACATTGAAAATAAAAATATTAAATGGTTAGACTAACGAAACAAGCTACAAAAAAATGATAAATCTTGTTTATCCAAAAAGGAAGTAAATGGGTAAGAGCTGCTCTTTAAAAAAATAGCAAAAGCTCATTCAAAATTTCTATGTTAACTTTTGATAGGACATGTAGTTTTTGTTTTAATCGTAAAAATAACATTCAAAATAAAAAATTACAGTTTTCGAAAAACGACACAAAGGACAAACTAAAATTAAGACAAAAGTTGTTCACGCAAAACAGATCTATGAATTTGTTATTTTTAGATAGGACAAATAGATTTGATTTCAATCGTGAAAAATAATATTAAAAATTTTTAAATTCATTTTTTTATAAAATGATACAAAAGGCGCAAGAAATTAAAAGTAAAAAGTTGTTTAATCAAAAAATATGTAGCAGTTTTTCATATAACATGTAGTTATGAAAATATATTAAAGATATAAAAATAAATTTGTTGAAAAAAGCCACAAGCTACAATAAAATTTTATTTAACAGCATTTTGCAGCAAAATTGTATTTACAAGTTTGTTTACAAACGCTTTGCGCGACGACGCGTATTTTTAGATGGAATCGTAAAAAATAAAATTGAAAATAAACAAATGAAATCATAGAAAATGGACACAAGATGCAATAAAATATTCAATAATAATTTTTATTTTTATAGGATGCGCATTTTTTTCTCAATAATAAAAATAAGACAATAAAAATACATTTGTTTCAATACTAATGTATGTATGTAATCAAAAAGCTTTGCCCAAATGAAGGATAAATAAAAATACCGAGCGCGTAGCGCAAGGTTAATGGATCATCGACCGCGAAGTGCGAAAACGCGCCCTAAGCGCGCTCAAACTTGCCATCAAAGATATTTTTTAATAACAAATTTCTGTCTTTCTTTTACAGAATTGAATGCCACGGGAATAATGTTGCGTGGTTCAAGCCGGCAAACGCCAAGAGTAGCTATTTCCCCTCCGGCCGGCCCAGATACTGAGGGCCCACCACATGAGATCGTTCGTTATAGGGACACGTTCATTTCGTTGTGGCTAGATAGTCGTGATTCAACAAAGGTTGTCAAAACTGACTACGTGGATAATTTTGAGCCAAATGTAGCATTTTCTGCCGTGAATGATTTTTTCGTCAAACTTATTACTGCAGGACGCTGGAAAATAGTGGGATATTTAAGAACAAATGGAAAACTTTTCGGAGTCCGAGCACCGAACCGAAGAGGTAACTGAATTTAAGACATGATTTTTGTTCGACGCAGAACATAATCCTTAAATCCTAAAGTGTTAGAACGGGTCTCAGGGACATTGACGTTTTCTTCAGAAGCTGTTTTTTTTCTAAAATGTTTACTCATTTTTTGCGAAATATTTATCATGTGAAATTAATCTTCGCATCTATTTTTAAAGTATTTAATTTCGCTAGGCTCTGCTCTCTAAATTTGAAATAGTTACAATTTTTTCGAATTTCAATCAGTCGCTCAATTTTAGCTATGTAAGAGTTATTGTTTACTGATGCATCAGTAACGCTTACTAACTCATCAGAATATATTCTGATTCATACCTCGAATTGATTGACTAATTGAAATTAGTAAAAATGCTAACTGATTAAAATTTAGAGAAAATTGAACCAATAAGTGGAATTGTTGGCCAAGAGATGGATATTCTACCCCAAAGATTAATGTTCTACCAAAGAAGATGAATTTTTAACAGAATATATGAAATTGTAATCTAAATGTACGAATTTTGAGGAAAACGGGAATAGTTACATTTTCGAGAAAAACTCATTTTCAACCCAAAATAAATGCATTTTTATAACAAAATAGTTAACTATTTATCACCAAAAAAAAGAACTTTAAACTATAATAATGAATCGTCAATACTAAATAAAAAAATTAAACCAGCAAGTGGAATTTTCAGTCAAAAAGATTGATTTTTTACTAAAAAGATTAACTTTCTACAAAAAAGATTAACGTTCAACAAAATACATGAATTTTCAACAAAAAATAGAATATTTACATTTCTAGTTAAAAAATGACTTCAACAAAAAAAATGAATTTTCAATCGAATACATCAATTTTCTACCCTAACATATATACATATTCACAAAATACTTTCTTTTTCAAATAAAAGAGATAAATTTGAAACTCAAATTTTGAACAAAATGAATTAATTCTTAACCATATGTTTGAATATTCAACTAAAGATGATGAATTTTTAATCACACATAGAGTAGTAAAACTTTCAGTTGAAAAATTAATTTTCAACAAAGTAGAAGGATCATTAATGAAACAATTCATTCATAAACCAAATAAATGACTGGTCAACTATAGTGACGAATATTCAAGAACAAAAACATTTTTAAATTAAAAATCGATATATTCGACCAAAATTATGTATGTTTAAGGATAAAGATTAATTCTTTACCAGAAAAAAATGAATGTTTAACTTCAAAATATAGATTTTTAACCCAAAATAGAATAGTGTGCATTCAAATTAAAATAAGTTATTATTAGGGAAAACCTCCCTACTGTAGATAATTCAGCCTGCAGTGGATAATCAATAATTGGGAGCATGAGTGAAAGAAAAATAATTAATATTAATTTCAGTTCATGAATTACTAAAAAGTCCGCAAAATTGATTAAATTTAATTAATTATTTTACATATTATATTAGCATTGTTAATTAATGGTTATCTTCTGTAAGTTCCACTATCCACCGTAGGGAAGTATCCCTTAGAAAAATAAATATTTTCAATCAAGCAGTTTCATTTTATGCAAAAAATGAATTCTCAAAAGAATGAATATACTCACATTGGTTAAATTTTGTTGTTCCGAAAATTAGTTTTTTCTCTGAAAATTTAACTATCCCATTTTTGATTAAAAATTGATCTTTTTTAGCACAAAATTCCACTATTTTATTAAAAAATTGCACGACTTGTTTAAAAATGTATGTATTCTGCTGAAAATGCAATATATCTCCTTGAGAAGTTATGAATTTGAATCAGTTCAATTTTAATTTAATGTAGAGCCCACTTACATTTTACCTAAATATCTACTGAATTTAAGTAAAAGTATAAAAAATAATTTATTTTTAATTATTATTTAAAATCATGGACTTCGGATACATATTCAATAAATAATTATTTGAAACTTAATTCTTACATGGTGCTAATATATTCAAGAAAAACCGGAAATATTTAGAGAATTCCTTTCTACAATTATAGTAAACACTAAATACCCTGATCAAGAATTTTTAATTTTGAGATAGAATCACAGTAAAACCCCTCAATAGCCCTCACTTCTATAGCCCTTCCGAGAATTAACGCCACGCTGCAGGCATATGTAAAAGGAGCTGCGCGGGGTGTGCAGGGTCTGCGTTGTCAGTTAGTCGAGCACTCAGGCGTGAACAAACAAAAGCGAAGCGGGCTATTACGAGTTAGCTCCCACCCACCGTGAGCCCTGAAATCGGCGCTATAGATTAGTTTTACTGTATTTTTTTAAATTCAGAAATATTTCTTTTCAAGCTCGTCCCACTGACGTAGAACCCAAACCATCAAGATGGTACATCCTTCATAGGGGCAGAGGTTATAAGGTAACCATGGATCCTGTTACAGAACGACCGGAAGATATTAGCCTCCTGCCTGAAAATAGACATACAAGACCAGAAAATCAAGGTCGCCTTCAAACGACGTTGCGTCATTTTGGGAACGTGCACTTTATCTTATATCATATCGAGAACCAAGTTGTGGGAGCTGAACTTAACCCGGAATATCATCATCCTAATTTGCATGTAGATTAATCTATACTCAAGATTTACGACAGATATGTAAATTTTACAATATAATATTTTCTTCATGTATAATCCTGAATAAAAACATTAAAAAATTAAAAAGCTCTTGTAAATAGACTCTTAGATTATTAGATAGCGAAAGTAAATCCTTACCAGTGTGTTTAATTTTAATTTACTTCTATTAGATTATATTAAGAAAACAAGGTATCATTATGTTTCGAACCGTAAGGGATTTATGATTTTTCGTACACAGAATTACTATACAAAGATATTTATTTTAATAAAAGCACTTTGGTCATACCGCGTTGAACTTTAATAGTTTTGAAACAATATATTTGAACACGGATACTGCAGATTGAATATAATTTAGAATTTGTTTGACAAGAAAATGGAGCGGTCAAAGTTTGTCTAATCGGCAGTAGGTCTTGATCGATACCCGTTCTTCTCGATAATGATTTACCCAAGCTGGTTGCTAAGCAGGAAACATCAACGACGTTTTACTCCATCCAAAACATTTCTGCACTGCAATCTCACATATTTTCAGATACGTTCAATACGCACACATATAATAAATTTCAAAGCACACTACAAAATTACTTTTATCTCGCTATTTATGTTTTACTTATTTCTATCTCGTATTTAATATAATAGGGCACTACAACTACGATCTAGAGTACGATGCGATAGAAAACTCACTTGAGAAAGTCTGTCTCACTGAAGTCAGGAATATAATTAACGAATTAAAAAAAAATAATAAGGCTGCTTTTTAGTCCGTGTGTTTAACGTTTGTGGCGTGAAAAGTATATTGGAAATGAGAAAATTCATTTCATAAACAAAAATGACCGAATTTGTAATGAAGAGTTTAAAAACTAAAATTTTTTTAAAGAGTGCGCCTTATTTCAGAAGAGACAATGAAACTACTTCTGTTTTAATACCAATAAATATTATGAATTATAATACTATACTTCTCTGCAAATGATATACAATTTCACGGACAATCTAAAGTGCGAAGGTCGATTTACATGATGATAATGTGTTTATTGAAGCCGAAGAAGCTTTGGTAAAAGAGTACTCACAATCACCAAATTACTGTTGTCGATTCTTTGACCTTTAATTTTAAAAAGTCTGTGCACAAGTTGATGTTAGCTGCGATATTTGTTTAGGTCAAAAGACCTGACAAAGGAGTTGAATTAAAGAATAAGCTGCTCTACTATTAACATTATAGACGCAATTATTTAGACTGTGGAAACATTATAAAAGCCCTCACATTTAGCATACTGGATAAGTGTTTAGCGATGATTAATAATTCTGTTTTATCCGGGGAGCTTAGAAGCGCAATCCAGAACGGGCCAAAGGCTGCAAGGCTTACCGCCAAACCAAAACAATCCTTTCTGACATCCCTATACAGAGGGAATGTTTCCAATAAGTAAAACAGATTCTCTTCTACTTCTAGATTGCAGAATGTAAAGCGAACGATCAATATGTGTGGCAGCACTTTAAGAGATGATATCTGACTCAGCCTGCAAAGGTCCGCATCTCTAAGATAGGCCTACACTTTCGCGATAATTATATCCTAGTTGCTCTGTAAGCATACCAAGTCCAATCTTGGCCAAAAGGCCTCCATTCCACATAACGTAAAAGGTGTTTCGGCTGCAGGACTCAATTAAACTTATGAACTGCCCTACCTGAGTCTGAAAGGACCTAGATTACCTCTACCTTCTCACAATACCTCAAACCCCAGATCCCTATAGCATAAACTAGAACGCTTGAGATGAGGCTCTGAAATAGGTTTAGTTTACAGAGCCAAGATTCCGACTTGGAGCCTCGAACTACTTGCAAACATGAACACACGGCTACCTTAGCAACAATAACCCTTTTTTTGTAGGCCGAAGAAAACGTACCAGAACTTGAAAACAGCTTGCTAAAGTATGTTTATTCCTGGAACATTTCAAATTGAGTGTCCTCAAACGTAAAATTTGGCATCCACGGTGTCTAGCCCTATAAAAAACCATAGCCTCCGTCTTTGATGTATTGACTTCCAAAAAATTCAACCTACAATATTCAGCAGTAGTATTAGGTTTTTCTGTAGGCGGATCCTAGATTTGGCAAGTACAAGTATATTATCAGCATATGCTAAGAGCATAACCTCGATCAGTTGGTCGATTGAAATTCCTCTAAGGCCACGCCTCAGCAAAAAACTTCCCAAATCCCCGATTGTTAAGATGAAGAAAACCGGGCTAAGGAGCTCACGCTGAAGCACTCCGCATTGCACACTAACTGGGGACGTAATTTCCTCAGAAGTGCCAATGGACATCCTAGCTGCATTGTAGATACTTATAATTACCTTAATAAATTTTGTGCTGACACGTGGGCTCAATAATTTTTTCCAGAGCTGATCATGATTGACTGACACGAAGGCTCTTTTGAAGTCAGTAAAGCACGCATAAGCCTTATGAAACGGAGTGAAAAGATGAATCTATAAGATGGAGCTCAAAACAAAAATTGATCCATGCAACCTCTGGCCGCCTTGAAACCCGCTTGAAATTACGGCAAACGCGCACACTCATCCATCCACGCCACCAATTTGTCCAGGAGGATCCGCATGGATATTTTAGTAATCACATTCACACATGCACTTCTCCCCAAAATTCTTTGTCCTTGTTGTTTAGACCTGACACGTTCCAGAAAGCTACTTGCACGTCGCTCCTTCTATGCTTATCTCCTGTATTCTTTTGATTCAGACCCTGTTGCCGTTTCAAAATGCCCCGTGACTCTTGAATTCCCCTATTTATGCACTTTGTCCCCTTTATTTACTATCTGTTTTCTACCCTCCCTCAGTTCTTCTATTTCAACGTCCCAAATCCATACCTTTCCGTTGACCCATATCCTATATCTGCCAATTCTTACCCTATTACCTTTAAACCTCTCAGTCCATGCCTTTCGATCGATTAGCCACCTTCTTCTCCTGTCCCACCACGTCAGATCTTCTTCCATTCTTTCATTTCTTACTTTCCACAACTTCTTTTTCTCCATAAATTCATATTTGTCATGCGCACTTTCCAAGTTCACTGAAAACATATATTCTCCGCCTTCTTTATACCCTCCTCGTCTTCTTATTCCTTCCACTCGGACTTGCGCGCTGATGTCTCTCATCACCTTCCTAATCTCTTCCTCTCCCCTTTCACGGTCAACTTTTAAACCCTTCACTATTATGTTTCTTTTTCCTTTTCGCTCTTTCTTCCCCTTTCATTCTTCTTTCAACCTCACACTTCCTCAGTTCTTCCATACTCCCTTTCTCGGCTACCTTAGACTCATTCCTTAGTTCTAGTTAGCTCACTCTCTCTTTTAATAGTTTCCTGTCCCTTTTTCTGACCTCGTCATTCTCTCTCTGCCTATTTTCTATACTTTTCAATTTATTCAACTCCTTTTCTTTCTCTCTTTTCATAATTGATCCCATTTTTCCCACGTTTGTCTCTCTCTTCTTACCTCGTCTTCTACCTCGTCTTCTTGCTTCTTCATATCAGTCAGTCTTTCGCATGTGGTATCTAATCTTTCGCCAGTCTCCTCTTTAAATCTTTTTATAAGGGTTTCTAACTTTACGAACATATCCCGTTCATCCTTATTTCCCTTAGGCGTTCTTTTTTTTTTGTCTTAACCGTTTTTAAGTAAATTCCCCTTCGCGCCTCTTCGCCCACCCGCTCTCTTTTCCTTTCATCATTCTCCATTTTCTCCCTTTGCTATTGATAGTGTCGCTGCTAATCACGCCCGTACTCTGTTACCACCTGTGCAACTAAACCCTCGACCCCGAGCTTGCCGATTTCCATGCAAGACTTTCCGAATTAGTGGGCCTCCTGCGCCTATGTCCTCTCCCTTATCTCGATTCTGCCGTTGGCACGAAATGCAAATGCGTAGTGAATGTTTCACATGCACTTCCCTTACTGCTTGCCTCGTCTACACCGCAACCTGCTCTCTCTTTGCTATCGCTTTTCCTATTTGTTACACTCTAATCACTTAACCCACTCTGCCTCCTTTCGAAATCTCCTTGTGGACTGCGTATAACCAGCATTTCTCTACCCTGTTAACTGACCTTTAGCATCACCTCCCGCCTGTCACTTTCTATCCTCCCCAGAATTTCACAAACTTTTTCCAAAAACTCGCCCTTCTACACTGATTTCTTTTTGACAATTTATGTCTATTTAATTCCTTCTCCCTTCTTACCGGTCGAACTCTAAAGATACGGACTCCATAGACGCAAGATATTCTCGTATCTTTGATCTTATATAGGCTGGAATGGACCATTCCGTAAAACTCCAAAACACCATCCTTACTATATGTGACTTAGAATGCTAAAAATGGCAGTTTCATTTTCGATAACTTCAAGTTAAAAAGCGCCAAAAATCTTACTTTTTTATTTCCTGAATTATCAGACAAAATCATTAAAAACCACGCTTACTATTTGAAAACATAAATTTTTGATTATAGATATTTAAAAATTAAGAAAAGCCCACAAAATTGTTCTTTTATACGGAAAAAATTCTGATCCGTTCCAAAACGACTTTACCTGGCCTATAATTCAGGGCATAAAAAATATGATTTTTCATGCCATTTGATTTTAATTTTCGAAAATCGCACCTGAAGTTTTCATGCGTGGATAATACGAAATGTGCAACGGTAGTTAACCCATTTAGAAATTCTATTCACAAGAAATTAAGTTAGCCCCTCATACTGTTTGAACTACTATA
>NC_046664.1:73551199-73565796 GCF_010883055.1 Belonocnema kinseyi | reverse complement strand
CACACACACTCATATATATATATATAATTTGTCAGAAGGACAACTGCTTTCTGCATTTTTCCCGAAAGTGGTTTAGCATATTGTTGGTCCGCACGGATGCTTTTCAGGCTATTAACGAGTGAAAGCTTAACACCTCCAAGAGCGCCGATGATTTTTTCATTCTCCTTGGCTACGACGTTTTTGTCAGCTGGTGCCGAAAATTCGATAACGAACATGGTTCGCTTCTCGAAGTCAAGAAGAACCATGTCTGTCCTCTAGTATGCAACAGAAATAATTGTCGAGAATATAAAGTTCCAGTATATGCGGCACTTCTTATTCTCGACAATTAACTCGATTTCCCTAGGAGCATTTAAAGGAGTCATATTTAAGATAATCCCGTAAGAGTGACAGAGATGGTAATAAAGCACTCTTAGTGCCGCATTGTGCTTTTGGATGTAGGTTGTTCCCGCATGAGTTGGACAACTAGATAGTATGTGAGCTAAATGCTCGGGGTGTGCATGGCACGCCCTGCAGCTATCATCGGGAATGTCTTGGCTCAAACTGAGGCGACGGTATGTTAAGGTGGAAATGACATCGTCTTGGCATGCCAAAATAAAACCCTGCGTACCAGACTTCAATCCGGGTGATTTAGGGACAGCAAACGTTAGCTCGCACGACATTTACTCATCCTCCACATTTTTTTGGAAGATACCGTGCATCCTCTTATCGAGGAGCTGTCAACGAAAGTTTTTCTCTTGTGCTTTCTTAATCCAGGCTTTCAGGAGTGAGTACTCGAGATTGATAAGATTTGATGCATTTTGCTCACCCCTAATATTGAAGTTAAGTCCAAGTGTTTCAGCATTATCCTCCACTGCTTTGAACAGAAACGCTCATTTGCACACTTCTTCGTGATTCCTGACCATTTTAAGGAGAGGGTCTCTTCCATTTGGGACTCTTAGTGCTGTTCCCGGATTAATCCTTTTGTGAAGACATTCAAGACTCAATATTCCGCGACCACTTTGACAGCGTGAGATGTACAGTCGCGGAACAGAAGACTTAAGATGCATGCTTTTTTTCATGTGCATAACCTTTCTTGTCCCGATATCCAGGGATCCGAGCTCGTTCTTCATCCATGGAACAACTCCAAATGAATAGAGTACTACTAGGACGGCAAGCATTTTCGTTGCAGATACTTTGCTCCTCGCCGATAGTTCAGAAGACCAAATTTGGCGGATGAGACGTTTGTATCTGCTTCGGAGAGTATTCTTCATAGACGTCACATCCTGAATGCGGCTCTGTGGCACGCCCAGGCATATATAAGTCTCTTCAGCGAAAAGTTGTCGTATAACGCTTCTATCAATGAGCTCAGGATCTTTTCTTTTAGCATAGATCTTAAGATCGTCCATGTAAAATACATGAGTGACCTTGTACTTTCGATCTGCAGGTTTGCCGCACATTGCCCGTCGGAATGGCGAAGTGCTAGAGATAGTGGCAATAATGTAAGGCGAAAGAGAAGTGGGCTCATGGTGTTGCCCTGAAAGACACCTTTCTGATAGGTGACCTTGTTAGTTGTCACACGATTTTTTACAGATAAGATAGTTAATCTACTTTTCCAAAGCGGCATCAATCTCTCTATGCACCTAATGATTTGGGAATGAACCTTTAAGCTTTCCAAAGGACAGATGATAAGTCTATGGCAGGTCAAATCGAAAGCTTTCTGAGAATCAATCCAGGCTATCCATAGGTCACGTTGGTAGAATAGTGTATCTTTGCAGACATATCTATCGATCAGTAGGTTCTCCCGACATCCCGCTACGCCTTTCTTTGAGTCTCGTTGTTCATACATTTTTTGCCACACAGGTTCAATTGCCCGAACAATCCTATAATTTAGGATAGCTGTGAATATCTTAGAAAGTGTGTTTAGACAAGTGATTGGCCTGTAATTCTTCGGGTAGCTAAGTGGCCTATTTTTGGCAGGAGTATTGTGCCCTCTTCCATCAACCACTCCGGGATCGGCTTCTCCGACTTTAAATATAAGGTGAAAATACGAGCCAAATGCTGATGGGTTGAAGAAAACTTCTTTCACCAGAAGGTTTTGATACAATCTGGTCCCTGTGCGGAATAGTTCTTCATCCCTCTTAATACTTTTTTCACCTCCTCGGTAGTGATGGGTAGGCATTCTTTATCAGGTGGAATGAGGGCATCACATAACTCCTTGAAGCTTTTTATATTTTCTGAGTCTTCGTCCAGTCTATGCTGCACTTCGTAGACTTATCTCCAAAATACTTTGACCTCATCTGGTTTGGGTTTGGGTTTGGGCCCCTCCACTCTAGACCTCTTTTAGCGGCAGATAGTATCCGTATTCTCTCAACAATATGATTCCTGATAGTCGGCAGCTTTGACTTGTTAAGTGTGTGATAACGGGTCCGGAGTTCGCGCGAGAACTTTCGAACCTTGGCAGTAAAATTCCTGCCAGATGTATTGTAGTCAATCACACACTGAATGTGGGACGCGTAATATCTTGCCCAGCCGATCTTTATGGCAAGTTAATGCATTCGTATTATCGGGAGCCCTGCGCATTCTGTTGTTTTGAACCGCACTTACCACAACTATGTTTGGTATTGTCATTGTTGTTCCCACGAGAAGCTAGGGAAAGGGGTTCGTCCATCCTTGTGATATCCCGCATGCAAGGATAGGGCTTGCGTTCTCTGAGAGGTCGCCCGGTACCCAGTCACCGTTCTAGACACCTCGCCCAGGTGCCATTCAGCTTTCGGTACGGTTTTTACACCTTCGCTGGGGGGTTAATTCCTTCGGGACTACCCCTGGACATTTGTCCGCGAATGCCTATTTATTTTTGTAACCATATTTAGCAGAAACTCTTGGTACAAGGACCTGCTATTCGCAACACCAGGACGCGTTCGGTGGCTTCGTGTGACTAAGGTGTATATGATTCCATTCAAGAAAAATAGTCGTATTGTTACAAAAATTTCATTACAAAAAATGTAACAACATCACAATGACTCTCTTAGCTGCTTCTCGTAGGAGTTCATTGTCTTTCTTTTAGTAGTCTTAACTTATACTCAATGCAAGAAAAATAATTAAATTTTTATAACCAGGTTCAATGGAGAAAGTTTACTAATTTTCACGAAAAATGTTTTGAAACCTAAGCGATTCTTTCTGTTAAATAATGAACATTTTTTAGAGTTTAAAAGATGGTCAAATAATTTTTAAGAAAAGGAATATAAGCAAACCATTGACGAATTCTATTTAAAAGTCTATCATATATTTTTTTCTATTGTAAATGAATTTTTATATTATTTGCGACAAACAATTTCAAAAACAAGAAATCTAAGAATTGAAAATACGGGATCATAAAATTCCGACGACAGTGCTGAAAAACTAAACATGCGCAGTAAACGTTTTCGGTATCTAGGCGCGCGTTGAACGTTTTACCCTTGTGCGTCTGTTGCGTTTCTTACCTCGTGCTCTTGAAGAGTATTTTATGATATTGCATATCACGAGATACAATGAGATCATTTTGAAACTCTTCAACATAGCTTTGAATACAACTAAAATTTTAGAAATCAAATGCCCCTAATTTTAAATATTTTTTATTTAAGAAGACTAACTGTCAAATCTGAACAGACTTTCATGTACTTTTTGAAATTAAAAAAAAATATTTACTCTAAAATATTGAAGTTTTTGAAATTAAATTTAAAATAAGGCAGAATTTACACTCTACTTTTATGACTATTACTAAAATTTTATCGTTAGATTCTTGGTCTTTTTTAATGTCGAAAAATTTCTTCGCTCAAATATATAATATTTTTCTTGATTTTCATCTTTCTTAAATCAATTTAAGTAATATCTGTGAATCTCAAATAATGAAAAAATGTTTATAATATTATTTAACAATTTTCAGTTTTGAAGTTGTGGTTTTTTCTTCACATAATTTTCAAACGAAGCCGAGGCTTTATTTAAAGAACTTATTAATCACCAAAAATTTTGGGCCCCAAATCTAAATATTGACAAATAATCCCTGTGTACCACGAAGATTAGATATTGTGAAAAAAAAAATCATGAAAATTTTACAGTGTAAATAGAGGCTCTGATTTTTGTCTTCTCAAAAATATCATAACTAATTTTTGGGATTAAACGCTTAAGGTTAGAAGACTTTTCCAGTTTCTGAAAAAAAATTTCAAGCATTCGTGAGCCCAGTAAAAGCCCAACACTACATTCTATTTTGTTTTGTTTTGGCTTGAGCTTTTTCTAAGGAAGTGATTTTTTTACATAAAGGTAGTTTTAGAATATTTTTTGTGGGGCATTTGAGAGCCCAAAATAAAGCCAAAATTCTTATGTACTTTATTTATTGAAAGTTTAATTTTCATCAAAGGAGTAGCTTTCTTATACATAGAGGGTAGTTTTTGAATTTTTTTGTGCATTCGAAAGCCCAAAATAAGCTTATAAATTATATAGGGATTAGCCACTTGGCCCTGCACACCTACATAAACTTAACATATTAGCAATCAACTTTTTAAAAATGGGGAAAAAAGATAATTATTTAGAATTTTAATTTATTTCACCTTAATCAATAAAAAATTAATTTACTGGTACCATATTGAATTCAGTATAAAACACTTAAGGTTTAAAGTAAAACTGTATTGCCTTTTCATATAAACACTTGAATTTGCAAACAATAAAAATTAATTTTCAAATAAGAAAGATGAATTTTCAGTCAATAAACAAATTTTTTATCCTAAAACGTGGATAATTAATACAAAAGGACAAACTTTCAACAAAACACTCTTTTTTGCTCCAAAACGAAACAGGCTAATTTTTTAATAAAAAATATACACAGGATAAAGTAATGATATAATTTGTTGTAGGAAATGTTTTGGAGGGATAAAATTTTATTCAGACAACTTCCCTTTTTTCAAAACACATGTGGCTTTATAGAAAAACAAAAGAAAAGATAGCCGATATTTCGTTAAAATTTATCCCGTGAAGTTAATTTTTTTTGCAGCAAATCTTTCGTCGGAAATCGATGTAAAGTTTATATTCTGTTTTTTCTATGTAAGTTATAGCAACCAAACTGTTCTATTTTAAACGAAAACGCATACATTTTCAACCAAAGAGATTATATTTTTACCAAAAGAGAATAATTATATTACAATAAGTTAAAATGGTTTTAATGATTGAAGACAGAACAAAATTTACTTTTAAAATACAAAACAGTTAAGTTATAGGCAATCCTTCTAGAAAAATAGGCCATAAATTATCAAAATTCAACAATTTTTTTTTCACTTTATATTTGCTTTTTAAAAATAATGGTTTTCATTTAAATTGACGTCATCAGTGATATTATTTTGATTCTTAGAATAACAAAAAATATATAATTTTTCAGGGATATTTTTGATACGGAAACTACCTGAAGTAATGTGATTATTGAAGATTTAAAAAAATGTATGGAACATATTATTTACTCAAATAAAAACATTGTAAAAAATATAAGAATCTTTTAAAAGAAAAGCAGGTATAAACTCTTGGCAAACATAGATTTCACAATATAGGTTGATTGTACTTATATTAATATTTACTTCAAATATGAAACTGCGTAACTTTCGTGTTGACAGAGAACAGGTTCTAATTAATTGTGTTAATAATAATTTTAAAAAATTTTAAAGTGGAGTTTTTTGACTCGTTATTAGAAACTGATACGATTTGCAACCAATCAGCGGATTTTATTATCAATAGAATTTTTCTGATTGGAAGTAATTCATATTCAGCTCGGAATATTTTTTGAATAGTAATAAAAATTATTTATCGGATTGTGATTAGTAAAAAGCAGTGAAGATTGTTCAAATTTCTCAGTTGTTATTTATGATATCTCTTTAAAAAAATGAATACCCTTGTCAGCACTTTACTACTCACAATCGCGTTTTTTCTCCAGTTTGGTAGTAAGATTACTCAATATTATATAAGCCTTAACGTAAATATTAAATATAGTATTTTTTTAACTTTAATTTATGTTATTAAAAATACAATTTAATATAAAAAATAATTGAACCCCTTTAAATTAACATCTAGAAGATACAAAAACGGTTTGACTTGCATTTTGCCAACTTTTGCAATTTTTCATTTTTAAGCTTTTATCTTTCATGCTTCTAATCTTTTTGATACATGATATTATTTTATTCCTGAGGATTTATAAAATTAATTATTCAATTTTGAACAATTTTTAATTTAATTTCCAGCTTTAACTTTCTATTCCATTTTGTACTGCTTTTCTCAAATTTTATTGAAAACTTAATATTTTTTGAATTTCAAAATTGAAAAAATTACTCAGCTTGCTAATATTTGTGTTAAATTGCTATGTATCAACTCAAGCGTTGGAAAATGAGTAGAAGACGCCAACATGCGCCAACAAAGAAAGTTTCGTATCCTATTTTATATAGAATCTACATTTTCAACGATTATACTTTTATATCGCATGCAACATTTAGTGATCGTAGAAGATTGATAATAAAACTAAAAATTTCTACCCACTACTCTTCCTTCCCTCACTTTACCTTTCGTTTCCCCTCCCTACCCGAATTTGTTTCTCTTCCTCACCATCCCACACTCCCCTTCAACTTCTTCCGCTACCTTCCCTCACTTCCAATTATTTTCTGTAATTTCTATCACTACCCCAACTTTCCCTCCCTGATTTCCCTCAATTTCCTCTACATAGCCAACCCTTATTTCGTCTCAACTATTTTCCTCTTTCTACTCCTAATTACCCCTACTTTCCTTATACTAATTTTCCCTCACTACACCTACTTCCACACTCCTTATTCTCCACCACTCTCCTCACTTCCTCTCACGTCATTTCTTCTAATTCCCACTACTTTCTCTCCACTCATTACGGGCGGTCGTGAATTTTCCGAATTCTACCTGTGACCTCTTCTTTCTCTAATGCGATTGTCGGCACAGAATTCCCCTATTGCACTTTTGGCTGGAATAGAGCTTTTTCCTCAGGTGGGGGGGGGGGGGGGGGGGGGGGGGGCTGCTGCCAGCCTTCCACTGTTTTTCCCAATGTAAAAAATGTGTCATAAGAATTAATAACGGCCATGCAGCGGCGCTAGTAGTAACTTTGTGCTACAAAACCATGTAGTGCGATAGGAAAAATGCATCAAACTTACAAAATAAATATGTGAAATCATTTGCTATTTATAGTACAGAGTCAGGGAGCAAATAAGACTTATGTACCTACTTATTATTTCATTCAGTATGGGAAAATGTGACAAGATTGACTTAATTGAAACGAAAACAAAAATTGCATGGATATTCAGAACCTATAAGAGATAATAAAAAAATAAATAACGAATACACAAATGAATGAACATAGAATTGCCAAAAATATATATTGTTAATGAATTATAAAATTCCCCAAATAAAATAAAATTCGAAATTTGAAAATATCCTAAACTAAAATTCACCAACTTTGAGACAGAATTATAAAATAATGGTTAAATTAATTTATGTTTATTTAAATTCTTCGCCTCATTAAAAATTGTACAAACAGCGCATTATTTAATAACAAATTAACTATGTTCAGTAGTTCTAAATTTCTGGAATTCAAATATTTATGGAAATTTAAATATTTATTTATCTTATTAGTCGATCTCAAAGTCGGTGAATATTAGTTTCGGATATTTTTCAATTTGAGATTTTATTTTTTGTCAATTAAAAATCTTGTCGTTATTTGAAATTTAGAACATTTTATAATTCCATAATAATATATAATTTGGGCAATTTTTTCTATTCATTTTGTGTATTCGTTATCTTATTTTCTATTACTTTTTATAAGTTCTGAATATCCATGCAATTTTTTGTTTAGTTTTGATTATGTCAATGATGTAGGATCAAGTTAATGCTAGCGCCGCCGTGCGGCCGTATTCAACTCTCATGATACATTTTTCACATTGGGGACTGTGATGCAATATCGAAAAGAAAATATCGATATTCACGACATTGATATATCGGGCATAAACATATCGATACGAATGATATATCGGTCAAGCTTACCACTATATCGATAAAATATCGATATTAAAATTTTTTTATTAAAAAAGTTAATTTAGTTATTCAATTAATTTAATGCCATAATGTAGGCTATTAAATATAGATTGTTTTTGGATTTTATAATTTTCAATCTACTTTTATTTGTAAAAATGAGTACGAAAAATTAGAAGAACATGAATGGGACAAAAATGATTTTTTTAACTGATAATTTACACCTTCCATTTTTGGTTGAAAACTGATCTGTTTTAGTTCAAAATGCAGCCAATTGTTTAAAAATCGACCTTTTTCAATTGAAAATTCAACTGTTCGATTGAGAGTTAAAGAAATTTCGTTCAAACTCGTCTTTCTTTTCGAAAATCCAAATTTTTACTTGAAAACTTAGGAATTTAAAGCTGTTGAAATATAATGTAATACAGTAACCATATATTTAATCTAAATATGCACTACATTTCAAATAAAAGTAGATAAAATAAAAATTTGTTCGAATTGTTATTCAAATTCTTGGACGCAAAAATTACCTGGAAAAGCCCTGGAATTTTCAGGGAATTTTTTCTTAGGATTTGAGTCGACAAACTGAAAAGTTCATCAAATTTAAAAATAAATATTCAAAGACAGTAATTAAATATATTAATTACGCATATTTCGGGAGCGTTTAACTCTTTATTCAAGAAGTACGTTAATTCAAAATATATTACAGACGTTTAGAGATCATTACAACATGCACAAAGAAAAAATGTGCTATAGCCGATAAGAAAGTTTGCCATATTTAAGAATTAAATTCAAAAAATTATATTAAAATCTATTAAAGCTATTTGACTCACGCTCTAGCCTCAAAATATAGTTACCTAGTTTTACTATACAAATGCTACAATAAAATATTTTTTATATTCTAAACGGTACTCATTTTTTAAATGGAAGTTTGTATGCACAAGAAGAACTGTTTAATTTGATAATTTTTGCATAAAATGAAATGTTGGAATGGTTGCCTTAACTAAGGCAAATTAATTTTAGAGGTTATAGAGCTTGAATACATTTATTTAAAATGTTGAAAATCTTCTATATATCTAATAACAGCATTATAGGGGTATACGGATAATGTTATTTTCTCGATGACCGCTTATAGCGCGTGACGTCACAAGTGAGAATGCTCTATTCCTAAAATTCTTTCGGAATGCTTTTTCTTACTGCGCATGCGTCATTGAACGCGGGATTATTTAAAATAAATAAATTAGGTTTTCCCTTTTGTGAATTTAAATTGCAGATAAATAGTAAAGTTATTAATTAAGTAACATTTGTCAAGTACAAAAAAATACATAAGAAGTTTTACATTTATTACAGTTTTAATGAAAAAAATACACAATACGTATAATATCATAACAATATAAATATAAGTACAATTATATCCTCCAAGCATTAATAGAAATTTTAATCTGTATTATACATGAATTTAAATATTAAATTAACGAATAAAATAGGTATTATTGTGCACCAAATTCATTGACATTATTTATTTATTGATACAAGAATATAAATTTCCAATCTTTTTCATGTGAATAAGGCACCATAAACAATAAATCAGTTTGAACTGATCAGTCTAATTGACGGTCAGTTCGTCCACAATTTAATATTGATTTGAATCTTATTTCATAATGTTACAATCAAATTTTTTAATAAAGCTAAATTTATTAAAACTCATTTCAAAATTTCTTGTGCGTTTCTTTTGTGCTTGGAAAATGCTACTTTAATAATAATTCAATCATTGAACTAAAGTTTGAATCAACAAAAAAAAACTTAGTTTATTCATTTAAAATAAGCCCGCGTTCAACGACGCGCGCTGATTAAGAACTAAGAAGCGCAGGAGGGGAAATCTCTTACGACAAGCGCACTAGAGGAGCCAGAAGGAGGAGTGGTCGTAGCTAGCCGACGGCGAATTGACAAGAAATATAATTTTGAGCCAAACAGTTCCATTTTTTACAAAAAATTTTCAATTTTTCACCGAAAAAAATACGGAGTTGAAACCAAGCATTTAAATTGTCAACAAACGAGGTAAAATTTCAATCAAAATTATAAATACTTCGGAAAACAACTGAATTTTAACAATTGAGTTCAAATTTCATCCAAGTCACTTTAATTATATATTGAAGAAGAAAAACTTTCGAAAAAGTATTTAAAACTTTTGCATAATTTGTTTACCAAATTATATATATTTTTAAACCAAATACAATATTCTTTAACAAGATAGTTAAATTTTTAAATTAAAAATAGGACTTTTTAACAGAAATTTCGGCTATTTTTTAACCAAATAAATAAATTTTCAACTAGAATATTTGAATTTTCTACAAAAAAAAACTAATTTAAAGCAGAATATTTGAATTTTCAAACGAAATAGAATATTTTTGAACAAAATAGTTGAATTTTCCACCGCTGTCAAACCAACATACGGATTTTTAAGAAAAGAGTTGATGTACCAAAAATAAAGTTAATTTTGAAGTAAAATGATAAATCTTAAACCAAACAACTGAATTTTTAAATATGCATTTTAAGTTTTAACCAAGTAAGTTAAATTTTAAGTAACTTAAATTAAACTTAAAGAAATTAAAATGAGATTAAAATAGAAATCAAAATCCTATTTAACGTCAATATAAATCTTCTTGCTTTTGTTTTTAAATAATTTCATCTCTTTTATTTGTATTATTATCAAATGATAATAAAAAACTGTTATGAAAAATCAGCACCAATATCTCGGCACTCATACAGCATCCTTGTCAAGGGAAAAAAAAGAAAATACAGTGAAACTCTTTTAGAGCGTCGATGTTGAGGCTAAAGTTGGGTAGGAACTGACTCATTGTAGCCCGCTCCGCTTTTGTTTGTTCACGCTTGACTGCTCGCCTGAGTAAGAATAGAAAAAAATTAAAAATAAAAAAGATTTGAGCAGGAAGGAACAGTAACGAAACTACGATGATCTGTTTTTGGCACCAGAGAATCGAATGAGATTGAAAATAAAAACCCATCACAAACATACCTGAAACATCCGGCCAGGGTCAAAAGGAAAACTCATTACTAATTGTAAATGTTCATACTATGCAGGGAACAAAAATTTCATGCTACTCTTGTTTAACCTGTTGCTGCAAAAAGTTATTATTAAATAAATTTTATATGTCATATGGAAAATAGTATGATTCCTAAACTTTTAAACATAAATTCAATAGTTTTCAGAATTTGAGAAAAAAATGAAGGAAAGAAGTATTGATATAACTATATTAGTTTAATGATTTCTGATTGTCTGTAGAACAAATATTGCTTTGTCTGCTTTTGATTGGTTTAATTCTAATTGAAATATGTTTCTCGACAAGCTATTCTGCGTAATGATTTAGAGAAAGGATATTCCTAACTTTTGACTTTTTGACGTCAAGGACAACGACGATAAGATTTCACGATAATTAGCCCACTCACCGTAAAAACTGTAAGCAAATTATGGTTGCAGATAAGGGACTGTACTTAAATTACGTAATAGCTTAAGGGAGGCGGTCAGACACTTTGTGTAAATTTGTTACAGTTCCATTGTTAAAGTGGGGGATGGGGTTTGGGGACAGCCAGCTATGCTTCACGTAATTTAAGTATGGCCCGAATCGAATTTTGCGGTATTTTATGGAAAATTACCATATATAATTGATCACAATACCGTAAATTACCAAAAATTCCCGGAAATTACTGAAAATATCCGGACATTTATAAAAAAATTTTAATTGAATTTTGATTAATTTATCTCAAGGTACTATAAATTACCTGTAATATTACTATAAATTTCCATGAATTTCCTGAAATGTATAAAAAGGTTTAAAATGGAATTTTAGGTACTTTATTGTAATTCACCATATTCACCTTTAAAATGACCATAAATTATGGAACATTTTTGGAAATTTACAAAAAAAATTTAAATGAGGTTCATGATGCAAAACTAATCGTAGGTGGCAGCACCGAGCAGAGTTCTAGACCCGCTGTCAATAAGAGGCGAAATTCGAAATGCCGCTTGGTATGCGGTTGCTTATAATTAATATACAGGGTTTGTCCGGTAAGTAATAGGACTGATTTTTTTCGCCGCGACTGCACTTCGGAGCGTGCGCGCACCGACTGGAATTGGTAGAGGGCATTCCTAGCTAACGAACGAGCGGCTGGTCAGTTGTTCTCGAGCACTTGGAGAGTCAACACAGGCATTTTCACGCGACGTGTTTCTGTGAGTGGTGCAAGCCGAAAATGCAGCGTTCGTTAGAGCAGAGGTACGCGATTAAATTCTGTGTGAAACTCGGTAAATCTGCGACAGAGACGTTTGATGTGATCAACCAGGCTTACCCAGATGTTGGTTTAGCAAGAAGTGGTGTGTTTCGGTAGCACCAGGCCTTTTTAGAGGGCCCGGAAGAGGTCGCCGATGAAGACCGTGCTGGAAGACCTTCGACTTCGACAAACACCGACAATGTGACTCGTGTGAGCAAAGTTTTGAACTCAGACCGTCGACTGAGTATTCGTTTAATTGCACCACGACAACGCCCCGGCTCACACCGCCTTTCTTGTGAACAGCTACCTGACTAAGGCCGGCATCCCAACGCTTCCGCAGCCGCCCTACGGCCCAGATGTGCCCCCCCCCCCCAGACTTTTTTTTATTTCCTCGCCCCAAAAGGCAGATGAAAGGCAAGCATTTTGAAACGACAGAGGGGTCCAAGCAGCATGCACCGCGGCTCTCAAGGCTATTCCGGGGAATGGCTTCCGTGACGCCTTCAATGCTTGGAAATCGCGCTGGCAGCGCTGCATCGACGCAGAAGGAGCCTATTTTGAAAGTTTTTAAAGAATTGTAACGAATGGCTCAATAAATTTTTTTAAAGCGACTCAGTCCTATTACTTTCCGGGGGGGGGGGGGGAAATGAACTTTAAATATGAGTTTAGTGCTCATGTACGAGGGTGATGTTTACTTTTAGAGGAATTTGTACATGAAAAGGGATATATAGTGAATTATCGTAATCCTAACCTCACTCCACAAGTAACAGCTAGAAAGAATTTATGAACATTTTACGAAAGCTATACAATAAATATTTGCCAGAAATGTTTGAAAAAATTATTTTTGTAATGTTAACAAGGTATAAATGGCACTTCATACTTGTTTACAAAATTTCTTTTATTGTAATTAGTATCTCATTGACAGAGGTTCTACTATTGGCGAGAAAATAGTACGCGCCTGCCTTTTAAGTTTTACAACTCCGCAAATATATGCGAGAGCAATATAAAAAATAGTCTCATGAAAGCTAAACGTGTTCTACGCAAATAAGCTTGAAGACGTTTATTTTTTAAAAAATGTTATAATTTGCAGACAAAAAAATATTTTGAAAAATTTAGGATTTTCGGGTACATTTAGGACCAGTCAAGTATAGAGCATTATTTCTTATGCAAGGAGAATTGAGAAAAATTAAAAAAAATTCATGAGAATAAGGATAACTGTTGTGAATAAATTTCTGTTGAGAAATAATTAAAATTGTTGCTTAAAAGTACAAAATTGAACAACTATATTATTTTCAGTTCTGATAAAGTATCACAAAGCAGGGGGGGGGGGGGATTTTTTTACTGCGGATTGCTCGTGCCTTTCTGCGATCCGTAGCCGATTGTAGTACTCGGCTCGGTGCTGCTATCTACAATTAGTTTTACACCATTAGGCTCATTAAATTTTGAAAAATTTCTGGTAAGTTACACTGAATTACCTATAATTTTACCATAATTTACCAAAAATTTCCGGAAATTTATAAAAAATGTTTAAATTGAATTTTGAGTATTAATGGGCCTGACAACGTTCTTAACGACATTTACCCGTCATTTACCGATCATGTGTTGCAAATAGGTCATTGTGGTTGAACTCAAAATATGAAGAAATGACTAATTAAAAGTAAATAAATAGATTGTTTTATCATTTTTGCACAAAATCTGAATTGAAATACATAAATCGCTGTAAGATAAGAAAAAAGAGACTTTAGGTAATAATGAAATATATATTCGATGTGCAACATAACCAACAAATTTCAAGCCGTACGCTGCGAGATTTTGAAAACACGAATGGCTAAGTTATAAAGAGTTTAATGTGTAAATGAAGAATTTTCTGAACAAAAGTTTTGTATTGAAAGTATAATGAAAAAAGAGAAAAACATACTCTTCTAATTGACTTCGCAATATTTAATAGAAGAGTATTGAGGAATCGAAAGAATGAAGAATTTAAAAGAAGGAATAGAAAGGATTAAAATAAGTTAACTTTTTCAAAAAGTTAAATTTAATTTAATTTTCTGGCTTTTTTATTTATAATAAATATATATTTTATAATATATGTACCCTTGTAATAGGGGGGGAGGGGAGCGAGATAAAATTATTTAAACGTTATAAGAAACAGTTTTTTATTTATAATTATGTTGAACGTAAAACGTACAAAATTGTAGAAATAATCGAAGTTGTATTTTATATTTGGAATAATTAATCTTAATTGCAATATAATATAAAGTCAATTGAATTATAATTGTCTTACA
>NC_046664.1:73548088-73551099 GCF_010883055.1 Belonocnema kinseyi | reverse complement strand
AAAAATAATGGATCTAGAGGGCATGACACTTTACAAAAGGTTTCAATTTTCAGAGACAGAATATCCGTAACTTTGTTTTCAAATTAAGATGTATACCAGCAGGCACTTCAAAATCCTATTGCATGAACACTTCAAAATTTGGAATTTTCGAAAAATTGAACACATATTTCAGGGTTTGATCGACACGTGCCAAGCTTTTTCAGGATTAAAGAAGGATGGTATACGATATAAAACCATGCTGATAATCTTTATTTTTAACCCCCCCCCCCTACAAACATCGTCTTAAATATCACCCAAAAATAAAAATTACATGTTTACGAATTATATTGTTAATTTTAAGCAATTTCTGTCAAATTATTTCATACAAATAATTACTAATGGACTATCTGAATATTTACCATGACTTTTTAAACAATCGTTAGTTGTTTTAATAAATTCAACTTATTTAAACAATTATTTATTCCCACATTGTTATTAATCATCTATTTTCTAAATAAAATGTAATATTTGGTCATGACTTTGAGTACCTAAATATTTTTAAAAGATCATGCAATGATGTAAACAATTCATTAATTTTTTTTTTCAAAATTTATAAATGTTGAGTCAGAGATGTCTACTTTTTTCTCAAAGTGATACCCTATTCTACTTTTAAATGAATAATTGCATGCCTTTGAGACCTTTAGTCTAATGTTCAACAAGTATCTATTTGTTTACGGAATTACTATTTGCTCAAGCAATTTTTTCCGATTGCCTTAAAAAATAATATAAAATAGAATTTATTTAATTACACAGCCACACAAAAAAAGTGCGCGGATCTGGTAACAAGACACACGTATTCCTATGGATTTTGGGGCGCTGAATTCAAATTAGGTATCCAAAATCATCCATTACGTCATGGTTGAGCCATAACCTCAAAAAATGACGAAAAATCATGCACTGAGGCAAATAAATTTCAAAATAATGCCAGTGATGCAAATTTTCACTCCAAAAACATGTCGATGACTGTGAAGTATCAGCCCTTGCCTGATATCAACTTATTTAACATAACTTTACCCAACAGAACCTGACCTCACCTAACCTGAATTAACAGAACTTTATTGAACTACATGTAAAGCTCTGGAAGCATATTTTCCCAGTAGCAAATGTGTGCAGCATCGAATGGGTCAACTCGAGCCTAACCTAGAAATAAATCTAACCTAGCCTAACCTAACCTAACCTAACCTCACGAAACACAATTAAACTGATTGTTTTGTCCCGTTGTATTTGCGGTACCGTTTCATTCAGCTTCGGCTTAACCTACATAGAGGTTTAACCTATCCTAACCTAACTGTTCTGTTAAGTTAGATTCATTTGTAGGTTAAGATCGAGTTAACCTATTAAATATAGCACACATTTAAGACTGAGAACCGTACGCTTACATAACTACACGTGTGGTTGTATTTCATTCGGCTAGGTTAGGTTAGGTCAGGTTTTGTTAGATTAGGATAGGTTAAACCTCTATGTTGGTTAAGCCGAAGCCGAATTAAACGGGACCGCAAACACAACGGGACAACACAGTGAGTTTAATTGTGTTACGTGAAATTAAGTTAGGTAAGGTTAGGTTAGGTCAGGTTTTTTTTGTTTAGGATAGGTTAAACCTCTATGTAGGTTAAGCCGAAGCTGAATGGAACGGTACCGCAAACACAACCGGACAACAAAATCAGTTTAATTGTGTTTCGTGAGGTTAGGTTAGGTTAGGCTAGGTTAGATTTATTTCTAGGTTAGGCTCCAGTTGACCTATTCGATTTAGCACACATTTGCTGCTGGGAAAATATGCTTCCAGAGCTTTACGTGTAGTTCAATAAATTTTTGTTAATTCAGGTTAGGTGAGGTCAGGTTCTGTTGGGTAAAGTTATGTTAAATAAGTTGATATTAGGCAAGGATTGATCCTTTACAGTTGTCGACATGTTTCTGGAGTGAAAATTTGCATCACTGGCATTATTTTGAAATTTATTTGCCTCAGTGCATAATTTTTCGTCATTTTTTGAGGTTATGGCTCAACCATGACGCGATGGGTGATTTTTGATACCGAATTTAAATTCAGCACCCCAAAATACATAGGAATACGTGTGTCTTGTTACCAGATCCGCACACTTTTTTTTGTGTGGCTGTGTTATTTTTTGACTATAGTATATAGAAAGAACATGTTAACTGCTTTTTTAATGTTTGAAGAATTAATTTTTTTTTTCATATTCTTACAATCGTATGTTCCGAAAGAAACATAATATTAAATGATTTCGAGAAGTAAATGCTGTAAAAATGGGCATTTTAGTAATTAAACCATTTTTATTCGTTATATATCTATACGCAATTTGAAGGAAATTTGTAAAAAAAAACAATAATTAATTGTAGAAACAATTACATACAGTACTCTTCAAAATCATTCCATATTATGTTAAATTAATAAAATACGATTTTTTTTAAATTCTCTGGTTAAAAAATAATTGTTTAAAGAAATTCAGTTTATTTGAAAAATTAAAAAAATAGTTAATATATTCTTTCTATACACTATACAGTCAGAAAAATAATTGTATATGTTCCATTGTATGTGTTCCTAAACAAATCAAGATTTTTTAAATAAATAGAAATTTGTTTAACATTAGAAGAAATGTAACAAAATTATGTAATTATTTAACAAAAAAGTAGCATAGCATACCAACTTGGGAAAAAGTCTACATCTCTGTGTTAATTTCTAAATATTTTGAAATTAAACAATAATTAATTGGTAAGATAATCACATAATGTTTTTCATGAATTTACTTTTGCAAAAAATGACTAGCTGTGACATTTTATTTTAAAAATACGATTTTTAAAAATATTTGTTGAAAAAAATAATTAAATAAATTACATTTCTTTAAATAATTCCAAATTGCTTATGTACAGTCTGTCAAGTTAAAGCGTGGGTGGCTTTACTCGCAGTCGGTAAGGTGTATCGACATGATTTTGGTGTCAAAATATTAAGAAGAGCTCCC
>NC_046664.1:73537478-73547988 GCF_010883055.1 Belonocnema kinseyi | reverse complement strand
AGAGGGAGCTCTTCTTAATATTTTGACACCAAAATCATGTCGATACACCTTACCGACTGCGAGTAAAGCCACCCACGCTTTAACTTGACAGACTGTATCAGTCTTACTCGGAGTGACTGATAGTCCAGTCCGCTTTCACCATGAATCAGCTATTCTTAGTGCTTGCTGCATTACTCCGAGAGCGCATCCAGATGATGACCGCGTACGATGATAACTAGTATATCGTCTGCATAGCATATGACGTGGAAGCCTTGACTCGTGAGTAGATAAAACGATTCATCCACTACCAGGCACTTAAGCTAAGGGATATAGAACGCCCCCCTGCGGATATCCCGAGTCAACGGTTCTATATAAATAGGTGTCACCCTTGGTCGTGGCTAGATTCCTATTGGCCAACATGTGGCAGGTCCATTCCACGACTGCAATAGGCACCCCATGCGTGATCATAGCCGTCCTAATCACCTCTCCAGAGGTGTAGTTAAAGGCTCCTTCGATGTCCATAAAGGTTCCAATCGCTAGACCTTTCTTCTTTAGTTGTCCTTCAGTTAGGTCAACTGCAGTTCCCAGGGCACTGCATATATCGCGTATATATCTGTCCACGAGTCTTTTCACTGATTTTATCAGGAAAGATGTGAGGCTAATGGGTCGGAAATCCTTAGGTGAAGTATAACGGATACTGCCAGCCTTCGGAATGAAGACTACTCTCAAACCCCTCCATGCCGCCGGAACATAACGCAACGTCAGAATAGCTTTAGAAAGTCTCACCAAAGGCCCAATGATGATCTCACCAACTCTCTGTAATAGGACAGGGTATGTAACATCCGGGCCAGGAGACTTGTAAGGACTGAAGGATTTGAGGGCCCACCTGACCCTGGCTGGGGTCGCAATCTCGTTGGCTAGCTGTCGTTCCGGGCCCAATTAGGCCAAAGACGACTTTGATGGCCTCAGAGGTGCCATCCTCCTATCTCCTAACTTTTTTAAGCTCGGAAAATGTGCCTTGATCAGGTGAGCCAAGATATCCCCGTCCTACTCTGAGTATCCCTCGCCGGGCAATTTTAGAGTCCCGAGAATAGTATCCAGATTTCGAGAAAACAGCTTGTTCAGTCTTGCCGCCTCTTCTCCCTTCTCGATATCAGTGCAAAAGTCGGACCAGCTATTATGCTTTGCTTTACGTATTGCACTCCTATACTCATCCCTCATCGATGTGAATGAACTCCAAAGTTCCTGCGTTTTGCCAGAACTGGCACTTCTGAAGCTCTCTCGGGTTTTCCTGCGAAGCTCTTCGAGTTTCGAGTTCCACCAGTGTGTCTCTCTAGCCTTTCGTACTTTCGAATGCCGAAAATTACTTTCATAAGTAAATTTGATGACTTCCGTGAAAAACTCGACTGCCATCTCCAGGGTATCCACGTCTTTAAATGACCTAGGCATCCCTGAGAATGCACTTCTTAGCTCTGTGGAAAACTGACCCCAGTTCGTTCTTCTTGGATTTCTGACCAATTTAGGGCCGGTTGGCATAGCGGATTCCAAAACGAAGTCTATCAGTGAGTGATCTGAGAGAGTGGGTTCGTCTAAGACTCTCCACTTCTTGATGTGATCTGTAAAACTGCCGGTAGAGACAGTTATGTCAATGAGTTCCTCCCTGACGGAATAACGAAACGTCGGGGTGTTTCCCGTATTAAGAATATCTAAATCGGTAGTAATTTGGTATTCCAATAGGTCCTTATCTCTCGAGTTGACGCCCGTGTTACCCTACAGGCTATGGTGGGAGCTGGCTTGGCACCCCAACAGAAGAGGAAGACACCTTACCTTGTAGTATTCCACAAGTGTACGTACCTCCACTGGTGGATTGGTATCGCTGTCATATGGAAAGTGAGCCGATACCATGACATTCCTTTTTATTCCTTTAAGATCCGTGACTATCACCATCAGGTCTCTGGAACATAGCTCAAGCAGCGAGCCAACGTTGACTCCCTTCGCCTGTATGCATGCCCTTGGATTGGCCGCCTTAGCGTCCCTGTAACAAAAACTAGCCCCCCCCCCCCTAAGTCCCTGATGGTATCTCGAACAAGCCAGGGTTCCTGAATTAGTGAGATACCTGTGTGTCTCACAGTCATGTCCCTCTGCAAAACTGCAGAGGCGCTTTTGCTGTGATGCAAGTTAATCTGGGTAATGGTTAGATCGGGAGCAGTCATTTAGGTCTGGCCCCGATCTTCCTGTTCACCGAGAGGCCTCTTCCGCACCTGACTGGCCACTTTAAAATTGACCTGTCCGTAAAGGTAGGAGGGCCTGTTATTACGAGCCGCTAGGGCCCTCGCCTGTGACTCAGGAATTTGCACAACTAGAAGATGTTTAAATTCACCAGCTGCGTCCTCTTCATGATGCCTATCGTGCCTGACGGACCGCCAGGACGCTGTCTTAAGTGACGGGTTGAATTTCTCCAGCCGACCGAGAACCACCTACGGGTCCGTCAGTTTACCTGGGTACCACCGCGTAGCCTCAACCATCTTCTAGAGCAACTCAACCCCACCCACCTCAAGAGATGTGCCTTCTCAAGGTTTTGTCTTAGCCAAAAACTTGTAACCTCCCTGAGAAGCTTGCCGGAGAGACAGGTCGAAGTGAAAGGGTTATGCTAGACCCGCTAGGACCTAGCCCCTTTCCCTCGTCCGGTGTTCCTGAAAGGCCGTTAGGACATTTTCGTAACCCCTAGGTGCCAAAGAGCCATAGGCACGATCACTCTACACCCATCGTTTAGGGGGGTGGTCAAATTGAGCGAGAAACTCAATGAATACCCGTTCCCATGCCACCATAAGAACGGAGGGCTGTTTCTTGGTCGCAGTGCGGCCCGCAGGTCTTTCCCGTGCCGACTTCAAAAATTGGAGATCGGTCCGGAAGGGACCTCGACCCAGGGATCCAGAAAGCCCGTGTTAGCTAGGCTTTTTCACCCTTCTATCATACTAGAATCATGCATACCAGGAGAGCCTGTTTATAGCGATCCTTTTCAAAAGACCCAGGAGAGCCCGCTTATAGGGGTCCTTTCATCCATATCCATACTCATGCAGGCCGAGGTTTGTTTGACCCCTATGTCCCACACCCTTGAGCCTTCCCACCAACTACAAGGTCTTACAGCCCCTAGGGGAGGAAAACAATTGTAAAAAATATGAGAATATGTTAAAGGAAAAGCAGGTATAAAATCTTGGCAAACAAGATTTACTTATTGTTGAATCGTTTCAAAACTTCTAAATATCTCTTAAGCTTACTGAAATTTTATTATAAGATTATGTAATATGGCAAAATTGCAAAAGATGGCTTTAAAATCTCTTACACACCTTTTAAAAATGTTAGCAAATACTTCAAAATGTTTTGTAATCTTTTTCAATTTTCTCTTGAAATTTCTTACAAAACAATCATTTAAAGATTTCTCATGGATCTTAAGAACTTTACTTAATTTCCCTGACACACTACCAAAATTCAGTTTACCAAAATAAAATGGTAAATCGTACAATATTTAAAAAAATGGTCTCAGTCTTCCTTCTTCTTTTAACCCATATTTTAAAATCTTTAAAACTTGAAATTATTCTTTAAAAATTAAACCTAAAACATATCTAAGAAACTTTTGTCTTAAATAATAAAAATGTTCTAACTTTTTGATTCGGGGTCTTCGGGTGTTTTCTGAGCTTACTTTAAGAATCTGATTTCAACTTTGGATCAAATACACATCAGCATAATTAATGCATAGTTATTTGACATTTTTCTTTCTCACTTTATTATAAATCAGTGTTATTTTTACGAAAACCTATTTTTCTATGAAAAATTACGAAAAAAATAAGACTCGAAAAACTTTAAAAATTTAAGATTTTTAAAAATATATTTTGTTCAGTATTTGTCCTTTCTGGTAGAAAATCAACCTTTTTGATAGGGAAAAATAAATAAAAAATGTTCAGGATAGAGTAGAAATGTTTGAAATTGACATTTTGTAACTTTTTTGTATCAAGAAAAATTTTGAATTTCCGTAGTTTTTCGAGTCGTGCAATTGCGTAATTTGTCATGGAAAAATATTTTTTTATCGATTTTTGTAAAAGTAACACCTATTTATATTAAAGTAACTTTGTTCTAGTTGTTTTGATGTTTATATCTTTTTCTATGTAGAGCCATTAAGAACTCTGAAAAACTTATCAAGAAAACGGTTTATTTATATAATTATTGTGAAAATTACTACACGGATTTCTCTAATAGTGTTTTTTTGTTTTTATCGAATTAAACATAACTCAAGAAAATGCCCCAAGGCCCAGAAGCAAAAAGTTAAAAGGTTTTAAATAATTGAGAAATATTTAAAAAGAAATGGTTAAAGTTTTAATTTTTTTAGATAATTTTAAGTTTCGATGATTTAAAAAGAATTTTTGTAATATTTCAGGATTTACAATTTTTTGGTGAAATTTTATAATGATTCTTTTGTAAGGAATTTCAAAAGAAAATTAAAGAAATGTGACAAAATATTTTCAGTTATCACCTACAATTTTTAAGAGATTTTAAAGCATTTTGCAAAAATAATCAAAAAAGAATATGAACTATTTTAAGGCAATTTTTAAAATTTTGCAGAATAGTTAAAAAATGCGGGAGAAGATTGAATACTTTGTAGAGATTAGATGGTTTAGAAGGCCTGATAAATTACAAAAAGAAAGACTTTTTCTTATATTCTTGTGAAAATTTTAAATAACTTTTATTTTGAAAAATTAAATTTAAGAGAAAATTGAAAAATGAACGTTAAGAGAAAACTGGAAAATGAACATCAAGAGAAAAATATAAAAATGAACTTCGAGAGAAAATGGAAAAAGGTTTTCAAGCATAATCAACTATTTCCTGGAATTTTTAAGAAGAATTTAGAAGATTTTAAAGCCAAATGTTTCAATTTAGTAAGATTTTAAAATAAAAGCAAATAAAAGGTAGAGTAAAATCAAGAAATATTTAGTAGAATTGAAGAAATTCAAAATCAATTCTCAACTTTAAAAGATTTTTAGAATTGCCGATTTTTAACGATTTCAAAAGTAAACTTCAGGAGCTTTAATCTAATTTCAAAAAATTTTGAAAGGATAAACAAATTTTCTTAAAATTTTTGAAAAAATTTAAAAGATTATAAGGTAACTTTGAACATTTTGAATAATATCTAGAAATTTTGAAAAAACTTTGTGTCACATAAAAATATTTTCAGGAATTTAAGACGTTTTAAGCAGATTAGAAATATTTAATACTTGGGAAACATTCCAGAAACCAGATAGATATTGATTCCTTTCCAACTTCTAAAAGTCCTAAGAATCTTCTAGATTTTTTTCTGACATGTCTGAGATATTCAAAAATCTTTGTTTTCTCAAGAATCTAATCAAAATTATATTTACATACATTTAAAAACAAATTATTAATACTTATTTTCTTGTGCTCAATTCTCATAATTCAATTTCAACATAGTTTGATTATAACACTTCGAAAACTAATTTTTGATTAATTCGAGTTTTGACAAAGATAGAAAAAATATTCTTTAATAGTCTTTCTTCAAGGGTAACTATACAAATGTTTAAATGTTTTATCTTTGTTAAAAAGTCTATTTACGTTTAAAAAAAAACGTTTAAGAGTTCATTTCTTCATATATTTAAAAGTGTTTGGTTATTCGGGACTAATAGAAAATAACGAAAAAATTAATAATAAAACCACAAATTAGTGAAAAAAATTGCAGAAAATATAAATCATGCTCCCTTTATTCGAAATCTAATATAGGTTAAATTCATTACTGTATTTCGAGTAATGTCAGAAATCCTTGTAAAAATTTCCTTATAAAAAATATCCTATGGGTCAAGTGGGAGAGGAAATTTTTTAACTCATACCAAAAACATGCAGTCTTCTAAAAAGTCCGCCTTTTCCCCCTAGGTGCATAATATACTATTAGTGTGCCAGGAGGCCTCAAACACAGTAAAAAAAGTGTTTAAAATAATACCAAAATCAATATCATTTTGATATGCAACAAAAATGATACCGAAATCAAGAGCATTTTGATCGGCCGGAGTGAATAATCAACTTTTGAGATCATAATCATCTAATTCGGGATCATGTATAAAGTCGAACAAAGAAGCCTGACGTTCTTACATTACTTTAGCTCATACGCAAGCTTATTATGGTTTCTACTAGTGCAGTGTAATTCAAACGTTAGAAAATTAATAAAATCTGATATTAGAAAATATCCCTAGTGGGCACAAAATTTTGTGACGTCTTTATGACATCCTATGCCCATGTCGTTAGAGAGTCTTTACGATATAGGATGTCGTAAAGTTGTCGTAAAGATGTCGTAACGAAGTTGTAAAGAGGTCGCCAAATTTTGTGCCCACTGGGTCACCTGTTAAGTTTAGTTGACAGTTACGTGCAGTTAGATACAATTTTTAGGTTATGTCGATATGAGACCAGCGATAAGAACTAGCGGCCATTTTGTTTAGTCTGACAAATGAACCAAAAATTAAGATCAAATTTATCTGAATGGACAGATCATTATGATCTAGAGAGTCAAATGATCGTTGGAGCAAAATGATCTGCATCAAAATTGATCCTTCTTTTTTTTACTGTGAAAAGTCGACACTTAATTAGATCCGCGAAAGTCAGTTTTTAAGTCAGAATGTCAAAATTTTTCTTTCGATTTTTACAGAATTAAATGCTGCTTCGGGAGTTGGGATAAGAGAACCAGACGAGTCAACGCCAATACTACACAGTATGCACAAAATTTGGCGACGTCTTTACGACATAGTTACGGCATCTTTACGACAACTTTACATCCTATGTCCATGTCGTTAAGTCGTCTTTATGATATCGTAAATATGTCATATGATCTGACGATGCCTTTACGACATCGTAAAGACACTCAAACGACATGGACATTAGATGTCGTAAAGATGTCGTAACGATGTCGTAACGACGTTACCAAATTTTGTGCCCACTGGGTAGTGCATAAACCACTGGGCGGCCCAGATACTTGGGGCCCAACACCTACGGAGGTCCGTTATAGGGGCTGTCATAAAATTGTTGCTTGATCGTCGAGATCGAAGAACGGTTTTAAAAGCTGATTATAATGATAATTATGTTCCAGATCCACTCCATGTTGCCATGAATGATTTTTCGTCAAACTTATTGATGTAGGAGGCTATATGTGACGTGGAACAAAGAAACTAGCCTGGGGACTAAAAAAATTAATTTTTCGGTTTTCATTGATTCTGAATAATTTAGATTCACCTGACCGAATACCAGGGCTCAATCACTATACCTGTTCGTCATTCATTCACTTTTATTTGCTTTTTCTCATGAACAGATTTTTAGGTCTAAGGCTGGTTTCTTCGTTCCACGTCCAATATGTAGAACTTAATGAAATAATTAACTTAAGGCGCGTTATTTAACCCAATTACCCCGGCGTTACCACTTTTTTGATTATTTTGCCAGCGGCTTTGTTCACTATGCAGACGTTTTTAAAAAAACTTAGAAATAATTATTTTTCATGTAAACTTGGTTGAAATTTTCAAATATAATATGAATATTTCGAAAGAAAGAAATTCTACAGAATTATAATTGTTTATTTAGAAAAAGTTTGGCTTTCCAAATCAAATTTTTTCTTAAAATAAAATTTTTAATTCTATTACGCTGAAGGAAATTCATCAATAGTGAATAAATCGTGGCATTGGGCCCTAAACTTGAAATTATATGGATATAAAATATTTCGAAATATATCGAAAATGAATCTTTTTTACCGCCATATAGAAACCATCATCTTGAATTTAGACAATCTTATGGTAGTTTCGTGATCAGCGATCCAAAACCCGTATTTCCATAATGTATAATTATTGAACAATATTTAATATTTTTCTTCGCTATATGGAATCCGCCATTTTGAATTTGAAAAAACTTCTAGTAGATTTTTGATCAGCTGCCCGAAAAAATTTTTGGCTTTTCGCCGCCAAATTGGATGTCGCCATTCTGATTTTCCTAAACCTCATCCATAATTTTGATCAGAAACAACGTTTTTTTATGAATAAACAATCACAAATTTTTAATATTGGATTTTTTATAAATTTTCATAACATGTTTAAAAATTTTAGACAATTTTACATCAGACACGATTTCTTTTTGAACTTTTTTAAACACGTTTTTATAGTAGATAAAGCCGCTGATAAAATCATTGGGAAAGTGGCATTTTGGACGTAAAGAATTAAACAACAGGATTGATAAAAAAAAGTTTAAAAATGACCAAACTTTCCTCAAAATTTACCTAAAAGGAAAATTCTGATTTTTTTACGGTTAAAAATTTGTTTTTCAGGTTAAATGTACAAAAACAAAAATTAACGTTCGTCACTCAAGCAAATTAGATTTGTTCAATTTTTTTTTTCCTGAAAATTCATATATTTAATATAAAAATGATTACTGTTGGTCGAATAGAATATATATTAACATTGGTTGATTTAATTTTAATTTTTAAGACGTTCTCACACCATTTCAGTCTATGCCTATCTATAAAATTCACTTTTCAGGCGGCTGTTCTCAGAACATTGTGGTTTCTAATAAAATATCGTACATCACTCTCTGTGTCAAAAAGTACCTAACTATATTTGTGATGTAATATCCTATAAAATTGACCAATCTTTTTTCTTTTTTTCTTTTTTTTCTTTTTTCCTTTTTTCTTTATGAGGTACTTCAATATGCAGGAAGGAAATTTGGGAGCTGAACTTATGCCGGGACATCATCATTCCAAATTGTATGCAGATTAATCTGTACACAAGATTTACAACAAATATAAGTTATTTATGTCATATGTTTTTGATGTTTATTCCTGAATGAAGACATAATAAGTTTTAAAATATTCTTTTGAATTATAATAATTTTTTTCTAATTTATATGTAAAGGAATCTGCATTATCATTGGAGATAGTTACCATTGATCAGTATAGACATCATTTTGACCACTTTGAACTCTGTTTAAATAACGGACAATAATTAACGTTATTTTTAGATTAGATGGAAAGTAAATGTTTAAAATTAAATTTCTTAACATATTACAAGTACTTTCTTCAAAATGGGGACAAAAATAATTATTTAAAATTTTAATCTACTTTACCTTCCTCTACAGAAAATTAACTTATAGTAACCATATTAAATTCAATATTAAACTGTTGAGGTTTCAAATGGAAATAAATTGAATTTTCACCAAAATAGTGTGATTTTCAACAAAAAACATTCATTTTCAAAAAAGACAGATGAATGTTCAGTCAAGAGAGACAACTTTTTCACCATGAAAGATGAATTTTCAATTAAAAAGACAAACTTTTATCAAAACAGTATTTTTTGGTCCAGAACAAAATATTTGAATTTTTCAATGAAAAATTTAAGTTTTAGCAATCAAACTGTTGAATTTTCAACAAAAAAGAATGTCTTTTCAACCAAGATGATTAATTGTTTAACAAAAGAGAATAACTAGATTACAAAAACTGAAACTGGTTTTAATAATTATAGACGGAACAACATATATATTTCTTAAATAGAAACTGTAGAGTTATAGATAATGTCCTCTCCGGAAAGTTAGCCATAATTTATTAAAATTTAACAATTTTTAAAGAAACTTAAAATTTTGTTTTTGAAAATAATGGTTTTTATTTAAATTGACGTCATCGGTGGTACTATTTTGATTCTTGAGATAACCAAAAAAGTAATTATTCAGTGATATATTTTTGACACGAAAACTAGCTTAAGTAATTAATGTTTATAACATTTAAAAAGCTTTATACAAAATATTATTTACTAAATTGGAAGAACGGTTGAAAAAGGTGAGAATGAGTCAAAAGAAAAACACGCACAAAAGCTTAGCAAATATGTATTTTACAACATAGGTTTATTGTACTGATATTAATCTTGGCTTGAGATATGAAACCGCGTTATTTTTAATTAGGACAGGGAGCATGTTCTATAAATTGTGTTATTAATTTTAATAATTTTCTACGTGGCGTTTTTTGCCGCGTTAGAAGAAACTGATAGGCTGTGCAACCAATCAGCGGCTTCGATTATAAAGAGAATTCTTCTAATTATAGGTAATTATCATTCAGCTTGGAATATTTTTCGGGTAGTAATAAGCATGAATAATCAGATTGTAATGAGTATATATAGCAGTGAAAATTTGTCAAATATTTCAGTCGCCATTTATGAAAGCTGTCTTAAAAAATGAAGACCCTTGTCAGCGCTTTACAACTTACAATCGCGTTTTATGTCCAGTTTGGTGGTAAGGTTACTCAATATAATATAAAATTTTATGTAATTATAAATTATTGCATGTTCTCAACATCATAATTTTTTTTAATCAAGCGGAAATTAAAAATCTAAAATTATTGAACGCTTTTACGCAATTAGAATTTTAGTTCTTCAATTTTAGCCATTGAAACGAAGCATGTGTGAACTCGGGCGTTGTCGTGATGAAAGAGAATTTTTTTTCTCGCCAAATGTGG
>NC_046664.1:73515186-73537378 GCF_010883055.1 Belonocnema kinseyi | reverse complement strand
ACCACGCTTAAATTCATTTACCCAGTTATAAACCGTTGCTAAGGCAGGGGCAGATGTGCCATGAACTGAGTCCAATTCATTTTTTATCTCATATGGAGCTAATCCCTTTGAATGAAAATGTTTGATTACCGCTCTGAACTCGTTTTTTTCCATTTTTTTTAACGAACAATTTTTTTTTTCAATTGGTTATAAAAACACGTAAACTCAGAAGATGCGGACTGTGACTGCACCATATATCTAGTCGGGAGTGGTGCTGACTGAAAACAGATGATTTGGAGCGATTCGCGCACCATTTGCTGGTCATTCTAAGGACTTATTGAACTACCCTCGTATTATTTTATTTCTAAGGATTTCATTAATAAATAATTTAATTTTTCAGACTTTTAATTTAATTTATAGATTTAACTTTCTATTGGATGTTGTATTGCTTTTTTCAAATTTAGTTCAATACTGAATATTTTTCGAATTTAAAAATTGGAAAACTTTATCTGCTTGCGATTATATGTGTTAAATTGCTATGTATTAACTCATGCATTTAGTATATATTTTGTATCCACTTTCATGAAGCATTAATATTTTTTAACTTTTATAATTTTATATCGCTTGGAACATTTAGAGATCCTAGTCGATGATTAATAACACTGAAAATTTCCGTTCCTTACTTCTCCTCCCCACACTTCACATTTTGTTTCTCCTCCCTTCCTGAATTTCTTGCTCTACTCATCCAGCTAACATTCCCCTTCTCCTTCCACCCTGCCAGCCATCCCATCACTTCTCTCACTACCCTCATACACTTCAAATTATTTTACCTCCTTTCCGACACTTCCCCCACTTCCCTCCCAGATTTCTATTAATTTCCTCTACCTCCCCTCCCCTCATTTCTCCTCCATTCATTTTTTTCGTCCCTTCCCTAATTATCTCTGATTACCCCTACTTTCCTTGTACTTATTTTCCCTTCCTTTCCCTACTCCCCCCACCCCCCTCATTTCCTCTCTTTCCCACTACTTTTTCTCCACTCATTACGGGCGATCGTCAATTTACCGACGGTTACCTGCGATCTCTGTCCCCTCTACTGCGCTTGTCGGCGAAGAATTCCCCTCTTGCAGAGCTTTTTCAAATTGTTTTGGAGCTCTCGAAAGGCGGATTCAATATTTGTCAAAATTGTGTAGAAATGTCAAGACCCAATAATCCGAAAAAAATTTAAAAATTAAATTTGTCTGCTCTTACAGATATACATTTTAGTCAAAACGTGAGATCAGTGCCCTCGGTCACTATAGTGAATATTAGGGTGGTCCAAAAAACGCATATCCAGCTACAGAGCAAGACACAGCCCCCTCCTTCCCTAAAGTTTCCATTTCTGATCAGAGAAAATCCGTTATTTCTTTTTTTCGAAATTCAAATATTAACAGGTGCCACCGGGAACTTCAAAATCCTATTTACTTTACATGGGGAAATTTTGAATTTTCTAAACATTGAACTCATGCTCCATTCAGGACTTTTTAAACAATTTTTCCATTGCATAAACAAATGTAGGTTGTTTAAACAATTATTTCTTCCCAAGAAATGTAAAAAAATCATCGTCTTTTCTGATTTAAATATAATTGTTTGTCATTGTTTAAAATAGTAAATTTTTCTACAAACATTATGAAATTATTTATTTAGTTATTTATTACCTATTTTTAACATTTCTAAAAATTGAGCCAGATATATAAACTTTCTTTTTGAATCAGTATCCTGTGCTACGTTTTGTTGAATAGTTACATAATTTTTATACATTTCTTTTAATTTCTAATACATTTATACTTGTTTAAACAATCTTCATTTGCTCAAGCAGTTTTTTTTGTTGGCTAAAAAAATCGAATGAAATAGAACACGTAGAAATACGTTTCTGATTTTGTAGTATGTAGGAAGAATATATTTATGACATTTTAATTGTTTAAACAAATTTAATTATATTAAATATTTTTTTTTCCAAAACAACTTTTAAAGTCGACAATAATTGTATGTCTTCTATTTAATTTAATTTGTTTAGTTATAACAAAATAACTGCTTCAGAAAATGAAAATGTTTTAAACAAATGGAAATTTGTTGAACATTAGAAGAAATGTATCAAAATTATGAAATTATTTAACAAAATGTAGCATAGGAAACCAATTTAAAAAAAAGTGGACATCCCCGGATCAATTTTTAGAAATTTTGAAAATAAACAATAATTAATTGTTTTTGTCCACTGAGATGATTTATGGAAAATGATTGTTTTGTAAAGAATTTCAAGAGAAAATTGGAATAAGATCACAAAATATTCAGACTTATTGCCTAGTATTTTTAAAAAGTGTGTAACAGATTTTAAAGCAAACTTTTGCCGTATTATATAATTTTAGAAAAAATTTGAGTAAGTTCAAAAGATATTCAGAGGTTTTGAAACGAATCAAAAATAATGAAAACTTGTAAAGTTTTGTAAGGAATTTTGTAAAGCTTCACGAAAATGTCAGACATTTTTTCAGGTTCCTAGGAAAAATTAAAATAGTTTTTTATTTAAAAAAATTAATTTGTAGACATTATTTAAAAATATTTCAAAAATTGATAAAGCAGAATCTTAAAGATTCCAAGGCAATTTTTAAAATTTTGCCGAATAAATAAAAAATGCAGAAAAAATTTAATAATTTCGAGAGATTAGAAGGTTTAGAAGCTCTGAAAAGATTAAAAGACTATTTCCTTATATTCGTGTGAAAGTTTAAAATTATTTTTATTTTAAAGGACATACTTTAAGATATAATTTAAAAAAGTGTTTTAAACATATCAAACAAATTTCAATAATATCGAAAATTAGTTTACAGGATTTCAAAGCCAAATGTTACAACTTTGTTAAATTACAAAATACAAACAAATAACCAATTGATTAAATTGCAGAAGATGATTTCTTTTTTACTTATAAATGGTATTTGAAAGTTTCGAGAAAAATTCGTGTCAGTTAAAACCATTTCAGGAATTTAAGACGTTCTATAAAAATTATAAATATTTAAAAACAGGGATACATTTCGAAATTTTATAAAATATTTCTTGATTCCTTTCGAACTTCTAAAAGTCCTGAACATGCTTAACAAATACTTGAATATTTATAATATTGATTAAAATACTATTGGATAAAATAAATGTCTTTAAACTCTTCTAAATACATTTCTGACACGTATGAAACATTCAAAACTCATTTTTTTAATTTTCTCAAGAATCGTATAAAAATTATATGCACATGAATTTAAAAACAATGAAATAATACTTATTTTCTTGCTCTCAATTCCCAGAATTTAGTTTCAAAAAGGATTTATCATAACAGTTCTAAAAGTAATTTTCGATTTATTTGAGTGGTGCCAAAGATAAAAAATATTCTTTAATGTTCTTACTTTAAAAGTGAATGTACAAATGTTAAATTATTTTAGCTTCGTTACAAAATCTATTTGATTAAAAAGATATTAAATTTAAGAGTTCGTCACTTAATATATTAAAAAGTATTTAAATATTGAGGACTAATAAAAAATAACGAAAAAAATTAATAACAAGACCACAAATTATAAACAAGGACAGAAATATGAATTAACGAATTATAAATTGACCGAATTGTAAAATAATGAGAGTGCTATATTTCCATAAATATTTCCATTCCTGAAATTAAAGTTAGACGAAATTTAAAAATGCCGAAAATAAATAATGAATTATTAATTAATGATTAATTAAATTCTTTGCCTTATTTATAATTTTATAAAAAGCTCATAAATTAACAATTCATTACCTATGTTCAGCAGTAAGTACGGAAGTCTCAATTACTACCTGACTCTACACTATGAAAAAAAATATTTTAAAGGGTATTATATATTTCGACAAAACAAAAACAATTTTTAAAAACTCCGCCAACACACGTAAACTATAGGCGTATACAGGCACTGCTATTCCCGTATTAAATAAATTTACAGAAATTTATGAAAATGTTCAAAATTAAATTTTGCGCAGATTATGGTATTTTGCCATATTTACCTGTAAAATTACATTAAATGACACAAAATTTCATAGATTTCAGGAAATTTATGAAAATGTTTAAAATTAAATTTTGGGTATTTTATGGTAATTTACAATGTTTACCTGTAAAATTATCCTGAATGACCGAAAATGTCCATAAATTTCCAGAAAGTTATAGAAATTTTTAAATAAAATTATTGGGCAATCTAAAAATGTTAAAGGCTCTGCTTTTTTACAGAATTGAATGCTTCGGGAATTGGGATAAGAGAACCAGACGAGTTGACGCCAGTACTCGTGCATAACCCACCGGGCGGCCCAGAAACTTGGGGCCCACCACATACGGAGGTCCGTTATAGGGACTATATCATTAAGTTGTGGCTTGATCGTCGACGTCAAAGAACGGTTTTAAGAGCTGACTATGATGATAATTATGCTCCAGATCCACTCCATGTTGCCATGAATGATTTTTTCGTCAAACTTATTGATGTAGGAGGCTACAAAATTGTGGGATATTTCACACCACAGAAAAAACTTTTCGGCGTTCGAGCTCCGAACCCAAATGGTAAATAAATATCGAAAATGATATTTTGGTATATGTGACGAGGAACGAAGAAACTAGTGTGAGGAGCAAAAAATAGATTTTTCGTATTTTATTGATTCTGAATAATGTAGATTTCCCTTGTCGAATACGAGGGCTCTAAAACTATACTTGTTCGTCGTTCGTTCACTTTTATTTGCTTTTTCTCATGAACAGATTTTTGGGTCTAAGACTGGTTTTTTCGTTCCACGTGAAATATGTAGAATTTAATAGATTAATTATCTTTAGGCGCGTTATTTAACCCTTTGCGGCATGGTGGGAATACCGTATTCCCACCTTTTTTCATATCATTTTTTGCGATTTCAGAGTAGTTTTTTTATTGGATTTTAGACAGATTTTTTGTTAATTTCCTGCTGGCAGGATGATAGAAAATTGAAATTTTTGTGCGAAGGGTCTAAATTTTTAAAGTAATTTGTTAAAACTTATACACAATGGTGAAAAAAGTAATTGTTGTTGAAAAAATTCATTATTGAAAAAACTGTCCATCTGTACGCAGATTTTGAAAATTCAAAATGGGGGACCAAATATGGCTGTCGAAATTAGTAATATTTTTGTATTTCTTCTGAAAATTGGTATACAGGGGTTTTTGGGGTCATTGATCACGAATAGGAACTCAGATTTAAAAAATTTAAAATGGTGCATCCAAGATGGCGCCCGAAAATTGGAATATTTTTGGATTTTTTTCTTAAAATTGGTATACAGAGATTTTCGGGGTCACTGATCAGGAATCTGAAATCAGACTTTGAAAATCCAAAATGACGAATACAATATGGTGGTCAAAATAATAAAGTATTCTGGATGTTTTTAAAAATTAGTGTACAATGATTTTTAGAGTCACTGATCACGAACCTGAATTTAGGTTTTGAAAATTCAGAAAATTGGTACTAATCCATGATTTAAGTTTTTAGGTGTATATTTTTTCAAACCTTAATATTCTAATTATTTGTCATTTTGAATACAGATTCAAGATCAGCGACCCCTGCCTGTGCCAACTTTTAAAAAACAATTTAGAAATATTTTGAATTTTGGCCTGCTATTTTGAATGTCCAAAATCTAAGTTCAGATTTGTGATGAGAGATAGCAAAGACCCCTGTACACCAATTAAAAAAAAAAATTCCAAATTTTGGCCGCCATATTGTATCCGCCATTTTGAATTTTTAAGATCTGAGTTTGGATTCGTGATTAGCGACTCCAAAAAACCCCTGTATACCAATTCTTTAAAAAAAATCAAAAAATATTCCAAATTTAAGTCGCCATATTGGATCCACCATTTTGAATTTTCTATTTATGAAAAAAAGTGGTTTTTCAAATCTGACGTCGAAGTGTCCAAATGACAAGGTGCCATCTCGGTAGGACGAAATAAAGAGGCGCCACCTCGGGTGGCGAAATATGGAAGCTTCAGAATTCCATATAAATAATATTGGAAACACCAATGCCCTCTGAAGTAGGGAACCTTTTTATTTGGATTTGCCGAAATGGCACCTTTTTATCTCGTCCTACTGAGATGGAACCTTGTCATTTGGAAACGTCGACTTTTTCTTCAAACTAAATTTTCTATCAGAATACGTTGAGGGAAATCACTTAATAGTGAATAAATCGTGACATTGGACCCTAAAATTGAAATTATATGGATGGTTTTTGTGAAATAAGAATGGCAACATCCACACGGAGAAAAATGGTGTTCAACCGTAACATTTAGATGCTCATGGTTAACATATTACATGTTTAACTATTGGACAACAATCAAGATGTTCGAAGTTACTATTTGTAGATCTTAAAAAGTGAGATATTACTATCTAACATCCAAAATGTTCAGCTGAAGTATCCGAATAATTAAATCTTTGGTTGTCAAATAACGCCTGTAAATATTTGAAGAATTTACTAAATTATGGTAATTTTGGAAATTAATTGATAACTTATTTGTGAATTTCAAATTAAACTTTAATGTTCGTACATGAAGGAGAAACAGGCAATGAGTATGAAATGTCGACCAGATCGCAGTGGGCACAACATTTGGCGACGTCTTCACGATATCGTTGCGACATCTTTACGACATCCTATGTCCATGTCGTTCCAGTGTCTTTGCGATATCTTAAAGACATCGTCAGATCATACGACTTATTTACGATATCATAAAGAGACCTTAACGACATGGACATAGGATGTCGTAAAGTTGTCGTAAAGATGTCGCAACGATGTCTTAAAGACGTCGCTAAACTTTGTGCCTACTGGGATGATATATTCAGTCAAGATGAGGTTATGTTCAATATTTTTAATTCAAAATAAAAACGGGGGTAAGTAATCAAAGAATGAATGATCTATAATCTTAATTCAAAATTTGATCTTTTTTAAGTTATTTACACTCAAATTTTATTTTAAAATAAGCATTTTGTCAAATGCGTTGAGGCAATAAACCGGCAACATAAGATCATTACTCCCTCCTTTAGACAGAAAAAGGTTGTTATCCAATTTTATCTAAGGATAACTGATTTAGATTCTTTGGAAATGTTCCAAAATTGTAATATTTTATTATTGCAATGTTGAAAATATATAGCCATAAATATAGACTTGGAATCCAATGCCCGATCTGTCATCAGATTTTCTAAATTCAAACTGGAGCAAGAAATATGAAATAATGTTTAATTCTTATAAAATTCTGTATACATGGGTTTTTGGATCGCTGCTCATTAATCTTCCTTAAGATTTTCAAACTTTAAGATATTCTATCCAATTAAGTGGCAAAAAATCTAAAATATTTCGAAATTTATCGAAAATTATCTTGTTTACCACCATTGTAAAACCATCATTTTCAATTTGGATAATCTTATGGCAGTTTCGTGATTAGCGTACCAAAAACCTTTGTATAGAAAATTTTGTAATTATTAAACAATGTTTCATGTTTCTGGCCACCATACAGAATTTGCCATTTTGAATTTGGAAATTATTATAATAGATTTGTGATCAGCCGCCTGAAAAAACCCTGATACAAATTTTCCTGAAAATCTAATGAAAGGTATTATTATTCGTAAAAGTGATGAAAATGGCATAGAATGCTTAGTCTTTAGGTGCCATATTGGATGCGGCCATTTTGATTGAATTTTTTATAAATTTGCATAACATATTTGAAAATTTTAGACAATTTCATATTACAAACGATTATTTCGGAACTTTTCTTAAGACGTTCTCATATTAGACTAAGGCGCTGACAAAATCATTGGAAATGTGGCATTTCGGGCGTTATTTTTTTAAAATGAATCAAATTTTTAACTAAATATATGTCTTTTCTACTCTAATGATGAATTATCAATACATCAAATTTTTTTACACTAAATCGTTGAATTTGTGATGAAAAATATGTATTTTCTATTAAAATGATGAATCTGCCTATCAAAAAGGATGACATTTGAAAAAAGAGCCCTAATTTTCAACTAAATAAGATAAATTTTTAACAAAAAAATGCAAAAAAAAGAGTTTTTAACAAAATAATTACATTCTTTAATAAAAAGATAAATTTTATACTAAAGTTATAAATCTGCAATGAAAACATTAATTTCTAAACCAACTAGTGAAATTTTCGATCAATTAGATAAATCTTCAATTGTAAAGAAACATATTCTACCAACAAACACTAATTTTAAACAGAATACGTATATTTTAAACCAATGACATTGATTTGCAACAAAATTGATGAATTTTCAACAAAAAATATGAATTTTTAATCAGAAATATAATAGTTATACTTACATTTTTTCAAATTTAAGCATGAGACGAAATTTGATTTTTAATTGTCAGATTTTCCACACAACAAACATTTTAACGAAATATATGAATTTTATATAAAAAAAGAGAAATCTTCATTAAAATACGTGTTTCTTATACTAAAGAGCATATATTTTTAAACCAAAATGAAATAGTAATATTTATAATTACAAAATTAATTTTAAACGATAAAGAACGAATTATTAATAAAATTCATGAATTTTTAACTGAAGAGTTAAATTTTCAACTAAAGAAGATAAATCTTTAACCAAATATGGATATATGGATATATGGCTGCAAAGCCTATTTTTCCACTACCTTAACCATCGCTGTTAGTAGTTTACTTCAGACCTCTTGATGAAGCCCAGTAAGTCAATCACCGACAGCATTGTAGCTTTCGCAGGTTCCATGAAGTGGAACCCAAGGGTTTGATGCCTGAGCCTAGCCAACGCGGCGCATTGGCTTAGTACATGTAAGGATGTTTCGTCATCCCTGCCACATTTTCTGCACTCTGTAGAAATGTTATAGTTCATTTTGTGCAAATGTTAGTTTAAGTGCTTATGCCCAGTGAGCATCTGAAACACTGTCCTTACGTCTTTCGTTAGCAAACCCAGAATTTCCCTGACTCTGTCCACTCTGCACGCATAGCGCGGGATGGACTTTGCTTGTAGGCAACTCTAGACATACTCTCTGTATTCTTGGTGCTTAGTGCGGATCCAGCTTTTGATGGCAAGACCGATGCAGCAAGACGCTAGTCCCAGTACTGTTTCCGGCCCTATCCACTTTATTTTTTTCTGCAAGTTGGTTCAATGCCTTTTGCATTCCCAAACGAATTCCAATGTTACATCTGGTTTTCCGACTGCAGTTAGTGCCGCTTGGCTGTCCGAACAGATTGTAATCTGTCTTCTAGCAGCGTTCTCCTCTAACAACATCTGAGCACATCGAAGAACGGGAAGGACCTCCGCCTGAAAGACAGTAGTACGTCTCCTAACCTCGAACACCACTTCCCTTTTCTTCGCACTGTCATAAATTCCTGCTCCTAACACTCCCTTACCCTTGGAGCCATCCCTATACCAGATTTCACTTTGAAGAAGTGGTTCAACATTTTCTCTCAATGCATCCCTAATTGGAATGCAGACGCGGAAAGCCCTGGTGAAGTCGAAGCGTTTTGTTATTCTATCCTGCCTTATCTCAAGAATCAGCAGTGAGCGAATGTCATTCGGGAGCTTAGTGTGTCTAGTCCCACGAGTCTGTTTACTCCCACCAGGCGGACCATCACGTGTGCCGCCTTTGCAGTTATCGCAAGGGTAAGAGGTTCTTCCCAGACTATGAATCCTATCGCTGCTGTAGGCGCAGTCCTCATTGTTCCTCTCATACCCCTAAACGCTAGCGTTTTCAATCGTCGCAGCCTGTCCTGCATCGCTTTCAATTCTGTCCGTAGCCACCAGACCACAACCGCCTGAAGGAGCCTCGGTTTGAGGACAGCAACGTAGAGCCATGCAATAATTTTAGGCACTATTCCCTACGTCAACCCAAAAGCTCTCCTACGCATCGAAAAAGTCATGACGAATTTTCTGCATTGGGTCTACAAGTAATTTGCCCAGGTTAGTTTGCTATCTAGGACTATTCCCAGATATTTAACCCAGTCTAAAAACGTCATTACAAAGTCATCCGCATATCCTTGAGTATAATATTCCTCTTTATTAGGCCTACGAAGAAGGCTGTGCACTATCATGCACTACAGGAGGGGGGACAGGACACCCCATGGCGCAACTCCTTTAACTAGGCCTTCACTCCATTTAGCTTTGAGTCTTCTTCGGCGTTTCATGCTTCCCATCCAGATTCCCAGCTGTGTTGGTAATCTACACCTCAAAGCCTCTCGAGAAATGACTTCTGAAGAGGTATTGCTGTAAGCACACTTTATATCCAAGAACGCTCCCACAGCATATCCCTAATGTGTCAACTGCTGCTCCAGTTTTGCACAAAAGCATGAAGTTCCGTTTCTACCGGGCAGTATACCTGAAAACCGTGCTGCCCTCTGTGCAGCGGTGAGGCCAAAAGTACCTTATCCCTGATATATATTTCAAGACGTTAGGCTGATCGGTTTGAAATCTTTTGCAGCAGTGCAGCCTTCCCTCCAGGGTTTGGGGATAAAGGCCACTCTACCGTCCTTCCATGCCGATTGCACATGTTTTACGGCAAAGCTTGCCCTACATAGCGTCTTCAGAAGAGAGATCACTAATTCCAGGCCTTTTTGTAAAAGCAGTAGGTAGATGTTATTTTCCCCTGGTGATTTAAAGGGGCTGAAGGACCCCAGGGCTCTTTTCACCTTTTCGCTGTCTACGATTTTTGAGACGATACTCCAATCGGCCCTTCTCAACCTTTGGCACCAGTCTTCCTCCTCTTGGTTGGTTTGAATCAATTAAAAACCCGCGAATTGAACTTCCATCAGGCGGTTCAGCGTTGCTTTCTCGTCTTCGGAAAACTCGCCATGTTTTATCCTTGTAAGCCCATAGCGAGCTTCCGAATATTTGCTCGGATTTTGCGGAGCCTCTCTGTTTCCCGGATATCTTTCGATTTCTCACAGAAGCCCCTCCAGTCTTCCTACTTATAGCTCCTAATATTTCTATTGTATTCACACTGAGCCAGCTTATAGATATCAGAGCTCTTCGCAAAAAATCTGCGGCGTGCACTAACTCATCAATCCTTTCATAGTGTGTGGACAATTTCACTAGCCGCCCTCTGAGTTCCTCTTAATATGAGTCCCATAGTGTATTTCTAGGCTTCCTGATTTTTGAAACCACTGGTTTACCTAGGTTCAGCTGAAACAAGAGGAATTTGTGGTCTTCGAGAAACTTCTCATCAAAGACTCTCCAGTCCACTACCTCACTCCTCAGCTACTCCGAGCATAGAGTCAGATCGAGAACATCACTCCTGTTTTAAAACTGAAATGTGGGAACATCACCTCGATTCATAATCTTCATGTCAGTTCCCGCTAGGTATTTGACATAATATCTTCCTCTATCATTGTTATTTGTGCTTTCCCACACCGTATAATGAGACTTCGCATCAAACCCCAACAGCAGAGGAATCCTGTTCTCTTAGCAGTTCTGAATTAGAATCTCCACCTTTCTTGGAGGCGAAGATCCATCAGCATCGCGAGGGAAATAAGCGGTGGCAATTACAACCTCCAGGCTTTCCCCGCTGTATAACCAAGTTTCTTGGATTAGAGCCAACCCTGTTTGCTTAACTGACATGCGGCTGGCTAAAACCACCAAGGCTCCTTTGCTGTGGTGCAAATTAATCTGCATCATGGAGATTCTTGTCTCTGTCTGGATCCCTACCTGTCGGAGTATACCTTCTATGAATCCGTCCTTCGACTTAGATATCCGTCCTGATCCGTCCCCGACCTGATGAATATGTTGTTGAATCTGGAGGGCCGCCCCTCGCGGGATAACGCTGCAAGCTCCCCAGAGATTTCCTTCCTCAGCCTGTCCAGAGCATTGAGAACTAGGCAGGTCTTACGATAACACCACGCAACGGCAACTCTCACCGGGGAGTTGTTAGCTATCTGCGCAAAAGTGAGGCTCTGTGCTTCCAGAACCTTCTGCCATTTCAGCTTTCTATTTAGGGGGTTAACTATGTAGCCCTTTTTCCTCTTGTGCATAAGATTAGCCTGAGGTGTTTCTCTAGGTGCAGCCTCGTTGTCTTAACTGCTGCTTAAGATACACGCATTGCACACACTCTTCTTGTGAGCACCGCTGCGGCTCTTTCTTCTCATAAAGTGCGCCATTAGCTGCTCTTTCATCGTGGCGCCAGGATTGTCGCGAACCTCATTATTTCGCACCGTTTCCAGTGGATTTCCTTCCGCTTTCTGCAGTGCGTTAAATAAGGATCCCAGAATGAGATCCACATTTTTTAAATGAATTTGCGACATGAAAGTTCCACGAAAAGCAAGGGAATTAAAAAATACCCCCTTCAGAGCCCCACATGCAGGGGGCAGGTCTAAATACTATCGGATCCGGCCTAGTGTCCCAAAGTCTGCGTTAAGACACCTCCTTTATGTCCGCCGCTTGTCCGGCTCTACTGAGGAGGGCAGGCCGGTGCCATGCAGCCCTCAGCACGGCTATCACATTTTGGCTTCGAGAGCATGAAAACTCGCGCCGTCAATATTCCAGGGGGTTTTGCCAGTACCGCCTGGAAGGACTGCTCCTTAGTTTAGATCCCAACTATCGAAGTCCGCCAGATACCCAGAGCAGCTGCACCTCGTGACGAAGCTTCTCTGGTTCACCTATTCCGAACTATAGTCCGGTGAGACCATAGGAAAATTATATTTCTAAAAAAAGAAGATAAGTTTGTACAAAAAAGGGAAATATTCAGTTTCCTGGTCAAGAAATTCACTTTCAATAAAAAATTATTTTTAATCAAAGAGATAAATTTTTAACCAAAAAAGGTTAGTTTTCTAGAAAAAGATTAAATTTAACCAAACACATCAATTTTTGAAAGAATTTTCAATCATTTTTAACCGATAAATTGTCAACCAAAAATTCTAAATACCTATGAAAAATATCAATTTTTACCAAAAAAAGAAAAAAATTACGTTTACAGTTAAAAAATTAATTTTCGAGAAAAGAAATTATTTAATTTTCAGAAGAATTTTAAATTTCAAATAGAATTGTCAACCTAACAGATGAAGCTCAATTAAAAGGTAAAGAAATCACCAAAACGAAAATAACTAATCTGTGGCAAAAGAAATGAATATTTGACTTCTTCATATCATTAAAGATTTTCCGTAAATTCTTTCGAAAAAATGTTGGAAATTCCTCTTGACATTCGCTAATTATGTCATAAGTTCCACAAAATCCTAGTTTTTCACTATTTCCTTAAAAAGTTACATGAATATATAAATTATTTAAATAAATGCAGTTTTGTTAATCAAACAATATTATTCTGGAAGTTTATCAACCGTATCATTTATTCAAAAAATTACAGGTTTTTACTTGTGACTAAACAATGAACATTTTAGAAGAAATTAAAATGATTTAACGATGGAAAGTGAGTTTATAAAGTACTTGTAAGCTTTTTAGATATCGAATGAAAATCATTACTGTTGAAAATTAAAAAAATACCATCTTTACCATGAAATTTCTATAATTTTACAAAATTATTACCTATCATGAGTTACTGGCTTGAAAGTTGGTTTCTTTATTGTTTTGCAACATAATGTTTTTATCTGAACATTCAGAAGATTCTTTTTTGTTTAAAAGAATATTTTTCAGTTAAAAATTCAACTAATTGGTAGAATGTTCATATTTTTCAAGTAAAATTTTGAATATTTATTTGAGAATAACGTTTTGTTTAAAAAGCGTCTTTTGTGGTATAAACACATGATATTATAGAGGAAAATAAACCACATATTTAATTGAATATTTAAAAAAATAAAATTATTATTTCTGTTCCTTATATAAAAGCATGTGTCCGTTTAACATTGAATGGCAAAAAATCACTTTTTAGAATTTTTCGAATAATTTTTCATGATTCCGGAATGTATAAAGGTTTTTTGAAAATTATGCAACAAGGAATTTCATGTATCAGACATATGGGATTAACACCCCTAACACGGCCCAGGGGTCCTTGAATACTACCCGTAAAAGTAAAAATGTAAAATCTTCATGAAATCTACCTTTTGAGCACTGAATAATCATCAAAAACATTCACTCCTTAAGACGTTCTCCAACCATTTCGGTCAAGGGCTATTTATATAATTTACTTTTCAGGCGGCTGTTCTCAGAAAATTGTGGTTTCCAATAAAGTATAGTACATCACTCTCTGTGTAAAGAAGTGCATAACTATACTTGAGATGTAATATAATATTACGTTTTCATTTCAAGCTCGTCCACACGATCTAGAACCCAGTCCATCGAAATATTACATCGTTCATAGAGGCAGAGCTTATAAGGTGAAAATAGATCCTGCTACAGAACACATGGAAGATATTAGCCTCGTACCTGCAAATATGCATAGAAAACCAGAAAATCAAATTGGTATTATAAGGAGCCCTACCAGTGTTGGCGACGTTACCTTTCTGAAGTACTTCGATATGCAGAAAGGAGTTTTGGGAGCTGAACTTATGCCGGGACATCATCGTTCCTAATAGTATGCAGATTAATGTGTACACAAGATTCACAAAAAATATATGTTATTTATGTAATATGTTCTTGATTTTTATTACTGAATAAAGACATAATAAGTTTTAAAAATTTCTTTTGAATTTTAATAATTTTTTTCTAATTCATATGTAAAGGAATCTGCATAATCATCGGAGATGGTTACCATTGATCCGTATATACATCATTTTGACCACTGTGAACATTAAAATCAACCTGTCGATCAACTTCCCTCTTCAAATAAAAGACAATAATTAACGTCATTTTTAGATTAGATGGAAAGCGAATGTTTAAAATTAAATTTCTTAACATATTAAAAGTACGTTTTTCAAACTGGGGACAAAAAGAATTATTTAAAATTTTAATCTACTTTACCTTCCTCTACAGAAAATTAATGTATAGGAACCATATTAAATTCAATTTTAAACTGTTGAGGTTTCAAAAAGAAGTAAATTGAATTTTCACCAAAATAGTGTGATTTTCAAAAAAAAACATTCATTTTCAAAAAAGACAGATGAATTTTCAGTCAAAAGAGACAACTTTTTCACCCTGAAAGATGAATATTCAATTGAAAAGACAAACTTTTAACAAAGCAGTCATTTTTGGTCCAAAACAAAATATTTAAATTTTTCAATGAAAAATTTAAGTTTTAGTAACCAAACTGTTGCATTTTTAACGAAAAAGGATGTCTTTTTAACGAAGAGTATCAATTTTTTCACAAAAGAGAATAAGTAGATTACAAAAACTGAAAATGGTTTTAATAATTATAGACATAACAACATAGATATTTGTTAAATAGAAACTATGGAGTTTTAGAGAATCTCCTCTCCAGAGAATGAGTCAAAAGAAAAACACGCACAAAAGCTTGGCAAATACATATTTTACAACATAGGTTTATCATACTGAAATTGATCTTTACTTAATGTATGAAACCGCGTAATTTTTACTTAGGACAGGGAGCATGTTCTATAAATTGTGTTATTAATTTTAATTATTTTCTACGTGGCGTTTTTTCCGCGTTAGCAGAAAATGATAGACTCTGCAACCAATCAACGGCTTCGATTATAACGCGTTTTACCTCCAGTTTGGTGGTAAGGTTACTCAATATAATATAAAATTTGATGTAATTATAAATTATTGCATATTCTCAACATCAATTTCTTTTTATTCCAGCGGAAATTTAAAATCCAAAATTATTGAACGCTTTTACATTAACATCTGGAAGACACAAAAACCACTTTGACTTACGTTTTCCCAACCTTTGCAATTTTTCATTTTTAGATTTTTTCTTTCATGCCTTCAATACCATAAGCCTGATACATATTATTTTATATTTAAGAAGTTCATTAATAAATAATCTAATTCTGAAGACTTTTAATTTAATTTATAGATTTAACTTAGTATTGCATGTTGTACTGCTTTTCTCAAATTTAGTTCAATACTGAATATTTGTCGAATTTCCAAATTGGAAAACTTTTTCTGCTTGCGATTATTTGTGTTAAATTGCTATGTATTAACTTATGCAATTAGTATATATTTTGTATCCACTTTTATGAAGCAGTAACATTTTTTAACTTTTATACTTTTATATCGCTTGGAACATTTAGTGATCGTAGTCGATGAATAATAACACTGAAAATTTTCATTCCTTACTTCTCCTCCCCACACTTCACATTTTGTTTCTCCTCTCTTCCTGAATTTCTTGCTCTACTCATCCAGCTAACACTCCCCTTCACCTTCCGCCCCTACCAGCCATCCCATCACATCTCTCACTACCTTCCTACACTTCAAATTATTTTCCCTACATTCGGTCACTTCCCCTACTTTCCCTCCCAGATTTCTATTAATTTCCTCTACCTACCCTCCCCTCATTTCTCCTCCATTCATTTTTTTGTCCCTCCCCTAATTATCTCTAATTACGCCTACTTTCCTTGTACATTTTTTCCCTTCCTTTCCCTACTCCCCCCCCCCCTCATTTCCTCGCATTCCGACTACTTTTCCTCCACTCACTACGGGCGATCGTCAATTCGCCGACGGTTACCTGCGTTCTCTGTTCACTCTACTGCGCTTCTCGGCGAAGAATTCCCATCTTGCAGAGCTTTTTCACATTGTTTTGCTTCTCTCGAAAGGCAGATTCAATATTTGTCAAAATTGTCTAGAGATTTCAAGACAAGATATATTCAAAAAACAGAAAAAATTTTATCCGTCTGCTCTTAGAGATATACATTTTAGTAAAAACGTGGCATCAGTGCCCTCGCCCACTATAATGAATATTAGGGTGGTCCAAAATACACATTTCCAGCTACAGGCCAAGACACAGCCCCCTCCTTCCCTAAAGTTTCCATTTCTGATCAGAGAAAATCCGTAATTTCTGTTTTTCGAAATTCTAATATTAACACTTTCCACCGGGAACTTCAAAATCCTATTTACTTAACATGGGGAAATTTTGAATATTCTAAAGATTTAACTCATGTTTTAGGGTTTAATCGGAACTTGCTAAGTTTTTTGGCCATTCAGGAGAAGATTCTACAAAATAAAGCCATACTAACAACTTTTATTACCAGCCCACATACACCCTACCCGCTCCGCCCGAAATATGACCTAAAAATAAAAAAACTGCATCTTTACGTATTTTTGTTCTTTTTAGCAATTTCCGTCATCTTTTTCATACGCATACGTACCAATGGACAATTTTACTATTTACCATGACTTTTTTAACAATTTTTCCATTGCTTTAACAAATGAAGGTTGTTTAAACAATTATTCATTCCCGAGAAATGTAAAAAATCATCCTCTTTTCTGATTTAAATATAATTGTTTGTTATTGTTTGAAAAAGTAAATTTTTCGGCAAACATTATAAAATTATTTATATAACTATTTATTACCCATTTTTAAAATTTCTAAAAATTGAGCCAGATGTATCAACTTTCTTTTTAAATCAGTATCCTATGCTACGTTTTTTATGAATAGTTACATAATTTTCGTACATTTCTTTTAATGTTTGATACATTTCCATTTGTTTAAACAATCTTTATTTGCTCAAGCAGTTTTTTTGTTGCCTGAAAAAATCAAATGAAATAGAACACGTACAAATATGTTCCTGAATTTATAGTACATAGGAAGAATATATTTATGACTTTTTAATTGTTTAAACAAATGTAATTATATTAAATATTTATTTCTTCAAAACAACTTTTAAAGTCGTGCATAATTGTATGTCTTCTATTTAAATTAATTTTTTTAGTTATCCAAAAATAACTGCTTCAGCAAATGAAAATGTTTTAAACAAATAGAAATTTGTTGAACATTAGTAGAAATGTATCAAAATTATGAAATTATTTAACAAAAGGTAGCATAGGATACCAATTTGAAAAAAGTGGACATCCCCGGATCAATTTTTAGAAATTTGGAAAATAAACAATAATTAATTGTTTTTGTCCACTGAGATGATATATGGAAATTTTTTAAATGATTGTTTTGAAAAGAATTTCAAGAGAAAATTGAAATAAGATCACAAAATATTCAGACTTATTTCCTAGCATTTTTAAAACGTGCGTAAAAGACTTTAAAGCAAACTTTGCCCTATTATATAATTTAAAAAAAAATTTGAGTAACTTCAAGAGATATTTAGGAGTTTTAAAACGAATCAAAAATAATAAAAGCTTTTAAAGATTTGTAAGGAATTTTGTAAAGCTTCAGGAAAATGTCAGGCATTATTTCAGGTTCCTAGGAAAAATTAAAATAGTATTTTATTTGAAAAAATTAATTTTAAGAGATTATTCAGAAAGATTTCAAAAATTGTCAGAGCAGAATCTCAAAGATTTCAAGGCAATTTTTTAAATTTTGCCGAATAAATAAAAAATGCAGGAAAAAATTTAATAATTTTGAGAGATTAGAAGGTTTAGAAGCTCTGAAAAGATTAGAAGACTGTTCCCTTATATTCGTGTCAAAGATTTAAATTATTTTTGTTTTGAAAGACAAAATTTAAGATTTAAATTGATAAAATTTCAGAAGATGATTTCTTTTTTACTTTTGAATGATATTTGAAAGTTTCGAGAGAAGTTTGTGTCAGTTAGAAATCATTTCAGAAATTTAAAACTAAGTTCATTTCTGACACGTATGAAATATTCAAAAATCTTTTTTAAATTATCTCAAGTATCGTATAAAAATTATATGCACATAAATATAAAACCAATGAAATAATACTTATTTTCTTGCTCTCAATTCCCAGAATTTAGTTTAAGAAAGGATTTATTATAACACTTCTATAAGTAATTTTCAATTTATTTGAGTGGTGGCAAAGATAAAAAAAATATTCTTTAATATTCTTCCTTTAAGAGTGACTACACAGATGTTCAAGTATTTTAGCTTCATTACAAAGTCTATTTGATTAAAAAAATATTAAATTTAAAAGTTCGTCACTTAATATATTAAAAAGTGTTTGAATATTGGGGACTGATTTAAAATGACGAAAAATAAATAACAAGACCACAAATTAGAAAAAAGGCCGAAAATATGAATTAACGAATTATAAATTGACTGAATTATAAAATAATGAGAGTGCTATATTTCCATGAATATTTCCATGAATATTTCCATTCCTGAAATTAAAGTTAGACGAAATTTAAAATTGCCGAAAATAAATAATGAATTAATAATTAATGATTAATTAAATTATTTGCCTTATTCATAATTTTATAAATAGTTTATAAATTAACAATTCCTTACCTATGTTCAGCAAACTGCAGGCGTATACAGGCACTGTTATTCCCTTATTAAATAAATTTACAGAAATGTATGAAAATGTTTAAAATTAAATTTTGGGCAGATTATGGTAATTTGCCAGATTTACCTGTAAGATTACATTAAATGACCGAAAATGTCTGGAAAATTATAGAATTTTTTTGATTGAATTTCTAGCAATTTATGGTAGGAGACCCTAAATTACCTGTGATATTACCATAAATTACCCAAAATTTCATAAATTTCAGGAAATTTATGAAAATGTTTAAAATTAAATTTTGAGTAGTTTATGGCAATTTACAATGTTTACCTGTAAAATCACCCTACATGACCGAAAATGTCCATTAATTTCCAGAAAGTTATAGAAATTTTTTAATTACATTTTTGGGCAATCTCTGGTTAGTTCTCATAAACTGCCTTTAAAATTACCGCACATAATGCAACCTTTATTCGAAATATAATATGGGCTGAATTCATGAGTCTATTTCGAGTCAGGTTAGAACTCATTAATTTCTTATAAAAAATTTCATATGCGTCAAGAGGGAGAGAGGATTTTTTAAATCTTACTGAAAACATGCACTCGTAAAAAAGTCCATCTTCTACCCCAAGGTGCATAATATACTATTAATGTGTCAGTAGGCCCCAAAAAGTTGACATTTGATGAAATCCACCAACGTCAGTTTTTACATAAAACTAATACCTTCTCATTGTAGATAAAAATGTAAAAGGCTCTGTTTTTTTAAAGAATTGAATGCTTCGGGGATTGGGATAAGAGAACCAGACGAACTAACGCCAGTACTCGTGCATAACCCACCGGGCGGCCCAGATACTTGGGGCCCACCACATGCGGAGGTCCGTTATAGGGACTATATCATTAAGTTGTGGCTGGCTCGTCGAGATCGAAGAACGGTTTTAAGCGCTGACTATAATGATAATTATGCTCCAGATCCACTCCACGTTGCCATGAATGATTTTGTCGTCAAAATTATTGATGTAGGAGGCTACAAAATTGTGGGATATTTAACACCAGAGAAAAAACTTTTCGGCGTCCGAGCTTCGAACCCAAATGGTAAATAGATATCGGAAGTGATATTTTGGTATATGTGACGTGAAACGAACAAACTAGCCTGAGGACCAAAATCCAAAATGACGAATAGAACCTGTCTGTGCCAACTTTTAAAAAACAATTTAGAAATATTTTTAATTTTAGCCCGCTATTTTGAATGTCCAAAATCTAAGTTCATATTCGTGATCAGAGATACCAAAAACCCCTGTACACCAATTTTTCAAAAAATTCCAATTGTTGGCCTCCATATTGGATCCGCCATCTTTTATTTTAAAAATCTGAGTTCGGATTCGTGATAAGCGACTCCAAAAAACCCGTGCATACAAAAAAAAAATCCAAGAATATTCAAAATTTAAGTCGCCATATTGGATCCACCATGTTGAATTTTCTAAATCTGAGTTCGGATTTGTGATCACTGATCCCAAAAATTCCCGTACGCCAATTTTCAGAAAAAACAAAAAAATATTCTAAATGTTAGCCGCCATATGGGACCCGCCATTTTGAATTTTCAAAATCTGAGTTCAGATTCGTAATCCGTGACCCCAAAAACCTTTATGTACTAATTTTGATCAAAACTCATTTCCCCGAAAAATGTATGCCGGAAAGGGTTAACCCATTAACGCCTCAAATTCCACTTTTTCAATTCTTTTGTCAGCGGCTTTGTTCACTATGAAAATGTTTTAAACCATTTAGAAATCATCATTTTTAAAATAAAATTTTCTAAAACTTTCAAATGTGATATGAAAATCTCTAAAGAAAATAAATTCTAAAGAGTTATGGTTGTTTATTTAGGAAAAAAAGTGGTTTTTCAAATCTGACGTCAAAGTGTCCAAATGACAAGGTGCCATCTCGGCAGGACGAAATAAAGAGGCACCACCTCGGGTAGCGAAATATGGAAGCTTCAGAATTCCATATAAATAATGTTGGAAACGCCAGTGCCCTCTGAAGCAGGGAACCTTTTTATTTGGATTTGCCGAAATAACACTTTTTTATTTCGTCCTACTGAGATGGAACCTTCTCATTTGCAAACGTCGACTTTTTCTTCAAACAAAACTTATAAATAGCATACGTTGGGGAAAATCACTCAATAGTGATTAAATCGTGACATTGGACCCTAAACTTGAAATTATATGGATAGTTTTTGTCAAATCAAAATGGCAAGATCCACACGGAGAAAAATGGATGTTCAACCGTAACATTCAGATGCTCATGGTTTTGATACTTCTTGTCTAACTATAGGACAACAATCAAGATATTTGAAGTTAGCATTTGTAGATCTTTAAAAGTGAGATATTAATCTCTAATATCCAAAATGTTCAGCTGAAGTACCCGAGTGATTAAATCTTTTGTCATGTCAAATAACGCCTGTAAATATTTGAAGAGTTTGCTTTATACAGGTAGTGGGTATGAAGTGTCAATCAGATGATAAATTCAGTCAAGATGAGGTTATGTTCAATATTTTTTATTATTACACCATTAAGCCATTTCCCTTTCGGGGTAGGCTCGACTGACTCGGCAGGGGAAAGGAGTAGTGTGTCGAAGGGATAGAGATTTTTCAGATTGATCCAGAATTCTCGTGCTATTTAAGTGAATAACACGTTCGTTCCACAACACAGCTTCGACCCAGGTTGCTGATCAATCTCTCTAGCAATCACCCCAAGCGAAGAAACTTACGAAGTCGTTATGTAAGGTTCCCTACTTGGGTCCATTAATAGCCAAGGTCTTTGTTTCAGGCGTCATTCACTCTGACACTCTTTTTATTAACTATTTGCCGCCATACTTTCCTGTCCTGGCATACTTCTCTAGCTTCTTCTATGTCCATGCATTTTTTCATGCAGGCTCTCGTG
>NC_046664.1:73511101-73515086 GCF_010883055.1 Belonocnema kinseyi | reverse complement strand
TTATGTATTGCCATTTTAGCTTTATTTGATATATTTTTACTTCTGATAAGGGGAACTGCTCTACCAATAACCTTCTTACCTTCATTTATTCGTCTATCTAATGCTTCATCTATCTTCCCGTCCCTAGTAAATAAGCTACCAATGTATACGAACTTATCAACTTGTTCAATTCTTTCATCATTTAATAAAATACTGCATAGCGTTCTCTCACTCTTTCCTTCGAACACCATAGTTTTTGTTTTATTTCCGTTAATTTTGAGGCCCATGCTCTTCATGCTTGCATCTAGTTTATTCAATATTCTTTGTAGGTCTTCGATAGACTCTGCCGTAAGAACCTTATCATCTGCGAACGCTAACCCTCGTACCCTTACTCTTTCGAGATCCACACCCTCTTCGTCGAAGAGAGCCATTCTTAAACACTTGTCCATAAATAATATAAATAACCATGAAGACATAACGCATCCTTGTCTAACTCCTTGAATAATATCGAAACAGTCACTCAGTTTCTCATTCACTCTTACACTCGCTTTGCTATCTGTATATATTGTCTTTATAGCTTGTAGGATCCATCCATTGACTCCATACTCTTTCAAAACATCCCAAAGTTTTCTTCCAACTACCTTGTCAAAAACTTTTTCTAGGTCAACAAATGCAAAGAAAACTTTTTATTCTACTCTCAAACTTTTTTCTGTTATTTGCCTTAAGCTGAATATTTGATCCGTACATGACCTTTCTGGCATAAACCCACTTTGGTCTTCCCAAATCTTTGTTTCTGTTATTTTCATTACCCTACGAATAAGTATTTTTGAATATATTTTACTTACGGTGCTTAATAAGCTAATCCCTCTGTAATTATTGCACTCGCTTTTATCTCCCTTTCTCTTGTATATTGGTACGACAATCGCTTCTTTCCTATCGTCTGGGACGTCTTCCATCTCGAAACATAAATTTATCAATTTGCAAAATTTATGTGGTATGTACTCGCCACCGTGTTTAAGCATTTTGGCGTTAATACCGTCTACCCCGACAGCCTTACCGTTTTTCAAGTTCTTAATTATATCCCTAACCTCAGTGACACAGACTTTTTCAATTGAGTTCAAGCTTCATCCCCGAATTATCTCCTAAAATAGTCTCTGAAAGCCTCTAGTATAATCATTTCTGCGTCTACTTATTTCCTCATTGCTAAGACCTGCGATGTTCAAAGTTCTCTTGTACACTTCTCTTTTTGCTTTTTGGGCACCCTGAATTTCATCATTCCACCACGCATCACCAGACATTCTTCCTACAATTGCGGTACCACACACTTCGATCGTGCATCTAACAAGGTTATCCCGTAACACTGTCCAGACGCTCTCTAAATCTTTGTTTTTTATACGGTCCTCCCATGTTGCCCTATCTATGCTTTCGATTATCTTATTTTGGAAATCTATTCGCACATCTGGTTTCTGTAGGTTCTCAATTTTGATTTGCGTTGAGGGCGTAAGTAATCAAAGAACGAATGATCTATAATCTGAATTCAAAATTCAATCTTTTTTAAGTTATTTGCACTTAAATTTTATTTTAAAATAAACATTTTGTCAAATGTGTTAAGGCAATAAACCTGCACTTTATGATCATTACTCCCTCCTTTAGACAGAAAAAAATCGTTAACCAATTTTATCTAAGGATAACTAATTTAGATTCTTTGGAAATGATCCAAAATTGTAATATTTCATAATTTCAATGTTGAAAATATATAGCCCTCAAATGTAGACGTGAAATCTAATGCGCATGCGCTTCGACGGGCTTAACATCTGATTGTGTTTTAACATTTTTAGCAAAATAACTCGAAAAGATAGTAAATGTTTGGCATAAACATTTGCATTTTAGGTACTACAATCTTACCCTTTGAAAATCTACATTTAAACATACATTTTTCTCCGTGCAATATGGCGGCTGAAAGCCAAAACTTCTATGCTATTTTCATCACTTTTACGAATAATGAGACCTTTCATAAAATTTGAATAAAAATGCGTATACGGTGTTTTCTGGGGCGCTGTTTACTAATCTGTCATTAAATTTTCTAAATTCAAAATGGAGCCAAAAATATGCAATATTGTTTAATTCTTATAAAATTCTGTATACATGGGCTTTTGGATCGCTGCTCATGAATCTTCCATTAGACCATCATTTTCAATTTGGATAATCTTTTGGCAGTTTCGTGATCAGCGACCCGAAAACCTTTGCGTACAAAATTTTATAATTATTAAATAATATTTCATGTTTTTGGCCAACATATAGAATTTGCCATTTTGAAATTGGAAAATATTATAGTAGATTTATGATCAGCCGCCTGAAAAAACCCGTATACAAATTTTCCTGAAAATCTAATGAAAGGTCTTATTATTCGTAAAAGTGATGAAAATGGTATGGAATGCTTAGTTTTTAGGTGCCATATTGGATGCGGCCATTTTGTTAGAATTTTTTATAAATTTGAGTAACATGCTTAAAAATTTTAGACAATTTCATATGAGACACGATTATTTCGGAACTTTTTTTAAGACGTTCTCATATTAGACTAAGCCGCTAACAAAATCATTGGAAATGTGGCATTTCTGGCGTAACTAATTAAACAACAGGGTTGATAAAAATACCGCTTTGGAAACAGCTTATTTTTTAAACATGAATCAAATTTTTAACTAAATATATGTATTTTCTACTCTAATGATAAATCATCAATAAAAAATTTTATTGGAACTAAATTGTTGAATTTGTGATAAAAAATATGAAAACTGAGTAGGATAAATTTTCAGCAAAAATGCAAAAAAAAAGAGTTTTTCACAAAATAATTACATTCTTTAATAAAAAGATGAATTGTAAACTAAAGTTATGAATCTGCGATTAAAAAAAAAAAACTTTTAAACCAACTAGTTAAATTTTCGATCAAAAAGATAAATCTTCAATTATAAAGAAACATATTCTACCAACAAAGACGAATTTTCAAAAGAATACGTATATTTTAAACCAGGGAAATTGATGTGCAACAAATTAGATTAATTTGAAAAAAAAATAATTTTTAATCCGAAATGTAATAGTTATATTTACATTTTTTTAATTTAACCATAAGATGAAATTTTATTTTGCATTGTCAGATTTTCCACACAACAAACATTTTTAACGAAATATATGAATTTTCTACCAAAAAAAGAGAGAAATTTTGGTTAAAATACATGTTTTTTACACTGAAGAGGAAATATATTTAACCCGAAATGAAATAGTTATATTTATAATTAGCAAATTAATTTTGAATGATAAACAACGGATTATTAACAAAATTCATTAATTTTTAACTAAAGAGATAAAGAGATAAAAGAAGATAAATCTTTAACCAAATATGGATATATAGATATATGGCTACAAGGCCTCTTTTTCCACAACCTTAACTATCGCTGTTAGTAGTTGACCTCAGACCTCTTGATAAAGCCCAGTAAGTCAATCACCGACAGCATTGTAGCTTTCTTAGGTTCCATGAAGTGTAACCCAAGGGTTTATTGCCTGAGCCTAGCCAACGCTGAGTATCGGCATAGTACATGTAAGGATGTTTCGTCATCCCTGCCACATTTTCTGCACTCTGTAGAAATGTTATAGTTCATTTTGTGCAAATGTTAGTTTAAGTGGTTATGCCCAGTGAGCATCTGAAACACTGTCTTTACGTCTTTCGTTAGCAAACCCAGAATTTCCCTGACTCTGTCCATTTTGCACGCATAGCCCATAATGGACTGCGCTTGTAGGCAACCCTAGACCTGCTCTTTGTATTTTCGGTGCTTAGTGCGGATCCAGCTTCTGATGGCAAGACCGATGCAGCAAGACGCTAGTCCCAGTACTGTTTCCGGCCTTATGTATGCACTAGCTGCACCGCTCCTTGCCAGCTGGTCCGCTTTTTCGTTGCCCTTGATCCCTGTGTAGCCAGGGACCCATATGAGAGCCACTTTATTTTTTTATGCGA
>NC_046664.1:73507814-73511001 GCF_010883055.1 Belonocnema kinseyi | reverse complement strand
ACTAGCTGCACCGCTCCTTGCCAGCTGGTCCGCTTTTTCGTTGCCCTTGATCCCTGTGTAGCCAGGGACCCATATGAGAGCCACTTTATTTTTTTATGCGAGTTGGTTCAATGCCTTTTTGCATTCCCAAACGAGTACCGATGTTACATCTGGTTTTTTCGACTGCAGTTAGTGTCGCTTGGCTGTCCGAACAGATCTTAATCTGTCTTCTAGCAGCATTCTCCTCTAATAACATCTGAGCACATCGAAGAACGACAAGGACCTTCGCCTCAAAGACTGTAGTATGTCTCCCAACCTGGACGACCACTTTCCTTCTCTTCGCACTGATATAATTTCCTGCTCCTAACCCTTCCTCACCCCGGGAGCCATCCCTATACCAGACTTCCCCTTTAATGAGTGTTTTACCGTTTCCTTTCGAGGCATCCCTACTTGATATGCAGACGCGGAAAGCCCTGGTCCATCTATTTACTCCCACCAGGCGGCCCACCGCGGGTGCCGCTTTTGCAGTTATAGCAAGGTGAAGAGGTTTTCCCCAGAGCATGAAACCTATCCCTGCTGTAGGCGTAGTCCTCATTGCTCCTCTCACATCCCGAAACGCTAGCGCTTGCAATCGTTGCAGCCTGTCCTTCATCGCTTTAAATTCTGCCCGTAGCCACCAGGCCACAGTTGCCAGAAGTAGCCTCGGTTTGAGGACAGCGATGTAGAGCCATGCAAGAATTTAAGGCACTATTTCCTGCGTCAACCCAAAAGCTCTCATACGCATCCAAAAAGTCATGATGAATTTTCTGCATTGGGTCGACAGGTGATTTGCATATTTTTTTTGCTATCTAGGACTACTCCCATATATTTAACTCAGTCTAAAAACGTCATTACAAAGTCATATGCATTTCCCTGAGTATAATATCCCTCTTTATTAGGCCTACGAAGAAGGCTGTGCATTACTATGCACTGTAGGATGGGGGACAGGACACCCCATGGCGCAACTCCTTTAACTAGGCCTTCACTGCATTTAGCTTTGAGTCTGCTTCGGCGTTTCATGCTTCCTATGCAGCTTCCCAGCTGTGTTGGTAATCTACACCTCAAAGCCTCTCGACAGATGACTTCTGGAGGGGTATTGCTCAAAGCACACTCTATATCCAAGAAGGCTCCCACAGAATACCACATTTGTTTCAACTTCAGCTCCAGTTTTGCCACAAAAGCATAAAGTTCCGTTTTTACCGGGCAGTCTACCTGAAAACCATGCTGCGCTTTGTGCAGCAGTGAGGCCAAAAGTACCTCATCCCTGATATATATTTCAAGACGTTAGGCTGATCGGTATGAAATCTTGTGCCACCATCCTTTCATGCAGACGGCATATATTTTAGAGCAAAGCTTTCCCTAAATAACTTCTTCAGAAGAGTGATGACTAATTCCGGCCTTTTTTGTAAAAGCAGTGTGTAAATGTCATTTTCTCCTGGTGATTTGAAGGGGCAGAAGGACCCCACGGCTCTTTCCACCTTTCTGCTGTCTACGACTTTTGAAGCGAAACTCCAATCGGCCCTCCTCAACCTTTGGTCCCAGTCTTCCTCCTCTCGGTTGGTTTGAAATAGCTAAAAACCCGCGAAGTTAACTTCCATCAGGCGGTTCAGCGTTGCTTTCTCCTCTTCGTTAAACTCGCCATTTTCGATCCTTATAAGCCCATGGCGAGCTTCCGAATTTTTGCTGGGATTTTGTGGAGCCTCTCTGTTTTCCGAATATCTTTCAATTCCTCACAGAAGACCCTCCAGTCTTTCTACTTATACCTTCTAATATTTCTTTTGTATTCATACTGAGCCGTCTTATAGATATTAGAGCTCTCCGCAAAAAATCTGCTGCGCGCACTAACTCATCAATGCTGCTATAGTTTGTGGAAATTTCACTAGCCTTCCTCTGAATTTCTCTTTATATGAGTCCCAGAGTGTATTTCTAGGGTTTCCGATTTTCGAAACCACTGGTTTACCTAGGTTTAACTGAAACAAAATGAATTTGTGGTCCGAGAGAGAATTCTCATCAGTGACTCTGCAGTCCACTACCACACTCCTCAGCTACCCCGAGCATAGAGTCAATTCGAGAACCTCACTCCTGTTTTTAAACTGAAATGTGGGAGTATCACCTCGATTCAGAATTCCCGTCTCTGTCTGGATCCTTGCCCGTCGAAGTATACCTTCCACGAATCCGTCCTCAGAGTTAGATATCCGTCCTCCTGATCTCCTGGTTTAGTCCCTTTTTGAGCCTAAACGTAGAAGTACTCTCTGCCAACCAGTCTCTCAGCCAAACATTCGCGGCCTCGACCACGATGGTCCCTGAACTGATGAATATGTCGTTGAATCTGGAGGTGCGTCCCTCGCGGGGTAACGCGGCAATCTCCCTAGAGATTTCCTTCCTCAGCCTGCCCAGATCATTGAAAGCTAGATAGGTCTTAGGATAACCCGATGCAACGACAACTCTCACCAGGGAGTTGTTAGCCATTTGCGCAAAAGTAAGGCTCTGTGTTTCCAGAACCTTCTGCTATTTCAGCTTTCTATTTACGGGGTTATCTCTGTAGCCCTTTTTCCTCTTGTCCATACGATTAGCCTGAAGAGTTGCTCCAGGTACAACCTCGTTGTCTTGGCTGCTGCTTAAGAGACGCGCATTGTAGGCCCTCTTTTTCTGAGCACTGCTACGGTCCTTCCTTCTCATGGAATGCTCCATTAGCAGCTCTTTTATCGTGGTTTCAGGATTGTCGCCAACCTCATTATTACGCACCGTTTCCAGTGGATTGCCTTCCGCTTTCTGCAGTGGGTTAAATGAGGGTCCCGGAATGAGTCCCTCATTTTTTTAATTATTCTGTGACATGAAAGTCCCACGAAAAGCAAGGGAATTAGAAAATACCCCCTTCAGAGCCCCACATGCAGGGGCAGGTCTAAATACTATAGGTTTTGGTCTAGTGTCCCAAAGCACGCGTTAAGAAACCTCCTTTATGTATGCCGGCGATCACATTTTGGCTCCACATTTTGCCTTCGGGAGCATGAGAACTCACGTCGTCGATATTCTAGGGGGTTTTGCCAGTTACGCCTGGAAGGAGCGCTCCGAACTTTAGATCCCAACGATCGGAGTCCGTCAGATACCCAGAGTAGCTGCACCTCGCGACGCAGCTTCTCTGGTTCACCTATTCCGAACTATAGTTCGG
>NC_046664.1:73504886-73507714 GCF_010883055.1 Belonocnema kinseyi | reverse complement strand
AAATAGAATTGTCAACCTAATAGATGAAGTTCAATTCACAATTCACTATTCACTATTTGCTAAAAAAGTTACATAAATATATAAATTATTGAAATAAGTGCAACTATGTTAATCAAACAATATTATTCTAGAAGTTCATAACCATATCTCTTATTCAAAAAATTACAGGTTTTTACGATTCACTAAACAATAAATATTTCAAAAGAAATTAAAATAATTTAACGATGGAAAGTGAGTTTATAAAGTACGTGTAAGCTTTTTAGATATCGAATGAAAATCATTATTGTTGAAAATTGAAAAAATACCATTTTTACCATGAAACTTCCATAATTTTACAAAATTATTACCTATCATAAGTTACAGGCTTGAAAGTTGGTTTCTTTAGTGTTGTCAGTCTGGTTGAAAATTTATCAGTTAAATATATATTAACCATTTTAGTAGAAATTACACCATTCTGTTCAAAATTAAATTCTTTTGTTGAAAATTTATCTTTTTGGTGCAAATGCATCTATGCCGGTGAAAGATTCTGTATTTAAGTTAAAAATTCCTCTCTTTCAGTGTAAGCGTGTTTTTTCGTGTGCAACCAAATATTTTTATCTGAAAATTTAAAGGATTCTTTTTTCTTTGAAAGAATATTTTTCAGTTCAAAGTTCAACTAATTGGTTGAAAGTTCATCTTTTTTAGTTAAAATTTTTAATATTTATTTGACATTGATGTTTTGTTTAAAAAGCGTCTTTTGTTGTATAAAATACATGATATTATAGAGGAGAATGAACCACCTATTCCATTGAAAATTAAAAATAATAAAATTCTTATTTCTGTTCCTTATATATAAGCATGTGTCTGTTCAGCTTAAAGTATCCCATTCACATTGAATGGCAAAAAATCACTTTTTAGAATTTTTTGAATAATTTTTTATGATTCAGGAATGCATAAAGGTTTTTTGTATATTATGCAACAAGGAATTTCATCTATCAGACATATGGGTTTAACACCACTAACACGGCCCAGGGATCCTTGAATACTACCCGTAAAAAGAGAAATGTAAAATCCTCATGAAATCTACCTTTTGAGCACTGAATTATATTTTTTTTTACTGAAAATTACTTGGATTTTCCATTGCAAAATTAACTAGCATTGGTTAATTATTTTTCGTCACGTCAAAAAATTTGATTTGTTAAAATTTAAAAAAAATTAATTTCTTCAACATAAAAATGACCACTACTTAATTTAATCCGAATTATTCAAACAAATGGAAATTATTAAAACCATTTTGTTTGAAATATTTATTAACATTAGGTTATTAATTTTAAACTAATTTTTAATCAATTAAACAAATTCTATCATTATCAAAAAACATTCACTTCTTAAGACGTTCTCCCACTATTTCGGTCAAGGGCTATTTATATAATTTACTTTTCAGGCGGCTGTTCTCAGAAAATTGTGGCTTCGAATAAAGTATCGTACATCACTCTCTATGTAAAGAAGTGCATAATTATACTTGTCATGTAGTATGCTATTAAATGCACAAATCTTTCTTTTCTTTTCAAGCTCGTCCACATGATCTAGAACCCAGTCCATCCAAATATTACATCGTTCATAGAGGCAGAGCTTATAAGGTAAAAATAGATCCTGCTACAGAACGTATGGAAGATATTAGCCTTGTACCTGCAAATATGCATAAAAAACCAGAAAATCAAACTGCTCTTAAACAAAGCCCTACTTGTGTTCGCGACGTTACCTTTATAATGTACTTCAACATGCATGAAAGAATTTTGGGAGCTGAACTTATGCCGGGACATCATCATTCCTGATTGTATGCAGATTAATCTGTACACAAGATTCACAACAATAATCTGTATAATCTGTATTATCATCAGAGTTAGTTACCATCTATCATTATACACATTTCTTTGACTGTCATGAAAATTGAAATCAACCTATCGATCAAGTTCACTCTTCATATAACAGACAATAATTAACCTCAATTTTAGACTAGATGGAAAGTAAATTTTTAACAGTTTAGAATTCAATTTATTTACATATTACATGTACCTTCTTCAAGAAGGGGGAACATAGAATTATTGAAAATTATAATCTACTTTACTATCCTCTATAGGAAAATTAATGTTTATCTACCATATTGAATTCAATACGAATCTCGCAAGTTTTTTTTACATTCTCATCAGAGAAGGCATTAGATTTGAGTAAAAGTTGATCCTGTAGATTTTGTCAAATTTGGACGTTTTGAGACGCCTGAAACCGAAAAACAGGTTTTTACGATTGTGCCTTTCTTTGTGTGTGTGTGTGTGTGTGTTTCTAGATTTTTAGTTTGTAAGCACGATAACTTTCAAAATAATTGACAGATTGGGTTGACCTTTGGTATACTCTTTAAGTGATCTAAAATAAAGATCGAGGTCATTACCCAGCCATTCACGATAAAATTTTTAAAGCGAGCGTATTTTAAATATTTTTTAGACAACTTTTTTTTAGATTAAAAAATTTTCTGTGCGGGTATTCACAGTATTCAATCAGAGGTACAATTTTTCTAAATGACTTTTTTTTTAAAAACCAAAATTTAACAGAATTATAGCATTTACACATTTCCAAAAAACACCAGAAAATGAACATTTAAAGCCAAATAACACACGATATGAAAAAAGTTAGGAAAAGAAAAATGTTGATTTTTGAATGCCCTACATATATAATATGATGAAATAATCATATACAAATCATATACAAATATACAAATATACATCATATACAAATATAACTTGAGGAACAACTTTGAGTGGGAAGCACGAGATACGTGATGAGAATGTGTTCGT
>NC_046664.1:73501279-73504786 GCF_010883055.1 Belonocnema kinseyi | reverse complement strand
ACAAATCATATACAAATATACAAATATACATCATATACAAATATAACTTGAGGAACAACTTTGAGTGGGAAGCACGAGATACGTGATGAGAATGTGTTCGTTAAAGGCGAAGGAGCTTTAACAGAAGAGAATTCACTATCACTAAATTACTTTTAACGATGCTTCGACCTTTCATTTTTAAAAATCTGTGCACAGGTGTGGGGAATATACAAAGACCGAGCGCGAAGCTTGAGCTAAATATATTATCGAGCGCGAAGCTCGAGAACGAACAATCGCGTTCCGTAGGCGCGCTCAAACTTGCGAGCAGCGCGCGATGAGAATTTTCCCGCGAAGCGGGAGCATGTTTTACAGGTTTTCATCAAAATAGTTGAAACGGACAAACTTTTAATAAAACAGTTATTTTTTAACCAAAACCAAATATTTGAATTCTTAAATAAACAATGTAAGTTTTAGAATCTAAACTGTTGAATTTTTTAACGAAAAAGCATCAGTTTTCAACCAAGATGATTAATTTTTCAACAAAAGAGAATAATTATCTTAGAATAGTTAAAAATGATTTTAACAATTACAGATAAAACAAAATATATACTTTTAAAATAGAAAACTGTTGAGTTATAGAGAATGTCCTTTTCAAAAATAAGCCATCATTTATTAAAATTCAACAATTGCGTAAAAAAAACTTAAAATTTTCTTTGTAAAAATAATGTTTTTTATTAAAATTGACGTTATCAGTGATATTTGGATTCTTGAAATAACCAAACAACTAATTTGCAGGGATATGTTTTTGGCATGGAAACCACCTTCAGTAATTTAAGCATTTAACGTTTAAAAAGCTTTATACAAAATATTATTTACTTTATTTAAAGAATGGTAGAAAATATGGGAATGACTCAAATGAAAATCAAATATAAAAGCTTGGCAAATATAGATTTCACAACATAGGTTGATTGGACTGATGTTAATCTTTACTTAAGATATGAAACTACGTAATTTATTACTAGAGCAGAGAACGGTCTCTGTTAAATTGTGTTTTTAATTTTAACACTTTTCCACGTGACAGTTTTTGCCACGTTAGCAGAAACTGATACGCTCAGCAACCAATCAGAGGCTTTGATTATACATAGAATTTTTCTAATTCAAAGTTATTCACATTCGGCTGGTGAATAGTATATATAGCAGTGAAAATTGTTGAAATTTCTCAGTCGCCATTTATGAAGTCTTTTTAAAAAATGAAGACCCTTGTCAGCATTTTACTACTTACAATCGCACTGTTTCTCCAGTTGGAGGGTAAAGTTATTCAATATAATATAAACCTTATCTTTAATATAAAATATAGCATATTTCCAACGTTTTTTTATTTTTTGAGCTACAATTGAAAACACAATATTATTAAACCCTTTTATATTAACATATGGAAGACAAAACAACTCTTTGAATTGCGTTTTGCCAACATTTGCAATTTTTATTTTCAAGGTTTTTTCTTTCATGCCTTCAATATTCTTGATACATGATAGTATTTTATTTCTAAGGATTTCATTAATAAATAACTAAATTTAAAAACTTTCAATTGAATTTCAAGCTTGAATTTTCTATTGCATTGTGTACTTCTTTTCTCAAATTTGGCTCAATACTGAATATTTTTCGAATTTCAAAATTTAAAAACTTTTTCTGCTTGCGATTATTTTTTTTAAATTGTTATGTGTCAACTCATGGATTTTTAAATGCGTATAAGCAGGGAACATGCACCTAAAACAAAGAGTTTTGTATCCTTTTTTACACATTATGAACAATTTTTAACTTTTATATTTTTTTATCATTTGGAACATTTAGTGATCGTAGTACATTGATCATAAAACTGGAAATTTCCATTCCTAATTTCTCCTTCCTACAGTTCAGATTTCGTTTCTCCTCCCTCCCCGAATTTCTTGCTATACATCCCCAGCCCACACTCTCCCTCTCCTACTACCCCCACCAGTCCTCCATTCACTTCCCTCACTACCCTCCTGCACTTCCTATTATTTTACGTAATTTCCGTCACTTCCCCTACTTTCGCTCCCAGATTTCTCTTAATTTCCTTTACTTACTCGCCCCTTATTTCTCCTCCATTCCTTTCTTACTTGTCCCCTAATTTCCCGTAATTACCCCTACTTTCCTTTTATTTATTTCCCCTCACTAACCCTACTTCCACTCTCTCAATTCTCGATCACTTCTCTACTTCCCGCCCCTCATGTCCTCTTATTCCCCCCCCCCCCCTCTACTGCGCTTATCGGCGAAGAATACCTCTCTTGCAATGTTGGCTGGAATATCGATGAAATTCTTCTTCTCACTGCGCATATGTCGTTGATCGCGGGCTTATTTAAAATGAATAAATTAGGTTTTTCCTTTTGTGAATTCAAATTGTAGATGAAAAGTAGAAGTTATCAATAAAGTAACATTTCCTGAGTAAAAAAAAACATAAGACATTTTTAAATAAGTAACAATAAATTTAACATTATTTTAAGTATTTGGATTTAACATTAATTTATTATATTAAAAAAATGTGAAATCGTTAATATTATTTAATAATTAATGTAACAACATAAATCTTCAATCCTTCTTATGTTAATAAGGCGACATAAACAATAAATCAGTTGAAACTGATGAGTCTAATTGACGGGCAGATCGTATACAATTAAACAATAATTTTAATGCAATTAATTATTGTTAAAATTTAAGAAATTTTAATTAGATTAAAACCCAAATTATAAATCCCATTTAACGTTCAATAATCAAACTGATGTAAACTCTGTTAAAAAAACAAGAATCCAGCGACCAAATTTGGACCACAACGAACAAACAAAAAAATCCTATTGTAATGAATGTTTCTGTACTCGTACAGTACCCTTATCAGGGCAAGAAAATTTTCTTTGTTTATGTTTGTTTGTTGTAGTCCAAATTTGGTCGTTCGATTCTTGTTTTTTTTTAACGGGAGTTTAAATTAATTATTGTTACAATAAAATTCGTTAGTCAGTTATTTTTTATCAGTTACGTTACTTTCAACTGTACGTCCAATTTTGTACCACTTTTAAACGAAACAGACGAATTTTTTAACAAAAGAATTATATTTTAAACAAAAAAAAATTATTAACCAATAGTTGAATTTTTTATCAAAATATCTAAATTTTTTACTTAAAAAAACAAACTTGAAACAAAATACTTAAATTTTCAACGAACGAATTAAGCTTTTAGGTAAAATTATAAATCCTTAACAAAATAACTAAATTTTTTACAATTTAGTTCGATTTTCAAACAATTTAGTTCATTTTCAACCAGAAGAGATAAATATTTAAAGAAATAGTACAACCCTCTACAGAACTTTTTTTTTAAACCAAATATAACCATTTTTAACAGAAAAGTTGTACAACAAAAAAGTTAAGTTTCCAAACGCAAAATCAATTTAGAACCGAACAGTTGAATTTTTTCACCAGAATTCAACCAAATCAGTGAAATCTAATATCAGAACAGACA
>NC_046664.1:73492206-73501179 GCF_010883055.1 Belonocnema kinseyi | reverse complement strand
GGTACCCCTCGCCCAGACTTTGGAAACGGGAAAGGGTTTAACCAACATTATTTTGGTTACCTATCAAAGGGTTGCCTCATCGCCCCCACAAGAAGTTGGAAAAGGAAGGGGTTTTACAAACATTATTTCTTTGACCGATTACAGGGGTCTCTTTCCACCTGACGGGACTTTAGAAAGGGGAAGGGCTTTGACCACATTGAATTTGTGACCGGTCAAAGGGATGCTTTCCCGCCCACAATATTTTGGAAAGGGGAAGGTGTCTCACCAACATTATTTGTGTGACTGGTCAAAGTGGTATCTGCTCACCCCACGAGACCTTGGCAAGGGTAAGTGGTCTGACCAAAATTCTTTTTTTGACCAGTCAAAGGATTGCTTTTCCCCGATACTTTGAAAAGGAGGAAGGGTTTGACCAACATTATTTGTGTGACTATTCAAAGGGGTGTCTTCGCGCTCCCTCGAGGTTTTGGGAAGGGGATGGTGTTTTTCCAACATTGTTTATGTGATCAGTTACAGTTGTCCCTTCTCTACGATACGAGACTTTGGAAAGAGGTATGGCTTTGACCAACATTTTTTATTTGACCCATCACAAGGATCCTTTTTCCGCCTCACACTAGACGTTGGACAAGGGTACGGGTTTGACCAAAATTAATAATGTGACCTGACACTGGAGTCACATCTCGCCCGCACGAGACTTTCTAAAGGGTTATGGGTTCTACCCCTTATAACAAAGTACCTTTTAAATCACATAAAATTACTCTAAGATGTCTGACAGTCTCTTCGGTATGCTAAAAATATCTATTTTTTACTGGTACCAGTAGTCTATCCACTCCATATTTCTCAAACGAATAAATAAATTTTCTACTAGAACACTTAAATTTTATACAAAAAAAAACTAATTTGAAATAGAAGAGATGAATTTTCAACTAAAATTATGAATCTTCAACCAAAAATCTAAATTTTTAACAATATTGTTTTAATTTTAAACAAATAAGTTTAATTTTCAACCCAATAAGATGAATTTTCAAAGAAATATTTGTACCCTCTGCAGAATTATTTTACCAAAAGATATGCACGTTCGTGAATCTCCAACTAAAGAACTGAATTTTTAACAATTCCATTCAAATTTCAATCCATTGGGTTAGATTTCAACCATAAAAGTAGAAATTTCAAGAAAATAGTTGAAACTCCTACAAAATTTTTGTTAACAAATTTAGAAAAGAGGTTGAATGTACATGCCGAAAATATTAATTTTCAACAAGAAAGTTAATTTTGAATCAAATAGTTGAATTTTCTAACAACAAAAAAACTAATTTGGAACAAACTGGTTATATGAAGAAAAGGGATGAATTTTTAAGTAAAATAATGAATCTTCAACTGAATAACTAAGTTTTCAAGAAGTGATTTGAACTTTAAACAAATTAGTTAAATTTGCAATCGGAAAAGATTAATTCAAAAAATACTTGAACCTTCTACAGAATTTTTTTGCCAATTTATATAAATTTTTAAACCAAGAATATGGGTTTTCACATTAAATTTTCGTTATTTTTTAACCAAATGGTTCAATTTCCATACCTAAAATGTTAATCGTTAACAAAAAAGTTAATTTTTAACCTAATTGATGAATTTGCTACGATTTTAAACCAAAAAAACGAATTTTCAACAAAAGAGTCGGGTTTCGAACAAAAAAGTTAATATTGAACCAATTAAATAATTTTTGCAACAGAAGATTTGAATTTTCTTAAAAAAAAGTCAAATAAAACCAAAAAAGATAAATTTTCAACTAACATTAAAAATCTTCAACCTAAAATCTTAATTTTCAAAAACGTCGTTCAAATTTCAACCAAGTAAGTTATATTTTCAACCAGAAAAGTCGAAATTTTAATAAAATAGTTTATCTTCTACAGAATTTTTGTCATTGAAAGATATTAATTTACAAAAAATACTATACTTTTTAAGCAAGTAATGACATTTCTATCTTTGTCAAACCGAAAAGTGGTATTTTTAAAAAAAAATAGTTAAGTTTTCAACAAGCAAGTTAATTTTGAACCATATACTTGAATTTTCTACCGAAAAAGACGGTTTTGAACAAGATAGTCATATTTTCAAGAAAAGAGTTTCACAATTTCAATTAAAAATCCTTAACTACGCAATTGAATTTCTAACAATGTAGTTTAACTTTTAAACAAGTAAGTTAAATTTTAGTATGTTGAATTAAAATTAAAGACAACGACTCCAAAATATTCTGATCGCAATTTGAAAAAGATAAATAAATAAATAAAATAAAACGAATGTTCTCAAAAAGAATTAGCGTTTCGGCTCTAATGGAGCGCCCTTATCCAGGCAATAAAAAATTTCGAAATAGAAAATATTCGTTCAAACACGAACAGCAACGAAATCACAATGCTCTCTTCCGGACAGCAAAACAGCAATATTGCTTTTCTCAGTATTTATGCAAATTATATCAGGGCTGGTTTTAAGAAAACTTTTCGTTATCAGGAAACATTTAGAAATTATAAGAACAATATTACTTATGTGCAACAAATTTTTATTAATGAAGTTTGTTGACAAGTGTAACACCTTGTTTCGCAAATATTACTGATCCAATATCGGAATTTTGTGTATCCTTCGTTTAACATCTTTGACTATTTCCATAATTTATTTTGACCTAGTTTTTATTACATAGTAATGAAAGCCTCTGACTTGACAATATCGGTAACTGAATCGAGAATTTGAATACCTGTCAAATTTATAAAATAAGAATGCTTATCTCCCTATTCAAAGATGCTGTGCAAATTAAAAAGTTTCATTAAAATATTAGTTTGATGATTAATCGAAGTAGAAACTGTGTTCTAATGTATTTTATCATTGTTTACAAATTCTTGATTAAGGAAAATCGGATGTTTCAAAAGACCAATAATTTCATCTTGTTGCAAACATTTTTATGATTCACTTCTGATTCTGGGAATTTTTCAACTTTAAAACATAATCACGATTTGAAATATATTTAACCAGTAACTTTAGTAGTGAAACTTGAAAACTGTTTAAATTATTTATTGAACTTTCGGAAGGCATCACGGCTATGTGTAACTTTGATCCGATTTGAAAACATAATGTTAAAAAAACGGACATGGGTAGGAATTGCCTCTAATCCAATTCAGCTAAATTAAGAGGAAAGAAATTTAAATAAGTGTAAAATAAAATTTAAAATCTATTTTAACGTTCAATAATCAAACTCTCATCAAGGTAAAAAATTTGATCAGGCAGGAACAGCAAGTGTTCTCAAAGCTTTTGAGAATGCTGTAACTTTGAATTTTTATCAATAATAGCTGGCTAACAAACTGAATCTAGCTTTTTTGTCCCTCAAACTATGTGCTGAAATACAATTTAATCTAATTAGACTTTCGAAAGTTCTTTAATATACAGATAAAGACAGGGACGGCGACAGACAGATGCCGACGCAAAATTTTTTTCCCTGACTCAGGAAGCCTCAGAAAGTCGACATTTAATGAATTCCGCTGAAATCCGTTAAAATTAATACCTTCTCATTATAGATAAGAATGTAAAAGGCTCTGTTTTTGTTACAGAATTGAATGCTGCTTCGGGAGTTGGGATTAGAGAACCAGACGAGTTAACGCCAGTACTAGTACATAACCCACCGGGCGGCCCAGATACTTGGGGCCCACCACATGCGGAGGTCCGTTATAGGGACTATATCATTAAGTTGTGGCTTGATCGTCGACGTCGAAGAACGGTTTTAAGAGCTGACTATGATGATAATTATGCTCCAGATCCACTCCATGTTGCCATGAATGATTTTTTCGTCAAACTTATTGATGTAGGAGGCTACAAAATTGTGGGATATTTAACACCAGAGAAAAAACTTTTCGGCGTCCGGGCACCTAACCCAAATGGTAAATAAGTGTCGGAAATGATATTTTGGTAAATGTGACGTGGAACGAGTGAACCGGCCTTGATACCAAAAAATCGATTCTTCGGTTTTTATTGATAATGAAAAATAAAGATTTCCCCTATCTAATACGAGGGCTCTGTCACTATACCTGTTCGTCTTTCAGTTTGAAATGATTTTTTTTAAACTGATTTTCGGTCCTAAGAGTCTCCGTTCTACGTCACACATGTAGAACCGAATGAAATAATTAACTTGAGGCGCGTTATTAAATTCATTAACGCCCGAAATGCCAGTTTCGCTATGCTTTTGTCAGCGGCTTTGTTCACTATGAAAACATTTTTATACAAATTTATAAATAATCATTTTTGATATAATGTAGTCTGGAATATTTAAATATGTTATGAAAATTTATTAAAAAAATGAAATTATTAGAGACCATTAATATTACGACTAGATGCCAAAAATTGTGTCATTATTTGTACTAATGACAAAACCTTTCATTAGATTTCTATGAAAATGCGTTTAAGAGGTCTGTCCACTTATCGCTGCCATCAAGCCAAATCGAAAAATGGAATACGTCATATTTTTTTGCTTCTTTTTTAAGCTTAAAATTAGAAAATTTCAAGCTAAAAGATTTTTTTCGCTTTTTAACTTCCGAGAAAAGGGTGACGGCGCTATGACAGCGCCCACTCAGCGCCTCCACATATGAAAACTCAATAAAAAGCATTATAATGAGATAAACGATAAGAAGAGATTTTTTCGCTTTATTTTTTCTGTGATGAAATATATTGCGTTTCCCAAAAAACTACTCCAAACTCGTACCAACCTACCCCTCGTAATCTAAAACGTTTTAAAAATGGGAAAACCACCTTGAACGATGTAAACATGGTTACATTTACAAAAATAGATTTTAGCGTTAAAAGAAAAGAATAAATCTTGAACAAAGTTAATAAATTGTTAACTAGAAACGATACATTTTTAACCAAAAATAGAGTAGCTTTAAAAATTAATTCTTAATCATTAACAGCTTTTTTCAATGCAATTATTAATTAAAAAAGGTTAATTTTTCTACCAAAAAGGACGTGTTTTAAACAAGATACATGAGTTGTAAACTGAATAAGATAAATTTTTAACAAAGAAGGCAAAGGTTATACCTTCAGTTAAAAAAATTCATTTCCATTAAAAAATAAATTTTGAAACAGTAAAATTTTTTATCAAAAAGACGAATTTCCGATTGTAAACAATCAGATTCTACCGAAAAAAAAACAAATTTTCAAAAGAACAAGTAATTTTTTAATCAACAAAATTGATTTGCAACCAATTACATGAATTTTGAACTGAAAAAGATAAATTTGCAACCAGAAGTGTAATAATTATATTTAAATTATCAACATTTAACGACAACAGAAATTTTCTCCATGAAAGACAAACTTTCAACGTTTTATTTTCAATCAAGAAGAGTACATTTCTAAAAAATGAAATTAAAGTTTGTGACCAAAAAGGGAATAGTTAAATTTCCAGTAGAAAAAAATAATTATTAATAAAAAGAATTATTTTCGCAAAGCGAGATAAATCATTAAGCGAAAAAGGATAATTTTCTACAAGAAGGAAGATTAATTCGAACCAAATGCATGAATTTTCAAAAGAATTTTCAACAAAGTAGTTAAGTTTTTAACCAAAGAAATTAATGTTTAATTAAAATGATGAACTTTCAACAACAATGAAAATGAATTTTTAACGAAATATTTTATCTTTCATTAAATCATTTCTAATCAAAAAGATAAATTTTCAACCAAAATAATTTTTCAAACAAAAAGTCGAAGTAATTAACAAGGAGATTAACGTTTCGACACAAAATACTGAGGTTCAACGACAAATTAAAATTTTTTATGAAAGTATTTATTTTTCAAATAAAATAATGAATCTTCGAAAAAAGAAATAAAGATGTAACGTTTTCAAATCATATAAGATTGGAAAATTGGAAATGATTGGGAATGATTGAAATAAGTGCAAATATGTTAATCAAATAATATTATTCTTGAAGATCATCAAATATATCATATATGCCAACAAATGATAGCCCTTTACGAATTTCTAAACAATAAAAATTTTGAAAGAAATGAAAATTATTCATTATCGTTGAAAATTTGAAAAAATACCATCTTTAATATGAAATTTATATCATGTTACAAATTTATTACCTTATATGAGTTACTTTTTTGAAAGTTGGTTTCTTCAGTTCTAGCAGTTGGGCTGAAAATTGATCTTTTTTTGTTCAAAATGCAACTACTTGGTTGAAAATTGATCTTTTTGGTCCAAATTTATCTCTTTCTGTTGAACATTCAATATTTTAGTTAAAAATTTCTATCTTTATTTAAAAATTTTTTTTGAAAATTTAATTTCTTACGTGAAACTTTAATTGTTCCTTTTTCGTTTAAAAGGATATCTTTTAGTTCAGAATTCAAATATTCGGTTGAAAGTTTATCTTTTTAAATTAAAAACTCAAGTATTTGTTTAAATTAATTTATTTGGTTTGAAAAGCTTTCTTTTAGTAGAATACATATGACATTATAGAGGTCAACGAACCCCCTATCTGATTACAAATTCAATCAAAGAAAAAATTTTTTTCTTCATATTCTAACAGGTGTCTCTTTTAGCCTGAAGTTTCCCATATAAATGTAATGGCGAAAAATCACTTGTTAGAGCTTTTGGAATAATTGTTCAGGGATGGGAAAGTATAAAGGTTTTGTACAAATTTTGAAACAATGAATATCATGTATCAGGCATATGGGTTTGACACCGCTAACATGCCCCATGGGTCCTTAAATATTTTCCTTGAAAGTCAAAATGTCAATTCCTAATGAAATCGACCTTTTGAGCACTGTATTTTCTTGTTTTTACTGAAAATTATTTTGATTTTCCAGCAGAATATTAATTGGCATTGGTTAGTTATTTTTCGTCACTGGAACAAATTTCATTTCTTCAAATAATTTTGTTTGAAAAGTTCGCTCCTTTCAAATTAAAATTCGTACTGTTCGCCTAGTCGAATATTTATTATCATTAGTTAATTAATTTCTAATTACTAAAAAAAATTAAATTTATCAAAATAATATTGCTTCAAATATTTATTAACATTAGGCAATTAGTTTTTATTTAATTTTTGATTAATCAAACAAATTCCATCATTCTCAAAAAAACATTCACTTCTTAAGACGTTTTTGCACCATTTCGGTAAAGGGCTATTTATATAATTAAATTTCCAGGCGCCTGTTTTTAGAACATTGTGGTTTCGAATTAAATATCGTACATCACTCTCCGTATAAATAAGTGCCTAACTATACTTGTGATCTAATATACTATTAAATTCACAAATCTTTATTTTCTTTTCAAGCTCGTCCACACGATCTAGAACCCAGTCCATCAAAATATTACATTGTTCATAGAGGCAGAGCTTATAAGGTTAAGATAGATCCTGCTACACAACGCATGGAAGATATAACTCTCGTACCTGCAAATATCCATAAAAAACCAGAAAATCAAATTGGTCTTCTAGAGACTCCTACTAGTGTCGGTGACGTTACCTTTATGATGTACTACAATTTCGAGGCAGGAGCTTTGGGAGCTGAACTTATGCCGGGACACCACCATTCCTGATTGTATGCAGATTAATCTATAATCAAGATTTATAGCAAATATATGTTGATTATAAAATATGTTCTTGATGTATATTCCTAAATAAAGACATAATCATTTTAAAAAAATTTCTTGGGATTAATCATTTTCTTTAATTTATATTTAAAAGAATCTGTATTGTCATCAGAGCTAGTTACCATCACTCAGTGTATTTTATCCACCGTGAAACTAGAAGTCAATATATAGATCAAGTTCACTCTTTAAAAAAGAGAAAATAATGAACTTTATTTTTTGACTAGATGAAAAATAAATTTTTTAAATTCCTAAATTAAATTTCTTAACAAATTACAAGTACCTTCTTGAAAATGGTGAAAAAGAAAGAATTATTTAGAGCTGTAATCTAATTTAGCTTCCTTCATAGAAAATTAATGTTTAGATACCATATTGAAATCAATCTGAATCTCTTAAAGTTTCAAGTAGAAATATATTATATTTTCATCAAAATAGTTAAAAACGACGAACTTTTAACAAAACAGTTATGTTTTTACCAAAGCCAAATATTTAAATTTTGTAATAAAAAATATAAGTATTAGCAACCAAACTGTTGCACTTTCAACGAAAAAGCATGAATTTCGAACCAAGATGATTAATTTTTTATTAAAAGAAAATAATTGTTTTACAGTAGGACTCGGATCGGGACGGACCGGGTCTCCACTTTTGATCAGGCAGGTTGCAGAAACAAATCTAGTTACACCTCCTGGTAGTGACGTATCATAAAATGTAAAAGGCCCTAAAAGCCAATTCAGACTAGCCGTTCTCGCTTGCGGTTCGCCGGTCCTCGTTTGACAGGTGCAGCTCACACTGCGCCGCTTCAGCTTACACGATTGTCATTCTCACGCATGCGCGGCTCATAGATTAAAGTGACGTAAGTGTCGTGGAGCAAGCTCGAGAAACAGCTGACAGGCCTCGTGGCTTTAGCGAGCGCTCTCATTGGCTATGGTTGCGAACGGCACGGTTGAAATTAGATTCTAACCTAAATACTCGAACCGAACCGGAACCGGGACCGAGTACGCACTGATTGGCCGAGAATCCAACCGGACCGGCGAACCGCAATCGAGAACGGCTAGTCGGAATTGGCCTTAACATTTCAGCGGCCGTGCAAGCCGGTCAATTTTTATGAATTCAGCACTGATTTCCGTCGCGTGGAATTTGCTGCGTTTCTGCGCGCGTGCGCCTACTTATCACGGTCAGTCGAGAAGTTTACGACTGGGGACTACATTCTTCCGAGGATTTCGATGTGAGAGGTCCTACTGTACAATAATTAAAAATGGTTTTAACAATTACAGACAGAACAAAATATATAATTTTAAAATAGACAACTGTTGAGTTATAGATTATGTCGTATCCCGAAATTAGGCCATCATTGATTAAAA
>NC_046664.1:73488255-73492106 GCF_010883055.1 Belonocnema kinseyi | reverse complement strand
TTTAACAATTACAGACAGAACAAAATATATAATTTTAAAATAGACAACTGTTGAGTTATAGATTATGTCGTATCCCGAAATTAGGCCATCATTGATTAAAATTCAACAATTAAAAAAAATTAAAATTTTCTTTTTTTGAATAATGGATTTTATTTAAATTGACGTCAACAGAGATATTATTTTGATCCTTAAAATAACGGAAAACTAATTTTTCAGGGTTATATTTTTGCCACGGAAGCTACCTTAAGTAATTTATGCATTTAACATTTAAAAAGATTTATACAAAATGTTATTTACTAAATTGGCAGAATAGTAGTAAAGGTCACAATGAGTCAAAAGCAAAGCAAGTATACAAACTTGGCAAACATATATTTTACAACATAGGTTGATTGTACAGATATTAATATTTACTCGAGATATAACACTGCCTAATTTTTTATTAAGCCAGATAACAGGCTCTATTAAATTGTGTTTATGATTTTAATACTTTCTCAAGTAACAGTTTTTGCAACGGTAGCAGAAACTGATACGCTTTGGAACCAATCATCGGCTTTAATTATAAATAGAATTCTTCTCGTTGGGGGTAATTCACATTTATCTCAGAACATTTTTTAGCTAGTAATATACATGAGTAAGCGGACGGTGATTAGTATATATAGCAGTGAAAACTTTTCCAGTATCTCAGTCGCCATTCGTGAAATCTGTCCGAAAAAATGAAGAACCTACTTAGCGCTTTACTATTTGCAATCGCGTTTTTTCTACAGTATGCTGGCAAGGTTACTCAATATAATATAAACCTTAATTTAGGTATGGCATATTCCCTACATTTTTTTTTATTCAAGTGACAATTTAAAATAAAAAATTATTAAACCCTTTTAAATTTACATATGGAAGACACTAAAACGCTTTGACTTGTGTTTAGCCAACCTTTACAATTTCTCATTTTAAGTTCTTTCTTTCATGCTATTCAATATTTAATATTCTTAACATTTTTTATTTTTTATATTTTTATATCGCTAGAAACATTTAGTGATCGTAGTCGATTGATAGTGAAACTATCTTTATTTTTCGTCACTTCCCTCACTTCCTCTCCTCTTATTCACCATCACTTTCGCTACTTCCCCATCCCTCATTTCCCCTTATTGCTACTATTTTCTGTCCACTTATTTCTAGCGATCATCAATTCGCCAAATTTACTCTTCCCCCTCTTCTGCGCTTATCGGCGAAGAATGTAAAATCCTATTTAACGTCCAGTAATCAAATTAGCGTTCAGGATTCCCGAAAACAAACCGAAAAATATAACAGCCAAATTCAGACAACCACTGTACAATTTTTGTATTGCAATTTGAAAAAAGAGAAACAAGTTTCCTGAAAAAGGAAAAAAAATGTTTTTTTTTAGATAAAAATAAAAAAGATAAAATAAAAATCAGAAGGCAACCAACTAAATCCTCTTCCTTCTCTTTTTTAGTTATTTCGTCTTTTTCATTTTTATTGTTATTGAATCACAATAAAAAAATGTTGTAAAAAATAATCACCGGTTCGAGACTAATAGATTACCCTCTTTCAGCCCTTAAAAAAAATAGAAAATATTCGAGCAGGCAAGAACAGCAACGAAACCACGATGCTCTCTTCCGGATAACGAAGAATCTAATGAGGTTTAAAATAAAAACCCATCACAAACGTCCTTTCTTTCTCCAATTGTCAAATATCTTAAAAATTTATTTTTAAACTCTTTCAACAGATTTTCGTTCAATAAATCAAAATTATAATGATTAAAGAGTAAATTTTTCCCATCTGTAACATAATCTGACTTTTTCCAACAAACAGTAATACTACCTTTATCAGCATTCATGAAAATTATAGCAGGGCTGCTTTTAAAAAAACTTTTCGTCATCAGGAAAGCATTCGAAATTATACGATCATTATTACTTATGGGTAAAATTTTGTTATCAACAAAGCTCTTTGACAAATGTAATACCTTGTTTCGAAAATCTTGCTGATCTAATATCGGAATTTTGCGTATACTTGATTCAACATCTTTGACTATTTCCATCATCTATTTCGACCTACTTTTTATCACGTGGTTACGAAAACTTCTAACTTATATGAGAATATCTGTATCTGAATCAGGAATTTGAATATCTGTCAAATTTACAAAACAAGATTCCTTATCTTCTTCTTCAAAGATTCGGTGCAAATTTAAATTTTTCGCTTGTATATTAGTTTGATTATCAATCAAAGTAGAAAGTATGCTCTTATGTTTTTTATCATTGTTTACAAATTCTGGATGAAGGAAAATCTGATATTTCGCAAGACCAATAATTTCATCTTGTTGCAAACATGCTTGTAATTCACTTCGGATTCTGAAAATGTTTCACTTCAAAAAATTAACATGATTTGAAATATCTTTGATCAGTAAATTTAGTAGTGAGACCTACAAATTGTGTGAAGTATGTACCTTTCCGAATGCCTCAGGACCATGTGAAACTTTGATCTGATTTAAAAAAATAAATTTAAAAAGAGGGGCAGGGGCAGGAATAACCTCAAATCGAAGACAGCTAAATTCAAATGAAAGAAATTTAAATAAGTTTAAAATCAAATTCAAAATCTAATTTAACGTTCAGTAATCAAATTATTGTGCAGAGTTCCCGAAAACAACCTCAAGAATCCAACGAAAAAATTAAAAAGATTATCTTTTTTATTTATTTCGTCTTTATTATTATTATTAGAACAGAATACAAAAACATTTGTAAAAATAAAAACCAAAGTTTTGGCACACATGTGGCACCCTTATCAAGGAAAATCATACATAAGAAAATAAAATAAATATTAGCATGGAGGAACGGCAATGAGTTAGATTGCAGAATAGGGGCGTCACCTTTGTTTTAGCATGAAAAAAGTTTTTTTCGCAAAAAAACTATCAAAATCTTTAATTGAAAGATAAATTAAGCAATTTGACGTGGAAAATATTTTAAATTATTGTAACTTTTAATACTACGATGTCTCAAATATGGGTCTGCCACGATGCATCGTAGTGATAATATTTAACGAGAAGTTGGAAATGGGTCGGGGGGATTGGACCGACATTATATTTTTTACTAGTCATAAAGGTGCTTTCCCGCCCGCACGAAACGTTCGAAAAAGGAACCGTTTTGGCCAAATTATTTTTTTGACCTGTTGAAGGGGTCTTTTCTGGCCACTTGTATGATTATGGTAAACGGTAAGTTAACTATGGTCATTCCGATATCGTAGCATACCCATATCTAGGACATGTTAGTAACAAAAGTAACAATAATTTTATACTTCTACCTTGCCAAATCACTTCACTTATCGTTCAATAAAAGATTCCAATAGTTTGTTGTAAAAAAAACTGGTTTGTCAGCCAAAAAACAGGCGACGCCTCTATTATGCAATTGCACCCAGCAATGAAACCACGATGCTCTCTGATACTAGGAAGGATAGGTGTCCATATAATTTCCAAATTTTGAAAAAGGAGTTCTAAAAACTTTTTAGAATTCTCTAACTTTAAATTTTTATCAAGAATGGTTGGTTAACAAATTCAATCTTTCTTTTTGGCCCCTCAAACTATCTGCTAAAGCAGAATCCAATCTGATTAGAATTTCGACATAGCATGAAATCCGCGAGTCAGTTTTCATATAAAACTAACACCTGCTCATTATGGATTAGAATAAAAAAATTTCGGTTTTTTTACAGAATTGAATGCTGCTTCAGGAGTTGGAGAAGAGATCCAGACGAGTTAACGCCAGTACTCGTGCATAACCCACCGGGCGGCCCAGAAACTTGGGGCCCACCACATACGGAGGTCCGTTATAGGGACTATGTCATTAAGT
>NC_046664.1:73486333-73488155 GCF_010883055.1 Belonocnema kinseyi | reverse complement strand
AAATTATTTATAATATTTAAATTTGTACATTGATTTATAATATATCAATAACAAGAGTTTAAATAAAGTTTCAAATATAAAAAATCTGCAAAAGTCATTGTTTGCAGTCAAGAAGTTGGTGCTTTTCGACATAGTATAAATAATATTCGAAATATTGCAATGAGATAATTTTAAATTAAGATGATTTGAAATTTTTTCAAATATATAGCAATCAATGAGACACGATGTATGGCATTTAAAATTATGTTATTTCAAACTTCTTTAATTTGTAAACTTTTAAAATTAAATCTTAAAGAATTTTAATTTAAACGCCCAATAAGTTACGCGTATAAAATGTAAGCTTTGAACTATTTAAATTTGTAATTTTTCAATTAAAACCTTTACATTGCATAATTTTAAATTTTAACTTATATATTTTGTGCACTTAAAATATGTGAAAAAAGAGGGTCAACGCAATTATTTTAAATTCCAAAAATTGGAGAATAAATTAAAACATTTGTAAATATTCAAAATTATATAATTTTAAGAATTTTTCAAATAGATACATAGCTTTATACATTAAAATTTATTTCAAAATCTTTTTAAATATTCCCTTGAAAATTTGTTTTAAAAAATCATTTTTAAATTTCCCAGGGACCTAATAATAACTTTTTAACCTTAAATATCGACTTTTTGCAACTTTTTAAATATCCTGCAAAAGTAAAAAACTTTCATAAGCTAATGTATGTTTTTTCATTAAAAATTTTTGAAATCTTAATGAATACATTTTTTTAATTGATTCAAAAAAATTATCATAGGTTTTTCTAGGAATTTTGAAACCGATTATTTTCCTCTGGAAAATGTTGTTTCAGAAATCTTGAAAAATCTACATTTTTTTTAAAAATAGTTTCAAATCTTTACACGTATTAAATTCTTTCTGAATCTCTTTAAAACTTCTAAATGTATTTTAAATTTACCCGATTATTTTCCAAATTAATAATTCTTTCATTGTAATTTATAATCCAAACGTTGGTTTAATCTTTTTAAATATTCTCTTAGAATCACTTTTGTAAATAAGTAATCGCTTTTAATGTTCACAGCAAACTTAAGATTTTTTCATGTTCTTCAAATCTGTAAAGATCCTTTAAAATATGTCCAATTTAATTAAGAAATCTGCAAAAATTTTAATTTATTTTTTAAATTTCGTAAAAAGGACAATGTAAATTTTTGCGTTGCAAGTTTAAATTAAAAGTTCGCAAATAATTCAATTTTAAAATGTTTAGTTTTTAACATTTGATTTGGAATTGCTGATTTTAAATTGAAAGTAAAATATTTCTAAATTGAAAACAATGTCATCCTTATTTAAAAAATGTCAAATTAAATTGTTTAAAAATCGAATATTTTAGATTAAAACAATATTTGAATATGATTTGGAATTAAATAAGGAGGTGTAATTATGAATTGATTAATTTTTTATTATTTGAAAATTAAGAAGTATTTATAAACTTTTGAAGTTATTCCTAAAAGTGCAATCTTTTTTTCGTAATTGTAGTTTCTTTTAGAAACTTACATATTACATATCCTACAAAAATTGACAGTAAAGTACAAATAGAAACGTTTATGATGTATCGAAAGGTATTGTTTTGAAAAATGTACATTCTTTGTTTAAATTTGGACATTTATACGATAGACTACCAGCACTTTCAACGCAGTTTTAAATACAGTTTCTGTATATTTGAACTTTTGTGAAAGCTTTTAATTTTTTGAAAAGATTCGTAACTTTCTATAATAATTCTTTTTTTGATTTTACACAAGAAAATACAAGAAATAATAAAATCTTTAT
>NC_046664.1:73484394-73486233 GCF_010883055.1 Belonocnema kinseyi | reverse complement strand
TTTGTGAAAGCTTTTAATTTTTTGAAAAGATTCGTAACTTTCTATAATAATTCTTTTTTTGATTTTACACAAGAAAATACAAGAAATAATAAAATCTTTATGATTAATTATATTTTCCTTGAGAAATTGTTTACATTTTATTAAAAAAGGTATATGCTTTAACAAAAAATGACAGATATAGAAATGTTTTAATTTCTTGTCAAAATTATTCTTAACTAGGGGATATCAAATATTGTCAAATGATAATATTTTATGGCAATTTATTATCCTTTAAATAAAAGAAATTGATTCCGCAGCAAATGTCTGATTGGCCTATTAATTTATTGATGAGAACTTCATTGCTTGCAAAAAAAATTAATCATGAAAACTTCATTTCATGCAAAGTATACGTAATAATTATATGTATTTTTTAAGGTATATAAATCAACAGAAAAATTAAGTAGTACAAATACAATAAATTAGTCATTTTGTCTTTGATGGATTTATAAATACTCTTAGGAATTTAGTTAGCCTTCATTTGTAAAAATTAAACTTTAAAATTGGTTAAGAAATGCGACCTCTAAGGCTGTTTGGACCTGCAAATTAAATTAAATCTGAAAAAAGACCTTCCTTTGTCGCTCCACTGGGAAACGATCCACAGAACTTCCGATTGCCGGTCGGGTGCTTTCCCACTCAGCTATCAGAGGGATAGAAAGAAGAATTTTTTTCAGAATTAAATTGTCTCTCAAGCCAGATGTTGCATTTATGATACGATGCATCCTGTAGCAGTATTTATCTTTACCTTATAAGCTCTGCCTTTCTGAAGGATGAAATATTTTTATGGACTGGGTTCAGGATCATGTCGACAAACTCGAAAGGAAAATAAACATTTGTGAATTTATTAGTATATATCATCTCAAGGATAGCTAGGAACTTCCTTACATGGAGAGTGATGTACGATAATGTATTCAAAACTACCATGTTATGAGAACAGCCGCTTGAAAAGTGAGTTTAAGAGATGGCCCTTTACCGAATTGGTAAAAAAATAGTGTGAAAATGTATCATTTGTGTTGTTTTTTGTTGCATTCTTTGTTGCATAATCTTCAAAAAGTCTCTATACACATGTTAAAATCTAAGGACAGAAAAAAATATATCGTTGCCCTATAAAATAGCATGGGGTTTCTACAAAAAATACGCGTTTTCTACCAAATAAATAATCTTTTACAAAAAAATAAGAAATCAGTAATTAAAGAGATAAATTTTAAGCTAAAATGGCAAATCTTCCACTAGATTGATAAATTTTGAACTAAAAATATAAATTTTTAACAAAATAGTTAAGCTTTTAACCTAGCTAGTTTTATTTTCAGCATAAAAGGTGCATTTTCTGCCAAACTATTTTTTTCTAACTCACTTTGAATTGTTTAAATTATTATTATTATTTCTTTTAAAATTTGTACTCTTCACTTAATAGTAAAGAGTGACCAGTTTTTGGCATAAATGATATAGTTGATAAACTTTAAGAATAATATTAATATTATTAATTATTATTAATATATATATAGATATAAATTAATTAATTAAATTAAAATATTAACTTTCTCGTTAAACTTTAGTCTTTTGTGGCAGAATAATATTCTTCTTGGTGACTATTTCAGCTTTTTATTAGAAAATTGATCTATTAGGTTGCGAATTCGTCTAAAAATTCTAAATTTGGTCAAAAGTTGGTCTCTTTGATTAGAAATGATTTTTTTATTAAACATTACTTTTTAATTGAAAATTGAACTATTGCCTTTTTTATTGAAAATTTCTCTTTTTATAGGAATTTAATCTTTTTTGATGGAAATTGAATTATTTCCTTAA
>NC_046664.1:73479800-73484294 GCF_010883055.1 Belonocnema kinseyi | reverse complement strand
AGACGAGTTAACGCCAGTACTCGTGCATAACCCACCGGGCGGCCCAGAAACTTGGGGCCCACCACATACGGAGGTCCGTTATAGGGACTATGTCATTAAGTTATGGCTGGCTCGTCGAGATCGAAGAACGGTTTTAAGAGCTGACTATAATGATAATTATGCTCCAGATCCACTCCATGTTGCACATGAATGATTTTTTTGTCAAACTTATTGATGTAGGAGGCTACAAAATTGTGGGCTATTTAACACCAGAGAACAAACTTTTCGGTGTCCGGGCACCAAACCCAAATGGTAAATGAATTTCGGAAATGATTTTTGGTATATGTGACGTAAACAAAAAAACAGTCTTAGAACAAAAAACCGATTTTTTGGTTTTTATTGATTCTGAAAAATGAAGATCTTCCCTAACGAATACGAGGGCTCCATCGCTACACCTCACAGTGGGACGAAATAAAAAAACGAGGCTCAAAAAAACTTGTAGCTGGCAATTTTTAATTGATATTGGATTTTATTTTAAGAAGAAATCAGTATTAAATTTTGAAGAGCTTTGTGTGGCATGATTTTATAATTTTTTGTTTAAACTTTTATGTTGATGCAAGCAGTGAAGAAACATTCGATTTCTTTACTGTTTATCTTTTTGAAATTTTTTTTTCATGATCAGCAATGACAAACATAATGCATATGGGTAGTTGAAAGCCCACAAAAATGACATTGTTAAGTTAATTGTTACAAACAAATTAACTTAAAGAATAATCTATACTATGAATTCTTCGTTTGTAAAGTAAATTTTTGTCTTGAAATAACTTGCTTTCATCAAAAAAATAATAATTGATCATACAAATTTGTAAACTGATATTTTATATTAATTTTATGAACAAATTGTATAAACAAGTTCCCAACGTAAACATTTAGAGGCCAAAAAAATCGCTTCTTCTCTTAAATTTCCTTAAATTATGTTGCCAGTGATGTTTAGTGATAGAAAATTATCATCCAATATTTTTTATAGATTTTGTAAGCAAAATACAGAAACAAATGCTCATTGTGTACATTTAAAGGATGAAAAAAATCGCTTTTTCTCTTAAATTCCCTCAAATTATGGCGCCAGTGATGTTTAATGATAGAAAATTATCATCTAATGTTTTTTCTTAATTTTACAAACAAATTCCATGAACAACTTTTCAGTATGGATATTCAAAGGCAGGAAGAAATTGCTTTTCCTCTTAATTTTCCACTTATTCATAAAAATTTGTCGTCCAATATTTTTAAATATTTTTATGAACAAGTTATATACGAAAATGCCTAGTGTGGACATTTACAAGCAGAAAGAAATAATTTTTTTCTTAATTTTCCGCAAATTATCTTGCTCATGATATTTAATGATGAAAAATTATTATCCGATATTTTTATTAATTTTATGAAGAAATTATGCACGAAAACTTACATCTTGGGTATTTAAAGGTAAAAAATCCTGGTTTCTCCTATTTTTCCTCAAATGATGTTGTAAATGATATTTATTCGTGATATTTTGTTAAAAATATTGTTAATAATAATATTGTTAATAATAAAAGAAATACATCAGATGATAATTTCCTAATATTAAGCATCAAGGGCGACATCGTTTAAATAAAATTAGAAAAAAAGATAACTTTCTGCCTTTAAATGCCCACACTGACTACTTGTTTATATAATTATTTATGAAATCCATAAAAGATATTTGATGATACTTTCCCATCACTAAACTTCACGGGCTATATAGTTAAATTTTCGACTGAAGAAGATGAATTTTCAACCAAATGCGAAGTAGTTAAATTTTCTGTACAAATTTAATTTTTGGCCAAAGAAAAGAATTTTAACTATAATGGTGGTTTTGCAATTGAGACAAAATGGAACGAAATAGTTGAATTTTCTACCAAGAAGGATGAATTTAAAAAAAAAGTTTAATTTTCAACAAAGGAATTTTTAACCAAGAAGATTACATTTTTTGACAAAGGTGAGCTTTTAGAAATAAAGGGCATAGTTAAATTTCCACGTAAATAATTAACTTTTAATATTAAATATTATTCTCAATGAAAGAGATGATTTTTTAACCAAAAAGGTTCGTTCCCTACAAAAATATTAATTTTAACCAAATACATGTATCCAAAGAAATTAATTTCTAATAAAAATTATAAACTTTCAAAAAAAGAATTCATTAATATTAAACCGAAATATTAATTTTCAATAAAAACAAATTATTTTCAATTAAACAGATTAATTTTCAAACCAATTTCGAATATTTAAAGTAATTTTCAACCTAATAGATCAAGTTAAAATGAAAAGGCGAAGTAGTCACCGAAAAGATTAATACTTTTTAACGAAAGACTAAGATTCAACAAAAAGTTTAAAATTTAAATTAAATTAATCACTTTTTAACTAAAATAATAAATCTACGACGAAAAACATGGATATTCAACGTTTTCGATTCCTATAAGATTTCCCGTAAAATCTTACCAAAATGTTGAAGATTATTCTTAACATTCGCTAATTGTCTCATTAATTTCACAGAACGGTAATTTTTCACTATTTGCTGAAAAAATTACATAAATATATTTATTATTTAAACAAATGCAAATATGTTAATCAAACAATATTATTCTTGAAGCTCATCAACTATATAATTTATGCCAAAAAATTGTTGCTTTTTACGATTCACTGAACAAAAACAATTGGGAAAGAAATACTTATTATTTAAAAGATTGAAAGTCAGTTTGAAAAACAGTTGGAAGCTTTCTAGTTATCGAATAAAAATGATTAATTCAGAAAAATTGAAATTACCATCTTTAACATGATATTCACGTAATTTTATAAAATTATTACCTGACATGAATTACTTTCTAGAAAGTTGGTTTCTTCAGTTTTATCAGTTTGATTGAAAATTGGTCTTTTTAAATTTAAAGATGCAACTATTTGGTTCAAAATTTATATTTTCTAGTTTTAAATGTAACTATTTTGTTGAAAAACCTCATCTTTTTTCGTATATAATTGAACATTTGTTGAAAATTTCAGTATTCAGTTTGAGATTAATTTATTTAGTTGAAAAAGCATATTTTGGATAGAAGACATATGTTATCATAGAGGGTAACAATTTATTTATTTTTCTTTAGATTTTAATAAACAAGACGGCCCAGGGGGTGTCCTCGAATACTACTCTAAAAAGTAAAAATCTCAATTCTGGATGAAATCGTCCTATTGAGCACTTGATGCTCTCTTTTTTAAGTACAAATTATTTCGCTTTTCAGTTGAATAATAATTAGTACTGGTTCATTATTTTTAATTACTTAAGCAAATTTCATTTGTTTCATGTTTTAAAATTCGTTTCTTTAAAATAGAAATTATTACTGCTGGTCTAGTCGAATATTTATTAACATTATTTAATTAATTTCCAATTATTCAAACAAATGGAATTTATAAATATATTTTTGCTTCAAGCGCTTATTAACATTTGGTAATTAATTTTTAATAAATCATACAAGTTCCATCATTATCAAAAGACATTCACTTCATAAGACTTCTTCGCACCCGTTCGGTGAGGGGATATCTATAAAACCCACTTTTCCGGTGGCTGAAAAGGAGGCTTTTGAATAAAATATCGTACATCACTCTTCGTGTAAGGAAGCAGTTAATTCTACTTGTGATGTAATATACTATTAAATTCACACATCTTTATTTTATTTTCAAGCTCGTCCACATGATCTAGAACCCAGTCCATCGAAATATTACATCGTTCATAGAGGCAGAGCTTATAAGGTAAAGATAAATCCTATTAAAAAACACATGGAAGATGTTAGCCTGGTGCCTGAAAATATACATGAAAGACCAGAATATCAATCTGACCGTCGAGAGACCCGTACTACTGTTGGTGACGTTACCTTTAAGAGTTACTACAATTTCCAGGCAGGAGTTTTGGGAGCTCAACCTATGCCAAGACACCATCATTCCTAATCGTATGCAGATTAATCTGTACGCAAGATTGACAAAAAAAACAGTTAATTATGTAATATTTTCTTGATGTTTATTTCTTAATAAAAATATAATAAGTTTTAAAAAAAAATTTGTATAATATTATTTTCAAATAACAGAAAAAAAATTAAAGTCATTTATAGACTTGATAGAAAACAAATATTAAAAATTTTAGAATTGCAATTTTTCTGAAAAAAGATCGTGGGACGAAAATGTTGGGGTACATCCTTAAGTGGAACACAAAAGAATCCAATACTGGAAAAAAATACAATAGGCTTCATTGAGAAAATTGTATAATTCACTTATAAATATAGAATACATTAAAAAGTAAGAATGGATGTGATAAATTTTAACGTATTTATTTTTCTTTATTTTTGAATAAAATTCACATCAGTATGTACATTTTTTTTACTTGCAAATTTAACTGTTTGGTTGTACCTTTTGATTTAGAAGTTATCTTCATTAAAATTAATACAGAATTTGAAAGAAGGTGTT
>NC_046664.1:73477783-73479700 GCF_010883055.1 Belonocnema kinseyi | reverse complement strand
ATTAAAATTCGAAAATTTTTTCTAAAGCCTCCAGGGGACTTCGTTTTCGCACGAAAAAATTTTATGTGCCCTTATTGCATCCGGACCCACAATTGATGAAAGGTAAGACTAGGTTCCTATGAAATAAGAGAGTTTTATAGCTGATATGGAATATTACTGTGAAGGTAGATTCCTTAACTAGATGATGTGAAAGTTTTTTTGTGTAGTCATTTTTAATTTGTGTTTGTTTTGGCGCTTTTAGCTGATAGAGACTGAGACTTGTTTCGTTAAATGTGATAGGGGTAGTTTTTAAAGTTTGTTTAATTTTACTTTGGAGATCAGGATATGAACAACTTTTTTGGGAAAGTGTTTATTTTAATTATTTGTAATTGTTTTGTTTTTTTCGCTGAATTTTTTTTTCTTGCTTTTTTTATTTTGATTTTTTGGCTGAAGGCAGCCGAGCGGGATTTGGTGACATGCATGAGCGGTGCTTTTTATTTGTTTTTTTTATATTATTACTGGTGGATTGCGGGTATAGCTTAGAGTTCTTCGAAGAACGATAGCGTAATATTTTTATTTTGAATTTTCTCGGCAGTGTGTTGTTAGCCAACAAAAATGATTGAGGATGAAATTCGGATATTCTTAAATTTTGGCTGGGTGCGTAAGTTATTTTTGGGTAAGTTTGGAAAGGCAGGAGTTGTTTTAAAAAATAATTTTTTGCACATTTTAATAGCCCAAAAAGGGCCGTAATTCTGGAGCTGTTGATTTTTTAAATTTGCATAAGTGGAAGTGTGGGCGGACAGCACCTCAAACCAAAAAAACGCTTTTTTGAGAAAAGTAAAAGAGCTCAAAAATCGCCCAAAAAACCCAAATTCTGACATGCTTATATTTAGTTTAAGGGCTTATTTAACTTTAAGGGTAGTTTTCACAACAAAGCGTTTGTTCTTTAAAATTAAATTTTTACATTGTTGAAGAGCTCAAGAACAACCCAAAATTCTGGCGCTGTTGTTTTTCTTTCAATTTTTCAATTTTTCTGTACTGGAGGTGCTAGCGGCTGGCATCTCTACCCAAAAGGTCGGTTTTTTGAGAAAACTAATGGAGCCCACAAATCGGCATCGGTGCCCAAAAAAATCCCAAAAAAGCCCAATATTACGGAATAAATAAAATACTTAAATTCCGTTTTGGAGGTGCTAGCGGAACGCACCTGCATCTGATGATGTCTCTGGATTTACGAGTCAACGCCTAGTTTTTTGATAATAATCACAAAACTATAAAAAATGATGTAACTGTTTCAAAAACTGTTTGGAAAAGGCTCGATTGGATATTTGGGAGGCGAATGAAAAGCTGTTTCTCATTTTTCAATTAAAGGCTCAGTTTGTTTAAAATGAATTCGAGAAGTTTTAAATCCATATCTGTAGCAAACTTCAAGGTCATTATCATTCACATATTTTGCAAAAAAATTAATATTTTCTGTTAAAAATTCATATTTTTGCTTAAAATTTCTCTGCTTGTTCAACAATAAACTACTTTTTTAAACTTTTCATTAAATGAAAATTAACCATCTTAGTTGAAAATTCAACTAATTTGTTGAAGGTTGAACTAATTAGCAATCTTCTCTCATTCAGGATGAATATTGGTTTTTTGCATGAAAATATTATTCTTCAGGTGAAAAGAAACGCGATATGAGTAACCAAAATATAAATTTTTCATAAAAATTGTAATAATTCTTGAATAGTAATGTTTTCTTCGCCTTATTTTCTTCAAGAAGAAAATAATTTACTGCAATAAAAAAAATTGTTTACGTTTAAGAATGAAAAATAAATAAATATTTGTATGAAAATTATTTATAATATTTAAATTTGTACATTGATTTATAATATATCAATAACAAGAGTTTAAATAAAGTTTCAAATATAAAAAATCTGCAAAAGTCATTGT
>NC_046664.1:73476169-73477683 GCF_010883055.1 Belonocnema kinseyi | reverse complement strand
ATCAACTATATCATTTATTCCAAAAACTGGTCACTCTTTACTATCAACTGAAGAGTAAAAATTCTAAAAGAAATAATAATAATAATTTAAACAATTCAAAGTGAGTTAGAAAAAAATAGTTTTGCAGAAAATGCACCTTTTATGCTGGAAATAAAACTAGCTAGGTTAAAAGCTTAACTATTTTGTTAAAAATTTATATTTTTAGTTCAAAATATATCAATCTAGTGGAAGATTTGCTATTTTAGCTTAAAATTTATCTCTTTAATTACTGATTTCTTGTTTTTTTGTAGAAGATTATTTATTTGGTAGAAAAAGCGTATTTTCTGTAGAAACCCCATGCTATTTTAAAGGGCAAAGATATATTTTTTTCTGTCTTTAGATTTTAACAGGTGTATAGAGATTTTTTGAAGATTATGCAACAAAGAATTTCATGTATCATACAAATGATACATTGTCACACTATTTTTTTACCATTTAGGTAAAGGGCTATCTATTAAACTCATTTTTCAAGCGGCTGTTCTCAGAAAATGGTAGTTTTGAATACATTATCGTACATCACTCTCCATGTAAAGAAGTTCCTAGTTATCCTTGAGATGATATATACTAATAAATTCACAAATGTTTATTTTCTTTCCGAGTTTGTCGACATGATCCTGAACCCAGTCCATAAAAATATTTCATCCTTCAGAAAGGCAGAGCTTATAAGGTAAAGATAAATCCTGCTACGAAACGCATCGTATCATAAATGCAACATCTGGCTTGAGATACAATTTAATTCTGAAAAAAATTCTTCTTTCGATCCCTCTGATAGCTCAATGGGAAAGAACCCGATCGGCAATCGGAAGTTCTGTGGATCGTTTCCCAGTGGAGCGACAAAAGAAGGTCTTTTTTCAGATTTAATTTAATTTTAAAATTTATTTATGCTTATGAAGGGTGCAGGTCCAAATAGTCTTAGAGGTCTCATTTCTGAACCAATTTTAAAGTTTAGTTTTTACAAATGAAGACTAACTAAATTCCGAAGAGTATTTATAAATCCATCAAAGACAAAATGACTAATTTATTGTATTTGTACTACTTATTTTTTCTGTTGATTTATATACCTTAAAAAATGCATATAATTATTACGTATACTTTGCATGAAATGAAGTTTTCATGATTAATTTTTTCTGCAAGCAATGGAGTTCTCATCAATAAATTAATAGGCAAATCAGACATTTGCTGCGGAATCAATTTCTTTTATTTAAAGGATAATAAATTTCCATAAAATATTATCATTTGACAATATTTGATATCCCCTAGTTAAGAATAATTTTGACAAGAAATTAAAACATTTCTATAACTGTCATTTTTTGTTAAAGCATATACCTTTTTTAATAAAATGTAAACAATTTCTCAAGGAAAATATAATTAAACATAAAGATTTTATTATTTCTTGTATTTTCTTGTGTAAAATCAAAAAAAGAATTATTATAGAAAGTTACGAATCTTTTCAAAAAATTAAAAGCTTTCACAAA
>NC_046664.1:73472415-73476069 GCF_010883055.1 Belonocnema kinseyi | reverse complement strand
ATATATGTGTCTCAATTTTTTCTATTGTCGAATAGTCTTAGTTATTGGCCGTTGAAAAGCAGTGTACCGGTAGTGGCGTTTTGGCCGTTTAAGGGTTAAGAAGAAATCAGTATTAAATTTTGAATAGCTTTGTGTGGCATGATTTTATAATTTTTTGTTTAAACTTTTATGTTGATGCAAGCAGTGAAGAAACATTCGATTTCTTTACTGTTTATCTTTTTGAACATTTTTTTTCATGATCAGCAATGACAAACTTAATGCATATGGGTAGTTGAAAGCCCACAGAAATGACATTGTTAAGTTAATTGTTACAAACAAATTAACTTAAAGAATATTCTATACTATGAATTCTTCGTTTGTAAAGTAAATTTTTGTCGTGAAATAACTCGCTTTCATCAAAAAAATAATAATCGATCATACAAATTTGTAAACTGATATTTTATATTAATTTTATGAACAAATTGTATAAACAAGTTCCCAATGTAAACAATTAGAGGCCAAAAAAATCGCTTCTTCTCTTAAATTTGCTTAAATTATATTGCTAGTGATGTTTGGTGATAGAAAATTATCATCCAATAATTTTTATAGATTTTGTAAGCAAAATACATAAACAAATGCTCATTGTGTACATTTAAAGGATGAAAAAAAATCGGTTTTTCTCTTAAATTCCCTCAAATTATGTCGCCAGTGATGTTTAATGATAGAAAATTATCATCTAATGTCATCTAATCAGATGATAATTTCCTATTATTAAGCATCAAGGGCGACATCTTTTAAATAAAATTAGAAAAAAGATAACTTTCTGCCTTTAAATGCCCACACTGACTACTTGTTTATATAATTTATTTATGAAATCAATAAAAGATATTTGATGATACTTTCCCATCACTAAACTTCACGGGCTATATAGTTAAATTTTCGACTAAAGAAGATGAATTTTCAACCAAATGCGAAGTAGTTAAATTTTCTTTACAAATTTAATTTTTTGCCAAAGAAAAGAATTTTAACTATAATGGTGGTTTTTCAATTGAGACAAAATGGAACGAAATAGTTGAATTTTCTACCAAGAAAGACGAATTTAAAAAAAAAGTTTAATTTTAAACAAAGGAATTTTTAACCAAGAAGATTACATTTTTTAACAAAGGTCAGCTTTTAGAAAGAAAGGGCATAGTTAAATTTCCACGTAAATAATTAACTTTTAACAATAAAAATTGTTCTCAATGAAAGAGATGATTTTTTAACCAAAAAGGTTAGTTCCTTGCAAAAATATTAATTTTAACCAAATACATGTATCCAAAGAAATTAATTTTTAATAAAAATGATGAACTTTCAAAAAAAGAATTTATTAATATTAAACTGAAATATTAATTTTCAATAAAAACAAATTATTTTCAATTATACAGATCAATTTTCAAACCAATTTCGAATATTTAAAGTAATTTTCAACCTAATAGATCAAGTTAAAATGAAAAGGCGAAGTAGTCACCAGAAGATTAATATTTTTTAACGAAAGACTAAGATTCAACAAAAAGTTTAAAATTTAAAATAAATTAATCACTTTTAAACTAAAATAATAAATCTACGACGAAAAACATGGATATTCAACGTTTTCGATTCCTATAAGATTTCCCGTAAAATCTTATCAAAATGTTGAAGATTATTCTTAACATTCGCTAATTGTCTCATTAATTTCACAGAACGGTAATTTTTCACTATTTGCTGAAAAAATTACATAAATGTATTAATTATTTAAACAAATGCAAATATGTTAATCAAACAATATTATTCTTGAAGCTCATCCACTATATAATTTATGCCAAAAAATTGTTGCTTTTTACGATTCTCTGAACAAAAACAATTGGGAAAGAAATACTTATTATTTAAAAAATTGAAAGTCAGTTTGAAAAATAGTTGGAAGCTTTCTAGTTATCGAATAAAAATGATTAATTCAGAAAAATTGAAATTACCATCTTTAACATGAAATTCATATAATTTTATAAAATTATTACCTGACATGAATTACTTTCTAGAAAGTTGGTTTCTTCAGTTTTATGAGTTTGATTGAAAATTGGTCTTTTTAAATTTAAAGAGGCAACTATTTGGTTCAAAATTTATATTTTCTAGTTTTAAATGTAACTATTTTGTTGAAAAACCTAATATTTTTTCGTATATAATTGAACATTTGTTGAAAATTTCAGTATTCAGTTTGAGATTAATTTATTTAGTTGAAAAAGCATATTTTTGGATAGAAAACATATGTTACTCGTATCATAGAGGGTAACAATTTATTTCTTTTTCTTTAGATCTTAATAAACAAGACGGCCCAGGGGGTGTCCTCGAATACTACTCTAAAAAGTGAAAATCTCAATTCTGGATGAAATCGTCCTATTGAGCACTTGATGCTCTCTTTTTTAACTACAAATTATTTCGCTTTTCAGTTGAATAATTATTAGTACTGGTTCATTATTTTTAATTACTTAAACAAATTTCATTTGTTTCATTTTTTAAAATTCGTTTCTTTAAAATAGAAATTATTACTGTTGGTCTAGTTGAATATTTATTAACATTATTTAATTAATTTGCAATTATTCAAACAAATGGAATTTATAAATATATTTTTGTTTCAAACGCTTATTAACATTTGGTAATTAATTTTTAATAAATCATACAAGTTCCATCATTATCAAAAGACATTCACTTCATAAGACGTCTTCGCACCCATTCGGTGAGGGGCTATCTATAAAACCCACTTTTCCGGTGGCTGAACAGGAGGCTTTTGAATAAAATATCGTACATCACTCTTCGTGTAAGGAAGTAGCTAATTCTACTTGTTATGTAATATACTATTAAATTCACAAATCTTTATTTTATTTTCAAGCTCGTCCACGCGATCTAGAACCCAGTCCATCGAAATATTACATCGTTCATAGAGGCAGAGCTTATAAGGTAAAGATAAATCCTATTACAAAACACATGGAAGATGTTAGCCTGGTGCCTGAAAATATACATGAAAGACCAGAATATCAATCTGATCGTCGAGAGACCCGTACTAATGTTGGTGACGTTACCTTCAAGAGTTACTACAATTTCCAGGCAGGAGTTTTGGGAGCTGAACCTATGCCAGGACACCATCATTCCTAATCGTATGCAGATTAATCTGCACACAAGATTGATAAAAAAAAAGTTAATTATGTAATAGTTTCATGATGTTTATTTCTTAATAAAAATATAATAAGTTTTAAAAAAAAATTTGTATAATAATATTTTCAAATAACAGAAAAATAATTAAAGTCATTTTTAGACTTGATAGAAAACAAATATTAAAAATTTCAGAATTGCAATTTTTCTGAAAAGAAGATCGTGGGACGAAAATGTTGGGGTACATTTTTAATTGGAATACAAAAGAATCCAATACTGGAAAAAAATACAATAGGCTTCATTGAGAAAATTGTAGAAATCACTTATAAATATAGAATACATTAAAAAGTAAGAATGGATGCGATAAATTTTAACTTATTTATTTTTCTTTATTTTTGAATAAAATTCACATCGGTATGTACATTTTTTTTACTTGCAAATTTAACTGTTTGGTTGTACCTTTTGATTTAGAAGTTATCTTCATTAAAATTAATACAGAATTTGAAAGAAGGTGTT
>NC_046664.1:73469715-73472315 GCF_010883055.1 Belonocnema kinseyi | reverse complement strand
ACAATGACTTTTGCAGATTTTTTATATTTGAAACTTTATTTAAACTCTTGTTATTGATATATTATAAATCAATGTACAAATTTAAATATTATAAATAATTTTTATACAAATATTTATTTATTTTTCATTCTTAAACGTAAACAATTTTTTTTATTGCAGTAAATTATTTTCTTCTTCAAGAAAATAAGGCGAAGAAAATATTACTATTCAAGAATTATTGAAATTTTTATGAAAAATTTATATTTTGGTTACTCATATCGCGTTCCTTTTCACCTAAAGAATAATATTTTCATGCAAAAAACCAATATTCATCCTGAATGAGAGAAGATTGCTAATTCGTTCAACTTTCAACAAATTAGTTGAATTTTCAACTAAGATGGTTAATTTTCATTTAATAAAAAGTTTAACAAAGTAGTTTATTGTTGAACAAGCAGGGAAATTTTAAACAAAAATATGAAATTTCAACAGAAAATATTAATTTTTTTGCAAAAGATATGAATGATAATGACCTTGAAGTTTGTTACAGATATGGATTTAAAACTTCTCGAATTCATTTTAAACAAACTGAGCCTTTAATTGAAAAATGAGAAACAGCTTTTCATTCGCCTCCCAAATATCCAATCGACCCTTTTCCAGACAGTTTTTGAACCAATTACATCATTTTTTATAGTTTTGTGATTATTATCAAAAAACTAGGCGTTCAATCGTAAATCTAGAGACACCATTAGATGCAGGTGCGTTCCGCTAGCACCTCCAAAACGGAATTTAAGTATTTTATTTATACCGTAATATTGGGCTTTTTTGGGATTTTTTTGGGCACCGATGCCGATTTTTGGGCTCCATTAGTTTTCTCAAAAAAACCGACTTTTTGGTTTGAGGTGATGTCCCGCCCCCACTTCCACTTAAGAAAATTTAAAAAATCAACAGCGCCAGAATTACGGCCCTTTTTGGGCTATTAAAATGTGCGAAAAATTATTTTTTAAAACAACTCCTGCCTTTCCAAACTTACGAAAAAGTAACTTACGCACCCAGCCAAAATTTAAGAATATCCGAATTTCATCCTCAATCATTTTCGTGGGCTAACAACACACTGCCGAAAAAATTCAAAATAAAAATATTACGCTATCGTTCTTCGAAGAACTCTAAGCTATACCCGCAATCCAACAGTAATAATATAAAAAAAAAACAAATAAAAAGCACCGCTCATGCATGTAACCAAATCCTGCTCGGCTGCCTTCACCCAAAAAATAAAAATAAAAAAAGCAAGCTAAAAAAAATTCAGCGAAAAAAACAAAACAATTACAAATAATTAAAATAAACACTTTCCCGAAAAAGTTGTTCATATCCTGATCTCCAAATTAAAATTAAACAAACTTTAAAAACTACCCCTATCACATTTAACGAACCAAGTCTCAGTCTCTATCAGCTAAAAGCGCCAAAACAAACACAAATTAAAAATGACTACCCAAAACAACTTTCACATCATCTAGTTAATGAATCTATCTTCACAGTAATATTCCATATCAGCTATAAAACTCTCTTATTTCATAGGAACCTAGTCTTACCTTTCATCAATTAAAACGGTGAAAAATACTTTAGATTAAAAATAATCACAACAGGAACATTTTCAGGCCCATTAAGCTAGCACCTCCAATTCTTAAAATCACTAAATAATAAAAATTTAATCACACCACAATTTTAGGTTTTTTTTAGGCTTTTGAAACCCGAAAAAAATCCCCAAACCATACCTTAATTTCCAAAATCAACCTCTTAAAAAAATGGATAATTTTCAGTAATTTAATTTCGGGAAATTTTTGGGCTTTTTTGGGCCCCCAGAAAACACGCACTTCGATTTTTGGCCTCCAACCCTTACAGTAAAAAATTAACCCCTTTGTAACACATTTATATGAAATTGTCAAAAAATAACTTTTTTTAAATTTTACAGCTTGAATAGAGTCTCTGATTTTTCGGCTCCTAGAGAATACCCACTAAGTTTTTTGAGCTTCAACGCTTAACGTAAAAAATGAACGCCACTCTGCCACGTAAATACAACTGAGTCAAAAAATAACTATTTTTCTAATTTTACGATGGCAATAGATTCTCTTATTTTGGGGCTCCTCGAAAATATCCAATACGATTTTTGGACTCCAACCCTAAACGTCAATAATCAACCCCTCTCTACCACATAGAGACGACTTTGTCAAAAAATAACTTTCTTAAGAATTTTCATTTGTCAATAGGCTCTCTCATTGTTGGGCTTTCAAAACATACCCAAAGCAGTCAAAAAAAAAAACAGCATGTTAAAAATGTTACATTCTCATCTTAACGAGAAGGTATTTGTTTTATGTAACATTCCACTGTGTTGGGTTTTCTCAAATTTCCACTTTTTGAGGCCCCCTGATCTGGGTAAATTATTTTTACGAAGGTTTCTGTCTGTCTGTAGTATATATTCTGTCGGCACGATTACTTTTGAAAGATTGACCAAATTGGATTCTGCTTTGGCTGATTTTTTAAGGCTTAAAAAGAATGAAAATGTTAGCAAACCAGCTATTTTAAATAGAAATTTAAAAAGTGAGCGCGTTAAAAAAATTGTTGACCAA
>NC_046664.1:73468611-73469615 GCF_010883055.1 Belonocnema kinseyi | reverse complement strand
TGGCTGATTTTTTAAGGCTTAAAAAGAATGAAAATGTTAGCAAACCAGCTATTTTAAATAGAAATTTAAAAAGTGAGCGCGTTAAAAAAATTGTTGACCAATTGTTTCAAGAGTAAAAAATCTATGTACAGTTTTTTATAATACGAAAAGAAATGAATGAACTAAAATTGCGAACCACGCGCACAGCGCCCCGTGAGAATGTACCCGCGCGACGGACAGATTTTTGTTTGGTAATGTATTTCTGTATTAGATATATATCTATCCAAGTTTTATACACTTGGCGCAGTTTTATTGTTGAAAAAATTCGAATTTTTGCAATTAAATGTCAACAATAAGTCCAAATAATAATAATTGTTATCTATTAGGTTACTATGACACATACGAACATTGTAATATAGGACAATATTAAAATATGAATAACCATTGATAAATAAAAAAAATACACTGCATTATCGGGTACAGTAATCCACGCGGCAGAGAGGGGTTGATTATTGACGTTAAGGGTTGGAGCCCAAAAATCGTACTGTGTATTCTCGAGGAGCCCAAAAATCAGAGATCTATTCAAGATGTAAAATTCAAAAAAAGGTAATTTTTGACAATTTCAAATCAGCATGTTACAAAGAGGTTAATTTTATACAGTAAGGGCTAGAGCCCAAAAATCGAAGTGCCTGTTTTCTGGGAGCCCAAAAAGCCCCAAAATTTCTTGAGATTAAATTACTGAAATTTTTCAATTTTTTTAAGGAGTAATTTTGGAAGTTAAGATTTTCTTTAGGGATTTTTTTCGGGTTTCAAAAGCCCAAAAAAACCTAAAATTATGGTGTAATTAAATTTTTATTATTTAGTGATTTTGAAAAGTGGAGGTGCTGGGTTAATGTAAGCTGGCACCTCCACACGAAAATTGATTTTTTGAGAAAAGTAAAAGAGCCCTAAAAATTTTAGTTAACGCTTAAAAGAAGCCCAAAAAAGACTAAAATTCTGAGTTTGTTTTGGCGCTTTTAGCTGAT
>NC_046664.1:73467416-73468511 GCF_010883055.1 Belonocnema kinseyi | reverse complement strand
GTGAATGTGAAAATTGTCCTGGCATTCAAGTCCTGAAAGAACATTTCACTGCAATTTTAGATGAGAACTGCGTCAACGAATTAAGATATCAAGTTTGGCAACGAACGAACAGAAGTAATCTAATGACCGAGGTAGCAGAAACCGACATCTTTCTTGAACGACTCTGCGAAAAACTATTGAAATTAAAGTCTCATGAATTTTATGCAAAGCAGCAGGCATCATTCCTGAAGAACCTCAAAGCCACATTATTAGTTGAACATTTCTTGATTATGTTCGATTTTGCAGAAAACTATGCTTACGTGTTTCAAAATGCGATCCAATCTTCTCATTGGAATAATGATCAGGCGTCCATTTCTACAGTAGTTATCTACTATAAAGAGAAGAACGAATTGAAGCATGTGAGCATAGTATTATTTCAGACAACTTACACCATGACACGGTTGCTGTGCATTTATACCAAAGGTTAATTGTTGACTATCTTATGAAGCTTTTCAATACTAAGAAATTTCATTATGTCACAGATGGAGCACCACAGCATTTTAAGAACAAATACAACTTTGCGAACCTTCTGTGCCATGAAAAAGATTTTGGCATCCCGGCAGACTGGACTTTCCATCCAACTGCCCATGAAAAAGGACCATGCGATGGAATCGGAGGTAATCTGAAGCGTCTTGATGCAAGAGCCAGCTTGCAACGTTCAGCTGAGTATCAGATCTTAACAGCTTACGAGTTATTTGAATGGGGCAGAGAAAACTTGAAGGAAACGGTCGTATTTTTCAGTAGCAAAGAAGAGCATGCAGCGATGACAATAAAATTAGCAGATCGATTTAGTAAGGCTGTGACGGTACCAGGTACACTCAAATATCATTCATTCGCTCCGAACGCAAAGGGACAGCTGGACCTGAAACGATTTTCCTATGAGGAGAAAAGTGAGGTTTTTCCGAAGCCTAAACGTAATCGAAAGCACAATAGTACTCCAAGAAAGTGGAAAGTTGGTACGAAGAAGAGGCGAACAGCATAAAGAGATTGTGTAGTGAGAGGCAAGGGGACTCACAAAAATCAAGCACCCCATAAAGTGAGAGGCGAGGGGACTCA
>NC_046664.1:73466256-73467316 GCF_010883055.1 Belonocnema kinseyi | reverse complement strand
GTCGGATAATAAATTATAATAGTGAGGAATCATTTATCTTCAGAAAAATACTGTTCATTTTTAAGAAAGTGCTTTTTACTTAATATTTTTTCATAATAACTTGAAAAATTTTTAACTTCTTCAAACGTACTGGTTAACATTACTGAATAGTTTTTTCTGATGACTTCATGCAAGTTTGGATCAATGTGAGTAATACAAAAAAATGGCATACTTGAAAACTGTTCCGCGGTATGCTGCTGCATAACGCCCGAGTGCGAGCGCGAGGACTCCCTCTACAACCGGCTCTGTAACTTAATGAATTTCAATTTGTTAATTTTCATATTAGACATTTTTCATAGTAAAAAAGTCAAGCTTTCTTTTGAGACTATTTAAAAAAAAATCGTAGAAGCCTAAATTGCGAAAAAAAGTTAAATAAACATTTGATTTATTGAAAAAAATTTTTAAACAATTTTTTTGTTATAAATAATAAAATAGGATGAAAGCGTGTAAAAAGCACTTTCCAAACCCCTCACAAAAATTTTAAATCGCGTAATTAGAAAGGAAGTTACAGGCGTTTGAAACTACCCCTGCAGGCATTGGGGTTGAAAATTCAACCCCCGTCACTTGGGGAGGGTTGGTAATCCTGGTCTATAAGTTTGTGGATTAACTACTCTTGGGTAGGCGAACATATTCCCAGAATTTAGAGACAATCGAAAAACATGACTTTTTGAGTTGGGGCAGTTGAGGAATAATGCCCCATATACCAAAAATCATTTCCGAAATTCATTTACCATTTGGGTTTGGTGCCCGGACGCCGAAAAGTTTGTTTTCTCGTGTTAAATACCCCACAATTTTTTAGCCTCCTACATCAATAAGTTTAACAAAAAAATCATTCATGGCAACATGGAGTCGATCTGGAGCATAGTTATCATTATAGTCAGCTCTTAAAACCGTTCTTCGATCTCGACGAGCCAGCCACAACTTAATGACATAGTCCCTATAACGGACCTCCGTATGTGGTGGGCCCCAAGTTTCTGGGCCGCCCGGTGGGTTATGCACGAGTACTGGCGTTAACTCGTCT
>NC_046664.1:73461060-73466156 GCF_010883055.1 Belonocnema kinseyi | reverse complement strand
ATTGAATTTTTCATTTTTAAAGAGCCCAAAAGAAGCCCAAAATTCTTCACTTAAAAGTTCGGTTCTTTGAGAAAAATAAGAGAGGCCAAAAATCGTCATTGGTGCCCAAGAAGAGCCCAAAAAAGTCAAAGATGCTGATTTTTGAAAGTGAAAAATCTTATTTTGAGAAAATAAAAAATTAGATTGATTCTAAGTGTTTTAATCATTTTAGAATATTTAAAAATAGGTCTGTAATTGTAAAACTTTTTTCATTAACATAATTCAAAGTTCATACCAGCACACAAAAGATTTCTTAACTCGACGCAAATCGATGAACCTTTAATTTTAAGAAACTTCAATAAAAGTATAAGAAAATTAGCGTCATTTGCATTATTTAAAAAATCGAATTTTATGATATTAATATTCTCATTTACATAATTTATTGTTGATGCAAGAATGGAAAAAATTCCTGGATTTGAGATAAATCGATTACCTATAATATTAATTCGATATTTTAGGGAGTTCGAAGGTAATGGTCATTTATAGTTAAAAGACCATTTAATGAAAGAAAAATGATTTTCAGTAACATAATTTACAGTTCATACATGAACAGAAAAACTTTTTATTTCGAGACGTGCTGACTGACACATTTTGTATTTTTTTTTTATTTCCTTTATGAAGAAGCATTGTTACAGTTATTGTTTTCTGTAAGTTTTATAATTTTTTAAATAAAATTACTGTTTCTTTACTTGGAATGAATTCACCAGTGGTATTACTTTGATTTTTATAATCATATTATTCATGTAATCAAAATAATTGTAGAATAGATAAGACTGTGTTAAAAGAAAAGAAAGTATAAAAGCTTGACAAGAACAGATTTGAATGCAGATTTAAATAAATAAACGAGTGCAATAAATAAATAAAGGAATGTAAAAAAAATACATATAATAATTTGAATTAATGAATAAATGATTAAAATAAAAAGAATACAGATTTGAAAACACAGGTGGAATGTACTGATAATAATCTGTACTTAAGATAAAAAGTTGCCTTTTTATCAGTAGAATGACAGAGTACAATTTTGCCTGAATGATGGTTTCAATTTTAAATAGTTTTCTCCGTCGCAGTTTTAACCACAGAAAAAGAAATAGTTGATCTCGGCAACAAATCAGTGGCGTTGGTTGTAAATAAAATTTTTAATAAATATATATAGCAGTAAATATGTTCGAAAGTTATCAGTCGCTCTTTACGAAATCTGCCTAAAATAATGAAAATTCTTATCAAAATTCTGCTCCTTATAATTTCGGATTTTTTCCATTTTTGTGGTAAGTGTACAAAATATAAATATAAATCCTATTATAAATCTGAAACATTACAGATAACCACAATTGATTTTATTTGTAAATTACGCTAAAAAATCAAAACACACTGTTTTAAGACTCTTTTAAATTAACATCTGTTAGATCCAAAAACTTTCTGACTTACTTTTTGAAAGTCTTAAACGCTTACAATTTTGAGTTTCTGAGTTTTGAGAGCTTAAATTTAAAATTATTTACTTATACTTTGCAAACTTCAAAATTTTTTAATGTTTTCTTCTGGTGATTATTAAAGTTAAATTGTCATATACTCTACATATCTGGTACTTTTCTGAGTTTTTTTGGAAAAGACTCGTGTTTTCGTATGAAATGTGCTGTTGCGCCTTTTTTTTAATATGGGTCAGTTATGGCCTCCCGAAGTTGACCCCTTTTGACCTATTTTCAGTATAATCTTCTAGTCTCCACAGATCAAGAGTTATAACTCTTTAAAAAAAACAGATTTGTTTGCTATTTTGTGCTATTTGTTATAAAAAAAGTTTTTCTGTACGTACTTGAAATATGCATTTGTAGCTCATTACCAGTACTGGTTTTTCTCCTTTTCGTTAAAAAACAGTAAATTGTTTAACTATTGTAATACCACTTTTTAACGATTTAAACCATTTTGTATATTTTCTTTGGCAAAATCCCTTCCAAAATATCTGTTGTTAAAAATAAATGAATAACAAATATGTAACTCACTAAATTCAAATGGTTTATTAATTATCCATAACAAATTTTACTGAAGGGATTAGTATTTTCACGGAATTTTGTGTTATCGTCAGAGAACAACAGAATTTCTTAACGTCTTCACATGCTAGATAAAGCTATGAATTAAAAAATTGCCGTTAGGTCTTTCCCATTAAGCTACTAAAGAGAACGTGAGAAGAATCCTTCTTCAGAAATACACGCATTATTATGGTAGGTGTTACAAGTAAAAAATTTTTAATGAATCTGTATTATCATCAGAAAATAACAGAATTTTTTTAACGTCTTCACATACAGGCTAGAGCTTTGAATTAAAAATTTTTAAAAGTAAATTTGTTATGAAAAATGATCTTCTCCTTTTACTTCGTTGAGAATCGAACCACGGAACTTCCGATTGCCGGTCGGGTGCTTTCCTATGAAGCTACTATAGAGATCGAGAGAAGAATCCTTTTTAGAAGTACACGCATTATTATGCTAGGTATTATAAGTCAAATTTTTTCAATGAATCTGTGTTATCAATAGAGAATAACAGAATTCCTTAACCTCATAATAGCCCAGATGCAGATATGCATTAGAAAATTTTTTAATTAAATTTTTCCTAAAGGAAGATCATTTATTTTCACTTCGCAGGGTATTGAACCACAAAACTCCCGATTGTCTCTTGGATGCTTTCCTATTAAGCGAAAGGAGAAGACCTTTTTTCGAACAAGTTTAATTTCAACAAATTTTAATTCATAGCTCTATCTGGTCTGTAAAGGTATTATGAAATTCTGTTATTTTCTGATAATACAGATTCCATGATAAATTGTTTACTTGTTACACCGCTTAATAATGCGAGTATTTCTGACAAAGTATTCTTTTCACGATCTCTCTAGTAGCTTAATGGGAAAGCAAACGACCATTTATCGGAAATTCTACGGTTCGATTCCCACCGAAGCGAAAGAAGGTTTAAAAAAAAAATAAATTTCAGGGATTAGTTTTATAAAATTGTATTATTTTATGTTAAGAATGTCAACAATTCATCAACCAATCATCACAGAGAAAACAATTGTTGTTAATTGTTGATAATAAAATTGCGGAATAAATACCTAATTATAAAACTGATTTGAAAACTAATTAAATAATAGACTAATTCATTGACTGATAAATTAATTAGTATCAGCACTATCTCAGAGGTAAAGTTTAAGGATTTTTTTTAGTGGTTTCCCAAGTAGGATTTTTATAATGCACATTATTTGGTAATTATCTATTACTGGTAGCAGATAAATAAAAAAAAGATTAAATTGTTTAATTTTCAATGCTTCAGTTTCGAATTGTTCAGTGTTTAATTGTACCAATGATTTTATATCCTGTACTCCATCATAGAAAAAGCTTTGTAATGGTAACATTTTCGAAATGTTCTAAATTCATGTAATCAAACGTTCCTCAATTTCAAGATATCTAATAAAATGTTATAAAAATTGTCCAGAAATGTGCATGCGTGTGTGGATGTGTGGATGTCATCATTTTTTGTGAACGCGATCATTTAAAGACGAGTTCAGATAAATTTTTAGAATTTCAAGGGCTTATTTTCACCACTAATATCTTGAAACTGACAGCAGAAATTCTACAAATATGCATTGCATTTTCTTAAGCACTTTACAATATTTTAAAAATACTTTTTTGCATCAATACTTTTTGCATTAACATTAATCCAAAGTTTATGTAAGTATGTAAAAGAATCCGTGGTACGGGACGAATCGATCGATCTATAATATTGATACATTTGATTGTAGCGTAAGAAAGCTATAAGAATTCATTATATTGGAAAATACTGTTTTTTATAATAAAACTTTTCTCTTTAACATAATTAAAAATGTATGCAGAAATAAAAAAGATTCCTTCCTTCAAGACGAACTATTGAACTATAATAGTGCTCACAGTGCCTACGTCATAATATATAGTTACCAAAGGGTGCTTTTTGTCACGCTCATAAGAATTCAAATAAATTGGAAACAATTTTCATACTCAAAAAAATGCCATTGATTTTTGTAAAATTACAATGATTTTAGAGGAACTTAACGTAAACGAAAAGAATTATACGGAATTCATAAAAATTCAAGGGGAATTAAAAGACTTGAAATTAATTAAAAACAATTTAAGAATATAAAAAAAATCCTCAATTTATTCATTCATAAGCTTAAAAAAATTCAAAGGAATTTAAAAGAGCTGGTGGGCATTCATAAGGATTCTAGGTAAGGTTAAGGACATGTGACTTACTTAGATCCCTATATGACCGACTTCACTTCTTTAGTTCACTGATGATTTTTTTTAACTCAAGAACTTTTTTTGTAAATAAAATATCGGACTGTAACTTTGGAAAGTCTATCCAAAGTCTATAAAGTACGTTTATGTACTTCATTTGAGTAGAAAACTCGATAACCATTATTTTGAAAGAAATTAACTGAAACAACTTTTTGACATAACCTAGAAATTTTTTGAGCCTAAGAATTTTTCTTATAATAAAAATATTTGCGAAATGTAAAGAAACATTTATAAACATAATTTTTTTCGGCTCTTGCATCTGTTGAAGTTTGTGACCGATATTTTACATATAAAAAAAGTTCTTAGGTTAAACAAATTTTAAGGTACAAAGAAAATATGTCAAAAATGTTCTCAGGTTTAATATCTTTGAAAATCATTTTTAGCGCTATTTCTGTGGAAATAAAGTACACAAACGTAGTTTATGATCTTTGGATACATTTTCCAATGTTTCAGTCCGATATTTTATTAACAAAGAAAGTTCTTAAGCATTCCTCATTTCAAAGAACATGCAGTAAACCAAAAAAGTGAGGACGGTAATATAGGTATCTGAGTGTGTCACATGCCTTAAAAAAAGTTTAAGATTATTAAAAAAAACACTTGTAAAAATTCCAACCAAAAGTCATTGAATTAAGTAGAATTGAGTAAATTTAGAAGAATTCAAGTAAATAAAAAGAACTGAAAATAACTCCAAAAAATTAAAAAGAATTCAGGGTATTATTATTACACGAGTAAGCCATTTCCCTTTCGGGGTAG
>NC_046664.1:73459662-73460960 GCF_010883055.1 Belonocnema kinseyi | reverse complement strand
ATGTTTATATATTTATTTGATTATTTTATAAACTAAAGCATTTATTTATTTTTATGTGTCCCTGAAACAAAGAAAAAGGGATGCGAAACTAAAGACATAAAAAACGGCGTGTTGAAAGGAGGATTTGAAATATGGTCAGGAGTAGACAGTGAATCAAATGGTAGACAAGGAGTTCGTCTGATTTTGAATGAAAGAGCAAAGCAGCATCTCGAAGGCCATGATTTCGTATCTCCTAGACTGCTGTAGGCTAGAATGAAAGTAGGAATCAGAAGACTATTTGTCATAGCATGCTACGCGCCAGTTGAGTGTGATCCCAGAAAAGTAAAAGACGCCTTCTGGGGCACTTAAAATAAATCAATAAATATTTGCGAACATGGGGAAAGAATAATTCTACTCGGAGACACGAACGAATGCCTGGGGATCCAAAAATCTGGATACAGAAAGAGTACTAGGTAATTTTGGGGATTCAAGAACAAACTATAACGGAGATAAATTGGTTGGTCTATGCTTAGAAAAGGGTTTGTTTATTACAAATACTTGGTTTAGGCATAAAATCATCCACATATACACCTGGTCTAAGGGAAATAGCTGCAGTATAATTTACTTTGTTTTTGCGGATGAAAGATTAAGGGAGTTAGTTAAAGATACAAGGGTCATAAGGGGTCCTGAATGCAATAATGATCATTACCTTCTGATCTCAAAAATTAACTTAGGTCGGGGATGGAGAAAAAAGAGAACCACGAAAACAGAACAAACGCGAATCCAAATTGAGAACCTACAGAAACCGGATGTGCAAATAGATTTCGAAAATAAGATATAGAGGGTGCCTGGGCAAAGTTACGGAATATCATTGTTAGATGTACGATCAAAGTGTGCGATACCGCAGTTGTAGGAAGAATGTCCGGTGATGTTTGGTGGAATGATGAAATCCAGGTTGCCCAAAAAGTAAAGAGAGCAGCGTACAGGAGAACTTCAAACATCGCAGGTCTTATCAATAAGGAAAAAAATAGACGTAGAAACGATTATAGACACGAAAACAGGATACTTAAATGATTAGTTAAGGAATATAAAGATACAATTAGAGAAGAAAAAGAGATGAAAATACAAAATTACTTGGAAGGAAGCAAGCAACTGCTTTATAAGAAAATGAAAGAAACAAAAATATAGAATTTCTCAAATTGAGAAATAGTAGGGGAGAAATGGTATATAATGCAGACTGAATACTAGAGGCTTTAAGAGACTATTTTAGGAGACAATTTGGAGATGAAGCTATAGGACACCACAACTTCGATGTTGAA
>NC_046664.1:73458452-73459562 GCF_010883055.1 Belonocnema kinseyi | reverse complement strand
AAATGGTATATAATGCAGACTGAATACTAGAGGCTTTAAGAGACTATTTTAGGAGACAATTTGGAGATGAAGCTATAGGACACCACAACTTCGATGTTGAACACGATACGATAGAAAACTCAATTGAGAAAGTCTGTGTCACTGTGGTTAGGGATATAATTAAGAACTTGAAAAACGGTAAGGCTGCCGGGGTAGACTGTATTAACGCTCAAATACTGAAACACGGTGGCGAGTATATACCACACAGACTGTGCTAATTGATAAATTTATGATTCAAGATGGGAGACGTCCCAGACGATTGGAAAAAAGCGATTATCGTACCAAATACAAAAGAAAGGAAGATAAAAGCGACTGCAATAATTACAGAGGAAATAGCTTATTAAATCCAGTAAGTAAAATATAATAAAAAATACTTATTCGTAGGGTAATGAAAATAACAGAAGCAAAGATTTGGGAAGTCCAAGGTGGGTTTATGCCAGAAAGGTCATGTACGGATAAAGTATTTAGCTTAAGGCTGGAGTCAATGAATGGATCCTACAAGCTATAAAAACAGTATATACGGGTAGAAAAGCGAGTGGAAATGTGAATGGGAATTTGAGTGACTGTTTCGATATTATTCAAGGAGTTTGACAAGGATGCGTTATGTCTTCAGGGTTATTTATATTATTTATGGACAAGTATTTAAGAATGGCTCTTTTCGACGAAGAGAGTGTGGATCTCGAAACAGTAAAGTTACATAGGTTAGCGTTCGCAGATGATAAAGTTGTTATGGCAAAGTCAATCGAAGACTTGTAAAGAATGTTGAATAAACTGAATGCAAGCATAAAGAGCATGGGCCTCAAAATTAACGCGAATAAAACAAAAACTATGGTGTTCGAAGAAACGAGTGAGAAAACACTATGCAATATTTTATTAAATGATGAAAGCATTGAACAAGTAGATGAGTTCGTATACCTTGATAGCTTATTTGCTAGGGACGGGAAGATAGATGAGCAAAATGTAGTGCAGAAGAGACGCTAGTAGACACGTGGGAAAGAAACCGGTTAAGATGGTTCGGGCATTTTGAGAGAATGCCAAATGAACGACTAACGAAACAAGTGTATCAAGTTA
>NC_046664.1:73456461-73458352 GCF_010883055.1 Belonocnema kinseyi | reverse complement strand
TGTGTTTATTTGGAAATATTAAAAAGAATCCTATATATCTTTTACAATGCCCTAGAATATTTTGAATCTTTTAAAATCTTTTGAACACTTGGAAAATTCTTTGAACCTATTGAATATGCGAAGTTCTTTTAGAAAATATCTTAAAATTTGTTAAATCCTTTGATCATTTTATCAATTAATTGTCAGGATCAATTAAATGCAAATTTTTTTACATAATTTTAAATCTTTGAAACCTACAGAATACTTTACTTCTCGTGAATAAATTCTTATAAATCTACTCAAGCATTATAAAAGTCCGTAAAATTATATGCTCATCATTTTTAAATCCTGCAAAATATATTAAAGTACATGGAGAGGTTTAAAATCTTTTTAAGTATCTTACCCGTTATAGGATCTGATAAAATCGTTCTGTATCTTCGTAAATTCAACGAAAGTATTTACCGTACAAGATTTCAAATGTTTTGAAATCCTTTCAAAAAAATGAAATAAATAAAATCATATAACTCTCTTAATTTACTGAAATCTTTTTAGAATTATATAAAATCTTTAAATGTGCCCTAAAATATTTCAAAAGAATTTCAGTCCATCGTTAAATAGATATAGACCTGAATTGAATGCTGATTATCTCATGAGTTAATTTCTTGAAAGAAAAGTGACGATTTTTATAGTACAAATTTTTTTATTCTCATAGTTTAAAGTTGACATGAGAATAGAAAAGATATGTAGATTCGAGGCAAATCAATTGAACTATAATATTGAGAGATTTTAATTAATAGTAATTAATAATAATTACTTTCTCAATCATTGAAAGACTTTTACACTTCAGAACAATTTAGAAATTTAGATTCATGCACATACCATTATTTCACTACTTGCCTTATTTAGAAGTTAAATAATTATTTCTTCAGCTATTTAATTATTCAAAGTAAAATTAATTTAATTTTGTATTTTTCTTCAAAAAACAATTTTATTTTGACAGTTCTAATTTTTCCAATTTTATTGGTGAAATATGATCGGAAATTAGACATAACACGATATGATTGGTAACAGATGGTACAAGAAGTTCTCGAATCGAAATTGAAAACGAATATTTTTCCGGGTGAATCTACATGGTTACACCTTCAATTTATTCCATATTTAAGAACATTCGATCCAAAAGAAGAAATTGCGGCATAATGGTATAAAAAATGAAATTTCCGAATATTGTAATCTCCGAAAGCGAAACAAAAATCAGTATGGCATAGCCAACTTTATGTTTATTGCATATCCACATGCCAAAATACTGGAATGTCACATTTGTTGGCTTTTATTGATTACTTAGGAGATATTTAGAATGAAAATTTAAGAAATGTAAATAAAATTGAAACCAAAATTTTAAAGTCCTATTTAGCTGTGTCTAGGATAATTAATGCGCATGATTGCTTAAAATAAAACCAAGAATATAAAGACCAAATTTGGTAACCAACATAAATTTTCGCATTGCAATTAAAAAAAGAGAACAATTTTCCTAAAAAAAGAAAAGAAAAATTCGCTTTTTTCATTTTTATTATTATCATGTCACAATAAAAAATTATTTGCACAAAATAATCACGAATTTTTTTGGCAATCACACAGCACCAGGTATATTCATCATAAACACATCAGAAATAGAGAAAGTGAAAGAAAATCAAGTTTTATAAAAACTTAGGGCTAAATATAACTAATCATACTAGCATAACTCTTGTTTAATTTGGCCAAAAAAGTTTTTTAATTAATAGATAATAGATTTGGTTTTTTATTGTGAAGCATTTCTATAGATTCTCTCTTTCTCTGATTATTTTCACTATTTAAAATGTTAACATTATTCAAATCAAATTCATGGACATCTTTTTTTCACCATTATGTTTTTGAT
>NC_046664.1:73452076-73456361 GCF_010883055.1 Belonocnema kinseyi | reverse complement strand
CTATAGATTCTCTCTTTCTCTGATTATTTTCACTATTTAAAATGTTAACATTATTCAAATCAAATTCATGGACATCTTTTTTTCACCATTATGTTTTTGATCAGATTAAAATACACGTGATCCTACAGCCTTCAGAAAGGTTAAATTATGGTGTGTTATGAATCAAAAATTAAAACGCATTATTCTTCAAAAAAAGTTTTAATCAAGTGTAGACAAAATTATGTTTTACCTGAAAAAAATATTTTTCTCGTATAAGAAACTTCGAGATTTTCAGTTTCACAATAATTTTTGCAATAGAAAATTTGAGTACACTTTAAACAATTTTAAACTCTCACTATTCAATTTAGTGGTCAAAAATTTTTCGAATCATGTTAATTTTTTTAAGACAAACATTTTTAAACAATGATAAAATACATGGAACAAAATTTCTGTTCTGATTGATCTGAAAACTAATATTCCATAACAAAATTGAAATTTGCATATACTCTTTAAAGAAGGATACAAGGATCCTTACTGTGTAAATTTGACAAATATTTAAATTCATGATTCAGTTACAGATATTCGCAGATCGCGTAAAGGTTATAGCAACCCTGTGATAAAAAGTAGGTGGAAAAAACATGAGCTTTGTTGATTACAATTGTATGGACATTAGTAATATTGATTCTAAAATTTATAAAGGTTTCTTTTTAATGAAAATTTTACTCAAAAATAACCTTGATATAATTTGCACTAATGCTGTTAAAGGGAACATTACTGTTTTTTATGAAAAAATCAGATCATGTTAGGCATATGGAGATTTTACTTTCTAATCATGATAATTTTGATTTATTGAATGATGATCTATTAAAATAATTGAAAATATAAACTTTCAAGATGCTTCGGAATTGGAGAAAGAAACGACTTTTAGGAAAAGATAAGTTCGACTGATTATTACTGAAGAAGCAGTTCTTGCAAGACGCTGTGTTTTGAAAAACATTCACAAAGATGTCTATCCTTTGATAATAGTTGTTTTAACTATTAATACTTCTACTAAATTTTTATAACCAAAATTTAATTTAATTTTAAAAGACTTTGTCATAACTTCAAAATACAATAATAAAAATATGTGGGAATTGCAAAACAATACTGTTCAAATGCTATTCCGGTTGACTATGTAATGATTTCTTTGGATGGTGTTGCAATTTTTTACATACTTGATTATGTCGACAATAATTATCAAATGGACATCTTTTATGATGAAATAAACTAATTTTAAATTTAACGGATCTTTCTATAGGCAAACGTTTAGTACTCCCTCTGGTTCAGTCATTTCTCCGATTGGAACGGAAATTGTTATGGAATTTTGGAGGTCTTTCTTTTGATGAAATTAAACTTTTCTTTGCCTTTTTACTCCCGGTATGTTGATGATACATTCTTATGTGTTTCTTTAGCAAAAATTCAGACAGTTGCTGATGATTTTAACAGTTTTCATTCAAAACTCAAATTTTTCCATGAAATAGAAACGAATATTAAAATCAGTTTTTTGGACATAGAAGTAACTAAAATTCAGCAAGGTAATATAAATATCAATTAGTACAGAAAAAGTACACATTCACGTAGAATGTTAAATTTCTTTTTTGCTTTTATTTTTCAAAACAAAGTTGCAGTAATCAAAAACTTAGTTGGTAGAGCTCTAGATTTGTGCCAGGCTTCATTTCATAAATTAAAGTTTAATATTGTTGGGAATATTCTTTTTCTAAATCATTATCTACAAAAGTTCATTGAGAAAAATATTACAATTAGAATTCAACCAATCAAGAGCAGACAAAGTTATATTTTGCCTGCAGATAATCAGAAATAATTGAAGCAGTATAATCCTTTTAACACTGCTTTCTTCCATTAATTAGTCAAATTTAAAAAACTATTAAAATGAGGTTGAGAAAAGTTTAGGATTCATAAAATTTTCCGTATACCATTTAAAATGATTCAATAATAACTTTCTGCAAAGATTCTTCAGGTAATCTTGAAAAGAGTGGTGTTGTGTACAAGATCACTTGCAACATTTGGAAGGTGACTTGCGTGAAACAGACTGGCAGACTTGTTAATACAATTGAACTCCAAAGATGCAGGAAGTTCGGTAATTAGTACTACAGAAAACTATAGGATTTTACTTTTTTAAAGTGGGTGTTTGACGTCATAAAATACTTTTATTTTACGTTGATTATTGTAGAAAGTTACCAATCTTTTGAGAAAATGAAAATATTTTACACAAGTCGAAATATTGAAAAACTTTAGTCAAAACTACGTTATAAATTTTGGTAGCTTATTGGGGAAATGTACAAAATTAAACAAAAAAATATATAAATTCTCACAAACAATACTTTTAGAATCAGCCTCAACGTTTCTGTATGAACTATACTGTTAACTTCTGTAGGATATGTAATATATAAGTTTCTACAAAAAACTACATCTTAAAAAAATATTGCATTTTTACGAAGAACTTTTTTTATTTAATGAATAACAATGGACTGCAGTTGGATTGTTTACAATAAAGCAATAATTGATTTTATAGGATCATCCTGAATCTGTTCAGAACCAAGCAAATTACAGATTTTATACACGGAGATAAATTTCAAGAGATTTATTGAAGGAAGCGCGTTCTCGCGCCAAAGCGTAATAAAATCAAGGAGTAGTGCCGTGAATTAATCTGCCAAAATTTCTCTCCGTGTACTTAAAAATATAAATTTTACACTTTGAATACCTGCGACGTTAAACAAATGTAAACGTCCTATTAGAAGTTTATAAACTATTCTCAAGTTGAAAATAATTAAAAATAAATGAATTCATAAATAAACGCTATTATTAGATTCCATATCATCTCCAAATATTGTTTCGATCTAATATGTTTTATTGCTTGCCGTTCAATTTGAAATTTTGTTCATTAAGGATGCCATTTTTTAAAATATTTATAATTATTCTACTTTTAATTAAAAATGTTTTTAGGGCTCGTATCTTTGGAGTTCGAGTGTACTAGGAATGTACTAGGAAGTGTACTAGGGAACAAAAAAGTGATGTTCGTTTGGTATACTGTTACAAGAGTGTTCTTGCTAGTCATACAAAGGAATTTATGGATGTTTACCATGATTTTGATCGGAGTATTTTAAAAATGTTGCATAGTGAAAACAGTGAGAGAAATAGAGAATTTATGGAAATTCTTACAATAAAAAATAAAATGATTTATCTAATGATTTCACAAACTGTTTCAGACTAATCAAATAAGAGTTATGCTAGTATGATTAATTACATTTAGCCCTGAGTTTTCATAATTCTTTATTTTCTTTTACTTACTATGTTTCTGAAGTGCTTATGTTGGATTTTTCAGGTATGATCAGAACCCTTTTGCCTTTTGAAACTAAAAGAATGTTTCAAGTACATTTTTATAGGTCTCATGATTTCGTTACTGTATGAGTGCCGAAACGTTCGTGATTATTTCTTACAAATGTTTTTTTATTGTGATTTGACAATAATACAAATAAAAAAAGCAAAAGAAATCAAAAAGAGAAGGAATGAGAATTGGAGAATTGGTTGAGTTTAAATAGGAACATTTTATGCTGGATGTCTAAATTTGTTCGTTGGATTTTGGTTTTATTTTCAGAAACGCTGCACAATAATTTTATTATTGCATCTTAAAGAGGATTTTAAATTTAATTTTAATCTCATTTACATTTCTTTAATTTTAAGCAAATAATTTTCTAACGGGAACCAAAGTGCTCGAGAATTGAGCACCATATAATTGTAAATACAAACAAAGTGGAAGCACTCAAGAACGAATTGACAGCTATTTAAAATGAATTACCTCTCTTTTCTTTTTACAGAATTGAATGCTTCGGGGTTAAGAAGAACATTTTCATCCCGAAGCACGCCAATAGTGGTGCATGAAACACCGGCCGGCCCTGATACCGAGGGCGAACCACATAGAACTATCTCTTATGGGGATTACATCATTTGGTTGTGGCTAGATCGTCAAGATCCAACAAGAGTTGTAAAGGCTGACAGACTAGGCAATTATGATCCAACTCCATCATATATTGTCAGAAGCGATTTTTGCGTAAAACTCATTGATGTAGAACGCTGGAAAATTGTGGGATATTTAAAAGAAAATGGATCACTTATCGGTGTCCGAGCACCAAACCCAAACGGTAAATGAATTTCGGACAAGATTTTTGATATTCCTAGAACCAAACGGAAGAATTTCTTAAGCTACCTTAAAAAGAGCCTCGAATAAAAAATTCATTCCAAAACAATT
>NC_046664.1:73447738-73451976 GCF_010883055.1 Belonocnema kinseyi | reverse complement strand
AGTAATTTTTGACTTTCCCCAACCTCTTGTTTTGTGTCCGCGAAACCGCCAAAAAATACAAAACAGTAGTTTTATGTAAAATTCATGATTAAAACAGTAAATCCCCTGTAAATATTATAGAGTTATTATTTTTTAAATAAATTATACAGTTTATGAATATTGATACTAATATATTTCTTTTAGGGATACTTAGCAAATATTAAAATAATTTTTCTTTTGTGTAAGCCAAGCTTTTTTAAAACAAAAAAAAGAATAGCTTTTCACGGCTAAATGAACCTTTAATATCTTGCAACATATATTTGCTAACCAGAATAAATAGTTTGTGAAAATTAAAAAAATAACAGCATTAAGGGATTGAGTTTAATGCAAAATTTTGGGAAGAAGTTAAATATGTCAAAACTGAATTTTCTTGAACTTGAATGAAAAATTGGGAATGGGAAATTTTAGGTTCAGCCACGGGTTCGAGATACTTATCATTTTCCGAAAAATCGTAATCTAGTAATACATTTTTTCTTCACCATTAGTATTTTTTAATTTCAATTTCATTGTTTGATTGAAATTTAAATGGTCTTATTAAAACTGACCCCTTTGATTGAAAAAGGGCTATTTTTTGAAAATTCGTCTTTTCTTTGTCTAAAAATTATTTCTTTTTATACTAAAAATGTAACTACTTCAGTTGAAACTTAAGCTACATATTCTAAAAAAATTTAAATTTTTTTGAAGTTAGAAAATGATCTCTGAACAATAATTGTAGATAAGATTTCATTAATTTAGTGCAAAATTTATTACTGTGTTTGAAATTAGAATTTTTTTTGAACTTTGGTTTTTCTTTTGGTTAACAATTATTATTATTTTAACTGAGAATCTAAATGGTATAATCAAATCTTCCATTATTTAAGTTATAAATTTACCTCTTTGGTTCAGCATTTTTTTTTAAGTAAAATTTAACATTTAAATTTTCGGTTGACAAATTATCCTTTTTTGATTAAACACTATTCCACTTGAAGATTCATTTTTTTATCTGGATATTTATTTTTTTGTTGGAAATAAAATTACTTGGTGGAAAGTAAAATTCTTTTGGTAAAAATAAATTTTTTTGTTAAAGATTCATAATTTGAATTTAAAATTTATGCCTTTGGATTAAAAATGAACGATTTCGATGAAAATCAATCTTTTTCATTTCAACTGCAACTATTGCAGTTAAAGATTTATTATTTTCATTAAAAATTAATAACGTTGTTTGTAAATTAAACTACTTCATGAACAAAAGTTTTTTGTGTTGAAATTTATTTTTAACTGAAAACTTAACTATTATAACTAAATATTCCAAAATTTTAGTTAAAAATTCATTTATTTGGTTGAATATTAATTATTTTAACTGCAAATTCAACTATTCAGTTTTTGCTTGGAATAATTCATCTTTTTTAATTAAATACTATTTCAGTTAAAGAATCATCTTTTTGGATAAAAATTCAACTTTTGCAGTGAAATGTTGATTTTAGTCAAAAATTAATCTCTCCGGGAAGAAATTTAGCCTCTCTCAATTTAATTAGTTACAATTTCTACTAATTTCAATCAGTGGCTCAATTTTAGCTATAAAACAGTTATTTTTCACTAATTTATCAGTAAAAACTACTGATTCGTAGCTAGAATTGAACCACTAATTAAAATTAGTAAACATTTTAACTGATACAAATTTAGAGAAACTATTTATTTAAAGATTTATTATTTTAATTGTAAATTCATCACTTGATTTAAAAATTGAACTATTTACTGGTAATTCTATTTTTTTATTTTTTTTTTTTTTAACTGAAAATGTAACTATTCCAATTAAATATTTCATTATTATATTGAAAAATCCATCCCTTTGACTAAAAAATGATTCTTTTAGCTAAAAATTTCACTATTTCATGTAGACAATTAAAATCTTTTTGTTGCAAATCGATCTTCTTGGTTTAAAATCTAACTATTTTGTGTAAACAATTTAACTTTTTAGTTTCAAATTTATCTTTCTGGCGAAAAATTAAATTATTCCCATTAAAGATTCACAATTTTAGTTTACAATCCATCTTTCTGGTTTAAAAAATAATTATTCCAGATTAAAATTCCTTATTTCAATAAAAAAAATTACCAGTTTGCTTAAACATTAACTTTTTTAATTGAGAATAAACTGTTTATTTTTTGATTAAACAATTACCTCTTTTAGTTGAAAATTCGTCATTTTTTGTTAATTAATGTTTTTGGTTGAAAAACTTATCTTTTTCTGTGAAAACTCAACTATTCCAGTTGAAGATTGATTTTAGTTTTAAATTCATCTTTTTGGTTTGAAATTTAGCTATTCCAGTTTAAGATTTATAATTGAATTTCAAAATCTGCGAATTTGTCTAAAAATGGGGGCTATTTATTAAGGATTAGTGTTCTATTTACTTGAAAATTTGTATATTTTAAAACTAAAAATGTAACTATTCCAGTTAAATATTTTATCATTTTAGTCCAAAATTCATCTCTTTGTAGAAATATTAATTCTTTGATTGAAAATATAACTATTCAATTGATGGTTTACATAATTGATCTTTTTTATTTAAATACTATGTTATTTGAAGTTTTATCGTTTTAGGGAGGGATTAATTTTTTAAACTAAAAATTCAACTATTCGACTTTTTGTTAAGAATTGATCTTTTCAAGTTTAAAATTCAAGCGTTTTTATAAGAATTTGTCTCTTTGGTTAAAAACTAATTAAATATTCAATTTTTTGTTGTAATTTTATCTATGTTAGTCAAAAATCAAAAATTTTCATTGAAAAGTAATGTATTTTCTTATAAATCGTTTTTTCAAACCGAAAATTAATCTTCTGGTTTGAAAATTTATCTCTTTGGTAAAGAGTCAAGTATTCCAGTTAAATATTCAAAATTTTAATTCAAATTTTTTAAGAAAGACATATGATTACTTTTAATTCACAAATCTTCCTTTTCTTTTAAAGCTCGTGCAACGGATGTGGAACCTAGTCAAACAAAATGGTTTATTATTTATTTTGGCAGAGCCTTTAAAGTCACTCTATACCCTGCCACTCCAGGGTACGTAAAACAAGTTAGCCTCGTACCTCAAAATCTGCATAAAAGACGAGAAAATCAACGTGATGTGGAAACCACAAATGTAGTTTTTGATAACGTACACTTCATTATATTCCATGGGCCTAAAGGAATTTTGGGAGCTGAACTCAATCCGGAACATCATCTTCAATTGCTTTAAGATTAATCTATAAACAATATTAACAAAAAATAAATTTAGATTGTGTAATAATTTCTGGATGTATATATTGCTGAATACGAAAATTATATTTGTTTTTAATTTTTATAAATAGAGTGCTAGGTTGTTGAACAGCAAGGACAAATGTTCAACATTGTGTTTAATTTTGATTTCCCACTATTTTGTTTTATTTTCAAAAAAGAACGTAGCTTTTAGGTAAACCCCGATTTTACGTCTATATCGAATTATAAAATTCAGTAATAAATGAATAATTAAAATTAAAATCAGTTAATCATGGTATTAATAAATTTTCTAAACAAAAAAGGTAAATTTTTAATAATAAAATTGAATACTTAAACATTTAATTAAAAAAAAGAAACAATTTTAAATTTGAAAAAAAATAATTTTGTACTAAACAGCTGCGTTTTTATTACCAAATAGAAGAGTAGAATAGACGCAACTCTGAACACAATAGTTGAATTTTCAACTAAACTAAAGTAATTTTCAACATAAAACGAATTTTTAACAAAATTTTTAATTGAAGCAAAATTTTATTTTATTTTTAGTTATTATTTTATTTTTTTAGTTATTATCTTATTTTTAGTTAGAATTTACTATCTAAAAAGACGAATCTTAATAGCAATTGAGTATCGTCAACGAAAATGTTACATTCTTAAGAAAGAAATACAAACAAATGCTTAATTTTTTACAAATTATTTAAACTTTAAAACCTAGTCCTTAATTTGTATACAAACATGAATTTTCAAACAAACAGATTGATTTTGTACAGAAAAGGAATTAAGAAAAAACTCAAGAATTCCACAACCAGAAAGTTGAATTTGCAATTAAAACAAATGAATTTTGTAAAAAAAGATTGATTTACCATGTAAACGGACGAATTTCCAATAAAATTCAAGAATTCTTTACCAAACATTTGAATTTCTAAGAAAGAAAAAATGGCTTAATTTTTAAGAAGATATTTTAACTTTAAT
>NC_046664.1:73446281-73447638 GCF_010883055.1 Belonocnema kinseyi | reverse complement strand
AATACGCCAATTAGCACAAATGGTAAGTTCCTACAGTGCCTACAAGTGTGCCTACTGGCCGCTAGATGGCAATACCGGTTTCATATGTATACACCTGGTATTCCTGGTGCTGTGTGATTGCCGAAAAATTCGTGATTATTTTGTGCAAATAATTTTTTATTGTGACATGATAATAAGAAAAATGAAAAAAGCGAATTTTTTCTTTTCTTCTTTTAGGAAAATTGTTCTCTTTTTTTTCAATTGCAATACGAACATTTTATGGTGTTTACCAAATTTGGTGCTTATATTCTTGGTTTTATTTTAAGCAATCATGCGCAGTAACTATCCTAGACAAAGCTAAATAGGACTTTAGAATTTTGGTTTTAATTTTATTTACATTTTTTAAATTATCATTCTAAATATCTCCTCAGTAATCAATAAAAGCCAACAAATGTGACATTCCAGTGTTTTGGCATGTGGATATGCAATAAATATAAAGTAATTATTATTAATTACTATTAAATAAAATCTCTCAATATTATAGTTCAATTGATTTGCCTCGAATCGACATATCTTTTCTATTCTCATGTCAACTTTAAACTATGAGAATAAAAAAATTTGTACTATAAAAATCGTCACTTTTCTTTCAAGAAATTAACTCATGAGATAATCAGCATTCAATTCAGGTCTATATCTATTAGCGATGGACTGAAATTCTTTTGAAACATTTTAGGGCACATTTAAAGATTTTATATAATTTTTAAAAGATTTCAATAAATTAAGAGAATTATACGGTCTTATTTATTTAATTTATTTGAAAGGATTTCAAAACATTTGAAATCTTGTAGGGTAAATACTTTCGTTGAATTTACGAAGATACAGAACAATTTTATCAGATCCTATAACGGGTAAGATACTTAAAAAGATTTTAAACCTCTCCATGTACTTTAATATATTTTGCAGGATTGAAAAAATTATGATCATATAATTTTACGGAATTTTATAATACTTAAGTAGATTTATAAGAATTTATTTACGAGAAGTAAAGTATTCTGTAGGTTTCAAAGATTTAAAATTATTTTTAAAAATTTTCATACAATTGATCCTGACAATTAATTGATAATACGATCAAAGGATTTAACAAATTTTAAGATATTTTCTAAAAGAATTTGTCATATTCAATAGTTTCAAAGAATTTTCCAAGTGTTCAAAAATTTTAAAAGATTCAAAATATTCTAGGTTATTATAAATTATTACAAGTAATTTTTAATTCCTTTAAGTGATTTAATGGGATTAGTATCTCAAATATCTTAGGGTATTGTAAAAAATATATAGGATTCTTTTTAATATTTCTGAATAAACACACACACAAAACAAG
>NC_046664.1:73443805-73446181 GCF_010883055.1 Belonocnema kinseyi | reverse complement strand
AAAAATCAAAACTTTTAAGACCGAAAAGGTGAATTTTCAACTAAAACAGATTAATTTTCAAACAAAAAGATTAATTTACTATCTAAAAAGAAGAAATTTAAATATAATTCAAACAGCCCCGACGAAAAAGTTAAATTTGTATGAAAGAAAAACAAAAAGATTATTTAAATTTTAAGAAAGTAGTTCAACTTAAAAACCTAGTCGTAAAATTTCTAACCAAATAAATAATAATTTTAGAAGAAAAAGATTACTTTACTACCAAACAAGAGGGAGTTTTAATGAAATTCAAGAATTCTGACCCAAAAAGTTAAATATTAAACGAGAAACATAAGCTTTTAAACGAAAAGTTTAATTTTTTACCTCGTTTATTATATAAAAACGTAATAAAGAACTTTATTATATGGACTTTAAAAATAAAATTTGTCTAAATTCTGAATTGTTTATTTAAGTGTAACGTTACTTTGACTGCCCCCCACCTTGGCCGTAAACAACTGTCGGTTTTGTGAGAACCTCCTTCGCTTTTTAAGTTGATTGTTACAAATTGAATAAAATTTAAGAAAGGGTCTGTATAATTTGATTTTATCAAAATTCACCACCTAATTAAGTGAGTTAACAAATAACAAACTAAAATTTTTTAGTCTTGTACTACTTATTTTGCGCTGTTTATTTTTTAATTTCGTTGTTAAATTGCGTAAAAGTAATAATTAGTATCGACCAGAAATTATAAACGAGAATATTTGCTATTGTTATAAATAATTATTACAAACAAATTTACTTACAGTGATTTTCTAAACATATACTATGATTCTTAACCATTTTTTATAAACAAGTAAATTCATTTTATATTTTTGAATATAGACAATTTTTATAGTGCAATTAATACTTGTATTCTTCTTTAAAACTTGTGCTATTCTGTTACTTTTTATTTAATTGCATTTATCTGTGATGAATTGAAACAATAGGAGTTCCCACGCCCAATGAGTAGAAAATTTCAAATGTCTATGCTCGTTCGGAAAATACAACAAAAAATGCTATAATCTCTTAAGAATTTTCTGGAAATCTTTAAGTGGTTTGTAAAATGTTTGAAAAATTTTTAAATGAATTTTAGAAACGCATTTTCCTTTACTTTCATTAATTTATTTTACTTCTATCAATGATATATCCAAATACGAAAACCAAAATATTTAACAATAGCTTTTGTCATTTGATTTTCATCATACAATAAAATTACAAATGCAAAGAAAATAAAAATATAAAAGTTCGAGTTTACAACAAGTTTTAAAAATTGTGGAATTTTAATAAATCAGGGTATTTTTTCCTAGAAAACATTCCTTGCAACTCGACCATTTCAAATTTTGAAAATAAGTGAATAATCTTGACCTATGGATGCTTTTTGAAAAATTTTTCTTTTTTTAACAGGGGGTTTGACAATTTTAGCCATAAAAATTACTTTTAAAATAGAAAAAAGTGGAGTTGTAAAAAAAATATCTCCTTCGAAAAAAATTAGTGTTCAATTATTAAAGTTCAACCACTTAAAAAAAATGTTAAGAAGCTTTAGAAAGAAAGAATACGATTACAAAAACTGTTTTCAACTTGACAATTTTTTAATTTTCTTATTCAAAATTATGTGTTTTTTTTTAAATTAGATTTTTCCTGAAAAAATATGTTTTACCTTCGATTCACTTGGGTTTTCAGAAATACACGCATTATTATGCCAGGCACTACAAGTAAAATTTATCAAGGAATCTGTGTTATTATCGGAAAATAATCGAATTTATAAACGTCTTTACAGACTGGATAAAACTATGAAATACACTCGTTTTAAATTAAATTTATTGTGATAAAAATATCCCCTTTCGATCCGCAGGGACCACTTTAGTAGCTTAAAAGAAAAGCACCCGAACTTTAATCGGAAGTTCTGAGGTTCGATTCGCAGTAGAGCGAATAGAGAAGATCTTTTTTTACAAACAAGTTTTTTTTATTTTGTTCATTCATAGCTGCATATGTTCTTTAAACAGGTTAAGAAATTATGTTCTTCTCTGGTAAAAATAAAAATTCATTGAAAAACAATGTTTTTTTATTAAAAATCACATCATCTATGACTTTATTTGGATTATTAGAATCATACAAAAATAATTTTTTTCAGAGATCTGATTTTTGGCAACTTGGTAAATAAAGATTTTAAAACCGAGATTGTTTGCGCTCATAATAATCTTAACTTGATAAACGAAATTACTTAATTTGTCATTGGAAGAATAGAGTACAAGTTTCATTAAATTATGTTCTTAATTTCAACAGACATCTCCACGTTGTAGCTTTTGCCACGATATCAGAAAGTCGTACACTCTGAAAGAAATCAGTGTCGTCGGTTATAAA
>NC_046664.1:73399908-73443705 GCF_010883055.1 Belonocnema kinseyi | reverse complement strand
AATTATGTTCTTAATTTCAACAGACATCTCCACGTTGTAGCTTTTGCCACGATATCAGAAAGTCGTACACTCTGAAAGAAATCAGTGTCGTCGGTTATAAATAGATTTCTTCTGATTGGTGGCAAATATTGATAGTTTGGAAGGTTTTTCGGGTATTAATGAGGATGAGTATTTCAATAGCGATTATTATATAAGAAAGGGAATACGTTCCAAATTTCTCATCCGCCATTTACGAATTTTATTTAAGAAAATGAAGATCTTTATCAGCAATATGTTCCTTTTATTCGCGGGTTTTCTCTTTTTGGGTGGTAAGTTTGGTTAATACACAATTATGTAACCCCTTTAAATTAACATCTTTTAGGCTTAAAACGCTTTAACCTCCGCATTGTCAAATTTTGCAATTTTTCACTTTTTGAAACTTTTTTCATGCTTTTAATATTTTTAATACCTTATAATAGGTAATTCCTAATACTTTCGTTAATTAATTATTTTATTTAATCCAGACATAGCTAATACTTTTATCGAAAAATGGGCATTTTGTCCTGACAAGTTATTAAAAGCTACAGGAATCACATGCGAGTTTTTATAGTTCATATTACAAAATTGATGACTTGTACTCCGATATTAACCTGTGAAATGATTGTGATCCTTACGTTAAATGTCATTATCTGCAAAATATCTTTCACAAATAGCATTTTTTCCATTTGCAAAATAAAAAAAAGATGTCTTCTGAGAAGCCAGAAATTAAAAAAATGTCTAAGAACCAAATAGCAGCGTTTATTCTGATAAATTTAAAAACAGATTTTCTCGAAAAATCTACCCTTATAATGTTTGCCAATTTTCCCTTTAAGTTTCACTTCTATGACATAGATAATCTTCAAAATATGATGCTGACTAAGTAACGTTCGTGGTCATCAGCATTTTTATATTCTCATAATTTATATGACTGATAATGTATTAGAATTATTTAAATTTAACGTCACAGTTTTTCAACGTATCTCCACGTTTTATGACCCCCTGAATCCGAAAATCAAGTTTTAGCAATAGCGTCTGTCTATCTGTCCATCTGGCCGTTCAGAATAAATAATTGTATGTACGGATATTCCTAGCACTCAGAAAGCTCAAAAATTTATCCTAGCAACTTTTTTCTGTCAAATGAAAATTGTAAGAAGTATGGCATTTGTAAATTTTTTTAAATAAATGGATAATCCAAATTTAAGTCAAACAACACACGATATGAAAAAAGTGGAAAAAAGAAAAACATTGTTGTTTGAAAGTCCTACAATACTATTAAAACAACTTTTTCGATTTTTTGAAAATTTCACAAATTAAATTTTATTCTCAGTAAAAAATCATGAAAGACAAAAAGTTGCAAAATTCTTATTTTTCTTTCCTATTTTTTATATTTTTCCGAAAACTTTATTTTATTTTTTTGTTGTTTTTTTTTGGTTTTTTTTCAGATTTAAACAAAAAGTTTCATCTTGTGAGCAAAATATGCAAGATACAAATAAAAATAAATCAAAAAAAATTGTGGTTCAAAAAAATATCTGCAAATCTTTCAATAATCGCTTTTTGATAGGAGGCGTAGTTTGTGTTTTATTCGTGAAAAATAACATCGAAAATAAAAAAATTTAATTAATTTTTTTGAAAAACGACACAAGTTACGAAAAAAGTTGTGAACCTAAAACACATCTACAAATTTCTTATAAATCTTTTTTGGGGGGACCGCGTAATTTGCTTTTATTCATAGAAATAAAAAAAAAATTTGGGAAAAAACGACAAAAGGTACGAAAATAAATTGATAGAAAAAAGTTATTCGCCCATAAAAAATTCAACTTTTTTATATTTTACTACATTCTCACCATCTATGATTAAAAAACTATATGAATTATCCAAAATTTGACATAAAAACATTCAAATTTTGAACCAAATGACGCAAAATATGAAAAAAATCTTAAAGAGAAATTATGGCTTCTGAAAAATCTGCCTAGATGGAAGATAAAATTTTACAAAATTTAAATTAAATTTTCTCTGAAAAAAAATCTACTAACTTTGCTCCAGTGGAGCGAAGTTACTCGAATCATAAATGCAACATCTGGCTTGAGATATAGCATGTATTTGTGAAAAATGATCATTCTTTCGATCTCTCTAATAGCTTAATTGGAAAATCTCCCGGCCGGAAATCGGAAGTTTCCAGTGGGGCGAAGTCAGTAGATCTTTTTCAGACAAAAAAATAATTTTAAAGTAAAATAAACATTCAAATTTAAAAAAAAAATGAAAAATCTATTTTTATATAATTTCATTTTACTATTTCACTAAATTTGATTCGATATTTTATTCTTATTATAATATTTGTATGCATTTTAGTAGTATCTAATATCAAAAGAATAATGACAAAATATTTTTTGCATACATCCAGTAGTCCATTACGGAAAAAAAATTAAAATAAAAAAAATGCGAAAAATGCAGGCAGCAGGAATAAAACCCAGTTTTTCCGGCTATAAACTCAGGACCCTGCCGCCTCAGATAACTGAGCGTATTACATTTATTTTTACTTTTTGTAAAATGACAAATCTCTGTTTTCATTCCACAGAATTAAATGCATTCGAATTATAAAGAGCAGGTCCATCCGAGAATACACCAACACTAGTGTATAACCCACCGGCTGGCCCAGATACTGAAGGCCCAGCGCATAGGAATATCCAGCATGGAAAATATATAATTAAGTTGTGGCTAGATGCTACTCAAACAAGAGTTGTGAAAGCTGACTTTCAGGATAATTATGCTCCAACGCCTAAATATATTGCAAATCACGATTTTTTCGTCCGACCCATGGAGGTAGGAGGCTTCAAAGTTGTGGGATATGTCAGAATAGATGGATTGACACTTTTTGGAATCCGAGCACCGAACCCAAATGGTAAATGAATTTTGATCAAGATTTACATGATGACTTTAGAAAGCTTTTCGCCTGGAGTAATTGCTAGAGAGATTGTTCCTTGATCAAGCTTGGAGTAATGTTGAAAAACAAAAATCTCTGGGGTCATTTTTACCCCATCAGGTCTACATGAAGGTCAGCTGAAGTTAAAAATTGAGAAAACCATAACATTTGGGAATGTCTACTCTTAGAGTTTTTAGGGTTGCTGAATCCGAAACCGTGGTTAGCTTGACTCCATAAATTCGATTCTATGGTTTTCTTAATTTTGTCTTTGTGATGACCTTCATTCCGAACTGATAGGAGAAAGAATATCCCGGATTCGGATTATCCGAGCCCAAAAATGTCCTAAAGTAGTGGTTCACACCGATCGAATGGTTTTCTCTCATTTTGACCTTCACCTGATCTTGATCCTGCTCTGATGGGGTGAAACTGACACCGGGTTTAGATTCAGCGACCCAAAAAACGTTTAGGAGTAGAGGTTTTCTCCGATCTAATGTTTTTCTTCATTTTGATGTTCACATGAACTTGATTGTGACTCGATGGGGTCAAACTGACCCGGATTCGATTTCAGCGACCCCAAAAACGTATCAGAGTAGAGTCTTTCTCCGATCCAATAGTTTTCTTTATTTTCACCTTCAATTGACCCTGATTCTGATCTAATGGGGTCAAATTGACCCCGGATCCCGCTTCTTTGACGTCAAAAACGTATATGTATAGTAGTTTAGCTCGAGTTGCAGAAATTTTGTTTTTGGCACTGTGTTTCCAACCAGAAATGCAATACTTAAATTTTTTCAGATAATTAAAAACTTAATATTCAGAATAAAAAAAATCAACAAAATAATTCAAGTTTTAGACTAAGAAATAAAATTGAAAAAAAAATTATATTTTTTAAATAAGAGAAAAATCTTAACTATAATGATTATCTTCAATCAAAATAAATCATTTTTACACAAAATATTAGAATTCTTAGACAAAAAGTTAAATTTTTAACCATAAGGATGAACTTTCAGCTTGAAAAAATTAATATTCAACAAAATATCTTAATTTTCTACCAAAAAGACGAGTTTTCAACTTAAGACGATGAAGTTTCGACCCAAACTGAAACAGTTGTATTTCCATTACAAAAATATTTTTGACCATAGGAAACGAACTTTCAACTAAATAGTTACATGTTTAATCGAAGAAATAGTCTACCAAAAAGATGGAATTTTTCTAATAAGATTTATATTTTACCACAAAAGATGAATTTTCAACAAATTGCACTAATATTCCAGCAAAGAGCTGAATTTTTAACAGAAGAATATACATTTTCAACTTGATATGAAGCAGTTCAATTTTTAGTTTAAAAAATTTTTTAACAATTTATTTTATTTTAATTTATCAAATATATTTTATTTTATACCATAACACAGCCCGGCTTGAAAATTGTCCGATAGATGAAACTAGTCATTTCTAGTCATTTTTGTGACCCTGAATCTAAATCCGAGCTCAGAAATACTATATCATATCAGGGTTTTTTAATATTCTAACCTAAAAGTGCAAAAATGTGATTTTGGCATATTTGAGGTTATTTGCTGTCGCTCCTTCTTTTTTTAATCAAAAAAGTGTAAATAACATTTTTAGTGTAACTCTTTCCGTTTTAAATGTCGTTGAGTTCGCTAAAACACATTTTATCTCCGCCAAGATATTCAGTTTTGAAAATTATAAACATTAAGAATTTAAAGGCCCGGAAATACACGGGTGTCTGTACTATATTTTTGACTATACTATTCTTATGTGTTTCTTCGAGCTAAAACCTACAGAGCCAAGCTCACAAGACAAAAACCCTAAACCCACAAACTCCTACACCCACAAACCCAAAATCTACAAATCCCAAACCCACAAACGCCAAACCCACAAACCTGAAACAAAAAAAAAACCACAAACCCCAAACTATAGCACAGCCACCTGTATATTTCCGGGTCTGTAAAATTCTTAATATTTGAAATTTTCAAAACTAAATATCTTAACAAAGAAAAAAATACTTTAAAATGTTATGTACAGTTTTCTGAGAAAAAAAAGAAGAAGCGACAGTACATGACCTCAAATATAGGCCAAAATTACGTTTTTTGCACTTCTAGGTTGGGATATTTAAAAATAATTATGTAATAGAGCATTTCTGAGCCCAGATTTGGATCCAGCGACTTCAAATTGAACGGAAATGACTAGTCTCATCTATCGTGCAGATTTCGAGTCGGGCTGTGTAATAGACAAAAAAAAGGAATTTCGAAAAAAACAGTACCATTTTATAACAAATAAATTAATTTTCAAACAAATACAGGCATTGTCAACAGAAATAAGATTCAACCCGGACAAGTATGATCAAATTTTTCGTTTAAAAAATTAGTTATAAACTAATTAAAAGTAATTTTTTAGAAAGCAGTTTTATTTTAAATAAAAAAAAGTTTTTTGAATTGAAATTATCAACCAAACAATTTTTAAAAAGTGTCAACAAGGTAGGCACCTTTTTACCAACAGAATGATTTTTTTTCAAATAGTTAACTTTTCAAACAAAGAAATAAATTTTCCATCATAAAGTAATAATGTTGAACAAGAAGAAAAATATTCTACCACAAAAGTGGAATTTTAAAACAAATACATAAATTGTCAACTAAATAGTTGAATTTTACACCTAAAATTAAAATAAAGAGAAAAGGATGTGACATAGTCCAAGATATATCTTTTTAAAAAGTTCAAAAAATCGTGTTAGCATAGAATAAACTGCCTAATTGCATTTGAGAGCAAAATATTCAACGCCAAAATTAAACTAGACAAAATTCTGAAAAAGGTGAAGGCAAAAAGAAGATCCTACATTCAATAGGTGCTGAGTTATGGTCCTTTAAAGAGCCCGTTTTTTTCAATCAGAACAAAGAACCCAATTCTGAAGTTTATATCTGTACTTTAGTACCTGTTACTTTTCACAAAAAATTTGTAACAGTTTAATTAAAGTGGACGCAATTTCGAGAATTTAAAAAAAATTCCATTATCTATCCTAAATAGGTCATAAGTTATGGCCTCCCAAAGTTGACTATTTTTGACCTATTTTTTACGGCAAATTACTCACGTTTGGTTTTTTCAAAATACTTTGCTTCCGGTAAACCTACATAAGTGGGTTAGGAAAAAACTTGTAGGGCAGAAAATTATGAGTGAATATGAAAAAAAATCTTCTACCCTTCATAGATCAAGAGTTACGACTTTTCAATTAAACACATTTTTTTGATATTTTGAGCTATTTGTAGCCAAAAAAGTCTTTTTTCAAAACTGCTCGTTTCGATTTAATCCTACAAAAAACGCTAAGAAAATAAATTATAGAGGACACATTTTTTGAAAACTACAGAGAAATAAAATATTTCAGCTCATATAGATAATTGTGTGCATATTTTATTTATTTATTTTGTCAAAATTACTGCCAGAATAGCTGTCGTCGAAAGTAAAGAGGGAAAAAATATATCAAAATGCAAGAAGTCTAAATTAGATTAAAATCCAAATTAGAAATCCTATTTAACGTCCAATAATCAAATTTTTTTTTGTCCGAAATTTTTTTTTTCTGATTACAATAGAATTTTTTGTTCTTATTTATTCCTTGTGGTCCAAATTGGGTCATTGGATTCTTGTTTTTAACAGGAGTTCGAATAAAAAAAATATATAAATTAACTGGGTTTACATTGTTTATTTATTATTCATAGAAAATCTTATTATAGGAATTATTATTATATCGCTATGTTAATTTATGTTAATAATGCCAAAACTTTTAAATACCTTTTGCAGAGAAAAAAATTATTGTTCATTGTTGATAGTAAAGAATATGTAAAAAAATTGACTAATTGATTGACTGATAAATTACTGAGTATCGAAATATAGTCTACATTCAAAAAACTTAAAATTGTTTCTCCGCTTTTTTATACCACAAGATGTCAAAATGTTTTCAGGCATTTTCGGCTTCCTCTTCAAGTTTCTAAAGAAGACGATCCTTTGATTCTAAATAATTTATTATTTAGTCAATTGTTTAATTATTTAGTTTTTGCATCACTTCCATCAGGAAGTAATTATTCTGTTTGCATTTTGCTTTATTGTCAACAAATAACAAGAATTATTTTCTCTACTATGATTAGTTTAGAAATTTTTAATATTCTTGACATAAAAAATGCAATGTTATAAAACTAGTCCGTTCAATAACATTTTTTATGAATAATATATAAACAATGTTAACCCAGTTAATTCATAAACTCCTGGTCAACGAGTATTGACCACCTTTCCCTTAGAGTTTTTCTGTAGGATTTAATCGAAACGCGCCGTTTTGAAAAAAAATTTATGGCTACAAAAACAGATCAAAATTTCCGAAAAAAATTATGTTTTTTTTAGAGAGTTATAACACTTGATCTGTTAAGACTTGAAAATTATATGTTTTAAGTTAACGCACAATTTTCTGTCCTAAAAAACTTTTCTCTTGGACCACTTACGCAGCTTAATCTAAAAGCGAAGTATTTAAAAAAAACTGATTACAAAAAAATTTATCTGAAAAATAGTTCAGCAGTAGTCAACTTTCATCATAGTATTGGACTTTTTTTCGTAAAATGAACAGGTTCTAAAGTACAGATACAAACTTCAGAATTAAGTTTTTTAGCCTTTTTAAAAATACCGGGTTTTTGGAAGGGCAATAACTCAGCACCTATTAAAGAGAGAATCTTTTTTTTTGCCTTTACATTTTTTAGAATTTCATCTTGTTTAATTATGGTGTGGAAAAATTTGTTCCCAATGCAATGGGGTGGGTCAGTCGACGCGTACATGAATTTTGGTCCTGTTTTCAAAAATATATCTGGGACGCACAAGTATCACTTCTAAAAAACTGGAAATTGTAATCAGGACCCCTTAATAAAACAATTTTATAAAAAAACGCATTACCTACTTCATACGATAAAGCCAATTTTTGGTGGAACAAGTTTCCTGAACTAGAGTGACAGAAAATGGGACTTGAACTATGGTGGCGTAAATATTGAATGTAGTGGAGGGAACACAGTTTGTCGAGAGTGCTTTTTCGGGTGCTAGCCCACATACTGTTTGTTATTAATTCAGTTCAATTTTTAGTGCTTTTATTTATAGAATTCATCAGTGGTCGATTTTAAGACGAATTTTCAATTTTCTGAACTTCACAAATTTTTATTTTATTTTCCAGCCCGTCCAGACGATCTTGAACCTAGTTCTTCAACCTGGTTCATCGTTTACTTTGGCAGAGCCTTTAAGGTGACGGTAAATTTGACTACATTACGCGCAAAAAGAATTAGCCTCGTACCTAAAAATATGCATCTAAACCCAGAAAATCGACTCTTCTATCAAAGCACATGGTTTTTTATTGGTGGTGTACACTTTATCATGTTCTATGGATCTAATGGAATTTTGGGAGCTGAAATTCATCCGGATCATTACCAAGGTTAACAAAAAATATATGCAATTTGAGTCATATTTTCTTAATCTATGTTCCTGAATAAAAACATAATTTATTTAAAATACATTTTCTATACTTTTTTTTATATATTTTTTATATTTAAATTCTTTATAAATATCGAATTTTCAATAAGAACATAGTTATTTCTGTAAAGTCGCTCCTTTTTATCATAAGAACAATATTTTTATATAAAAGATTGCACTTGAGTTCCACTTTCAAACAAGTAGTTGAATTTTCAAGTAAAAATAGGATAAAAGTTTTCAAAATGAATTTTTAACCAAGAAGATTAAGTTTCTACAAAAAGAAAAGTTATTGAATTTTTTAAAGAAAAATATAAACTCTGAACTAAAAATAGTATATCAAAATTTCGGTAAAAAATAATAATTAAAAAAAACGAAGTCTGAAAAATGAAAATAAACTTTTACACAAAAAGTAAGTTTCAACCGAATTGTTTGATATTAAACTAAAAAATACAACTTTCAATGCAAACTAAAATATTGACTTTTTCAGTGGAAAAAATTATTTCTTGAAAAAAGCCACGCATTTTTCACATGATCTTATTTTCAAACAAGGAAAGGCATTTTAAACTAAAATGATGAATCTTAAAACAAATAGATACATTTTCTACTATAAAAGATACACTTGCAACCAAAAATGCAGTGGTTTAACCTGACAATTTTTAAGCCTCGAAATAAAAAATCGTATCTTTTAAAGTTTAATTTGAAATGTTTAATATTTTACAACATTTTTAAACGACAATAACATTCAGGTTTTAAATCTTGGTTTTAGAAGCATTATCTATATAAAGTTTGCTTAATAATTTATTTGATCCTAAACAACTTCTTTTCAAAGTTCGCTTAGACCACCTTCAAAATTTGTAGCTGCTAAAATTGTATATATTTTCTTTAATTTTGTATCTCATTTGAAAAAGGTCCAATTTTGAAGTGGACTGTACTTTGTAAACGTTGATGATATACAAACAAAATATATTACGTTTCAAATATTTTCCTTCCTAGATTTACATTTTTTTACCATGAAAGACATCTTTGAAGATTAATGGAATATAAACTTCCGTGTAGCATGATAAAATCTTCATTTTACCTGTTTAACTTCAGAATTCAATAACAGCTGAAATTTGAGAACGATTAAATTTCTGAAGAGAAACATGATTTTCAAAATAAATAAATATCAATACAGCATTCAAATATATTGAAATTTGTAACAAGATATAAATACTAAGCACTAAAAATTATTCTGTATTCTTTACTCATATTTAAAAAGTTAAGAAGTAATTCAAAGAAATAATAAAAAAAATTTTGATGTTAAACTAATTTTAAAGTTTCAAGATGAGCTTAAAAATTGTGAAAATCTCAATATCTTTTGAATTAATATCCCAATATGTAACTGATTAAGAGTGTCAGGTTAATTTTCTTTTCTTGAAAAAAAGATCCTTCTCTTTCCCTTTTCTGTGGTTCGATTGCCAGTGGAGCGAAAAGCGAAAGATATCTTTTTCCAGGAAACAATTAATTTTAAATTTAAAAAAATTATTTTTCATTTAGTCTGATGGAAACGTTAAGCATTTTCTGTTATTGAAGATTCTTAATTTAATCGATATTGTGGATTTTCTGCATCCATGGTTTTGGAGGGTTATCTACTGTCGGTAAGGTACCATTCGCTGATGATAAAACAGATTCATTTTTTATTTTATTTTTTTATTTTATGATGTCTTTAAAAGAAGAGGCTTTCACCAAGTTCTTTGTTTTCATTTTAAATATCCACCCTCTTAGTTTCTGTGAATTAATTTTTCAAAACTTAATTATTTTTATCTAAAATTATAGAAATTAGGCTTCATAATGTTTAACTGTGTCTTAAAGTTTTAATGAATCCATTTTGAATTAATTTTTTATTCTATGCGACGGAAACTATATTAATCATGACACATTTAGGTATTAAGGGAACGAAAAAATGGTTCCGGGAAAAAATATCTAATCATAAATTATGATTAGATAATTTTTTATTGAAATATTAATAAAGTCCACTAATTATTTCTTTGCAAAATGTCATTTTTCACTACAAAGAATTGTGATTTTCAAATTGGAAATTTTTCTTAGAAATGGAATCATCTTTTTTTAAATAAAAAAATTATTTTATTAAAATTGTAGAATAATCGAATTTTATCGTGCGGCTCTTTCGACTTGTTTGATTAAAATTCACCTTTTAGAATAGAATCGCAAATAAACGAATTTATTCTTACTAATTCGCTACGTGGTTTCAACGTTAATCGCATTGGCACCTTCACAATTAAACATCAACACATAAAAAATGAACCAATTTCATTGAGAACATTACGAATTAAATCATTTTTCATTTTAGCTTCATAATTATAAATTTTTACATGTTCATAACCATGAGAAGGTAAAAGTTTTGTTTGTGATTTTTACATTTTAACTGTATTAAAAATGTATTTCTAACATTTTAACTATAATTACCTTTTTGTTATTAAATCCTAATATAGATTAGCAAAACGAACAAACAATAGCACGTCCTTAATTAAAACAAATGTTTGGAAAGTAATTTAAAGAGAAAGAAAAGCCATTTTAATAAATGTAGTCACAGCTGGAAATTTTATTTCAATTCATCTTTTTACCATCTTTTCTTAGGAATTATTTTTTCTTTCTATTCCCGAAAAACTTTTCCTTTTTCCCTGAAGTGAACTAAATTGAAAAATTAGAAACCAATAAGAAAGTCGATCTATCAGTGCTTGAAAATAAAAACGTTTTGTTTAAAAATTAAAAGTGTCAACGCATTTGAATGTATTGGTAGATGATTAAATTGTTTTATAAAAATGAGTTTTCTTTAAGTCTAATCAAAATTTTGTTTGATAAAAAGAAAAACATTATATTTTGTCTTAAAATTGATCGTTCGTTTTATGAACAAATGCTAAAAATTGAGATAATTATTAAATTATGAATAGAAAAATACTCTGGACATCACTAGGAAGAAATAAATCGATTCATTGTTAATCTTTCATTAATTATATTGTAAGAATTTTTCAGCTGTTTTTTAACAAAATTAACAAATATTTTCGAATGACATCTTCTTATGAGCTACTATAAATTGTCGAAAAAAGCGAGTAGTTTTATCGTTAAAATAACACTTTGAAAACGAATAATTAATAATGATATTAAAATATTATTTGATATTATAATTTTTTTATAACGAACAATGGAATCTTCACATTAAATGCAAACGATAATAAGAGTAAAAAAGTTTCTATACTAATAATAGAGGAAAAACAAAATAATAAACATTTTTTATTATTTGCATTTACATACAATTTTAAGGAATGACAATTCAAAAATCCCTTCCACACCTCCGCAAGTTACAAAGGGTTTTTCTTTACTTTGCACTCAAAAGGCTAAAAATTATATGCAAAAAATGCAACAATCATTAAAATTCTGTTAGAGGTTAAGGCGTTATGGTGTTTCCAAAAAATTCTGAATTTTGAATATTCGAAGGAAATAAGTTTTGCATGACCTTATCTAAACTAGCAACAAATAAAAGGGAAGGAAATTTGGTATTCATGATACATTGGCATTTTAATCTTTTACATTAATTTTGATCCGACTACAGATTACAAAAAATATTATATTTTAGTTTATTTTTTTCTATTAAATTAATGATACACATAGTGTAAAGAATTTGGATTTAAAACAATAAGGAAAGATGTTCATTTTTATTTTACAATATTTGTTATCCAAGTACTTCGAGAGAATGAGGCCTGCCAGGAGGAGACCTGGACCTGACAGGAAGAGATGGCTCCTGCGGAGCATTTCAGTCAATAGAATGTTGTCTGGCAAAATAAAAAGAAGAACCAGAATTATGTACGCCGTTGGGATACCGTTCGGACTATAGTGAACTGCAATCTACAAAAGCTTTAATAAAGTTTTGAAAAGTTGGCTGCAGTTCACCTAATGGGCAATTCTTTTAATTTGAAGTTCATTTATTAACTGCGCTGCTTATCATAGTTAATATTATTCGCGAATGAGCTCCATCTGTCCTATGTATCCCACGAAGTGTCCCAGTATAATCCAATATTGCAAAAACGTCACAATTGAATGTTGAGAATACCATATATTCTTGAGTTGGCTGAAGCAATTAAGGCCTGTTATCCATTCAGATTCGAAATAGTTTTTGGCAGGACACACCAATCTTCGAAATTCAAATCGCTGGTTTTGGCATGTGCTAGGAATAAGTAGAACATATCCACGTTGTTCTATTGAACATACAAATACTTTATAAGAAGATCGCTTGCCCGGAGAAGAAACAGACCTGGCATGAAGAATAGACTTTTCGGGAGAAGTACGATCAGTTAAATGTTGTCTGACGAAAAACGATCCAGGATTACGTTTTCTTTCAGGATTTCGTTCGGATTGTAGTAAATCGTATTTGGAAAAAGCTTGATTAAAACTGTTTCGGAAGATTGGGTTGCTCTTCCGTACTGGACAATCCCTTATTTCAGCTGGAGTCAGATTATCAATTGCGCAGCTGCTCATATTCATTTTTACTCGAAAATTAGTTTTATCTTTCCTATACGCTCCACGAGGACTGTAGTACTTTCCATCGGTTCCCGATCTAATTCAGATACCAGAGAAAAAATCTAACAATGAAATTCGAATCGAAGGTTCTGATTTGTGTGGGATATGAGCCAAATATACCAATTTGTCTAAGTGAATATCCAAGTAGTTCAATAGAAAAAAGCCTACTAGCAGGAGACTTGAACTTCTCAAGAAAAGAAGCTTCTTCTGCAGAAGTCCGGCCAGGTGTATATGCTTTCTGCAAGAGGAAATATCTTAGCAGCGGAACAAAAAATTGAACCAAGATTACGTTTACCTTGAGGAATCCCTTTGGAACGTGGGTTGCATTCTGCAAGAAGAAATAGAAGTTTAATTTTTTTTAAAAACATTTATGTCTAATACCTTTGGCTGACTTCAATGTTTCTTTGAAGGAACCATATTTTTGATAATTCACTAGAAATTATGCGAAATAATTAAAAAATATAATAACTCCTTTCTACAATAAATGAACAGTTTTCAATATGTTCAATCCTTTGGAAAATATAATTTTACTCAGTTTTAACCATTTAGCTAACCCTCACTAAACAATAATTTAAAGGAAAAGAACATTAGACACGTTGTTAATACACGTTGATCATATTTAGCGACTTTCAGACACATTTTGTTTTAAAAATGATTATGTCGTCAAGAAGCAGTGTTTAAAATAATCTCATTGGCAAATAACTTTTAAACCGTATTTCAATTTTGTCTTTTTATCTATTTTTATTTTCGAAATAAAGTCAAATCTGGATTCCGTGATTTTCTATTTTATATTTTCAAAAATTATTTCCGCGCGGCTGGGATTGGTGAGAGGATCTGCTTGAGGATGTGCGGGGTTGACTCAAGCGTCAAAAACAGAGAGAGGGAATCAGTCCCAAAATTGACATTAAATCCAGGTTTGACTGTATATTAAAAATGAAAGTATTAGATCTATATCCCTTTTTATATTTACATCATTGTAAATAATTTAATTGAAATTTTTTTAACCATATTCAAGAGAATTAATCATTTGTTTCTTTCCTGTGTTACATTTTTCTACTAAAAGTAACGATTTGAAATATACTTCTTGTAGTTCATACACTGGGACACCATGTGTCAGATTTTATTAGAACAATGTGGAACAATATAAAATTATTCTTTTTCTTAAAAACATGTTAATAAATGTTAAATAAATTTTTCCAAAATCATTTTTTTAATTTTAAAAAATGCGACTATCTTGTAGAAAATGTCTTTGTCGGTTGAAAATTTGATGGGTTCAAAATTTTTCCCAAGGGGGAAAAGAGAGACATTATTTATGAGTGTATGTTTTAAATTCGAGTCTCAAGAAACTTTGTTAGCTTTTCAAGATCATTTGTATGGAAAATATATGCGTGTCTATGCCGTTTTGTTTTTAATGCTATTTTTTTACGATTAAACCAATAACCACGAATCCTATTACAAAATAAATCATAAACATGTATAGCTCTTTTCTGGCTGAGCAATTTTTGTCAATTCTTTTTTTTTCATAGTTTGTTTTGTTTGTCGAAAAAGGAAATATATAATTTTTTATGTTTTTCATGAATAATTCATAAACCATGCATTCTATCAAAAAATAAATCATAAAAAATTTGTAGCTCTCTTTTGTGTCAAAAACTTTTGTCTTACAATATTTTGTTGCAACTTGTATCGTTTGTTCAAAAATTCTTTATTCTTAATTACGTTTCTTTACGAAGAAAACAAGAATTACGTGTCGTATACAAAAGAGATTTATAACAAATTTTCAGATCTTTTAAAGGTGTATAATTTTTGTTTATACATTCTTTTCGTATCTTGCACAGTTTGACTGCAAATAGAATTAATGATTTTTTATTATTTGTTGTGCGATCAAAATTTGAATTATTTCTTTGGATTTTGAAAATGCCATAACTCGGGTAATTTTTTTTATCGAAAAAGCCATCAGGATAAATTGTTAGAACTTCTTAGTATTACGAATAGACGTAAATATAATTTTCGAATCTTCAAAAAAATGGCATGCAAAATTTTGAAAATGCTGTATCTTTTTGAAGGTATATCCAAAAGGGCTTATCAGCGAATTTTCTCTTTTTTAGGCCCTAAAAATGTGAAATTTCTGACAATTCTAATACTCTCTCAATCATAAATGATATTGTTTCCTCTACAAATACCTTCGACTATATTAATACCTGTTTATCATGATGAGAATGTAAAAAAGAAAGATATATTGTATTATTATATTCACCAATATAATTAACGATGACGACCAACGTGAAAAACAAAATACAGATTATCCTCATTTTTTCAAAGTAGAGAAAAAATTGATTAATGCTTCAGAGAATAATTTGATTAACAAATGTATCTGAATAATATTCCATTGTATCATCAGAGTACAAATATATGCATAAATGGCTGTTATCTCACTTATTGGTGATATAACGACGTTATTAGTGTCAAGATTATCCTTTGCAGATAATTATATCATTTTACATTTTCTATTATGGTCATTACAATCATGACATTCTCATCTCGAATAGAAGGTATTGGTTTTTATGTGCAAAATGCGAGTCGCGAGTTTCATTAATTTTTATTAATAAATTCATTAAAAAAGTTAAACTTTAACGACTTTAGAAAATTCATCAAACTCGCTAGAAATTACATTTTTGTTCCCAAAGTATTTAAAAATGCAAATAAAAAATTGAATAAATTGATTGATTCTTAAGAAATTTGGAAAAATATTTCTTCCCCAATCCTCTTACAAAAAACAGAAAAAATTGAATTTTTTAGCTTTAAAATCTTTCTTTTTTAATTCTGTTCAAAACATGTTTTTAATTACTTTCCTTAAAAAAGGCTTCATTAACTCATGCTCTTACGGAATTTCAAACTTTTGCGCTAATATCCATTTACCAAATGCTTCTTGAATTTAAAAATTTTTCAAATGTTGATACTTATGCCCTTTTGGAAATTTCAAACTTTAGCGCTAACAGTCTTTTACTGTGCCAAATGTTAGCGCTTATGCCTTTTTTAAAATTTTTAAAATTTGGAGCTTATATCCTTTTCATTTGTCACATGTTCGGGCTCATGCCCTTGTTGATTTTTGAAATAGGGCGCTTATTACCTTTTAGTTTAAAAACTATTGACGCTTATACCCTTTCGGAACTTGAAAATTGGCACTTATACCCTTTTTCTATTTAAAATTTGGTTGCTGATACTCTTTTTGATTTTGAATATTTCGCTCTTATGCCCTTTCTACATACTAAATATTTGCTCAAATGCTCTTTTTCTGTGCCAAATATTAGCGATATGCTCTTTTTGATTTCCAAAATATAACGCGAATTCCCTTTTGCTATACCATGTCGCGTATGTCCTTTGTGATTTTAAAAATTTCGCTTTTATGACATTTTTCTTTACCAAATATTGGTGCCTATGCCCTTTTGCTCTGCCAAATTTTGGTGTTTTAATTTAATGGTGTCAGCCCGGGGCTAGAAATTCCTAAATTTCCTAAATTTTCCTAAACGCGTCCTATCAGGAAGTGATTTTAAACGAAGTTGTAGATCTTTTTGGGATAACCATTTTTGTTAATTCATCTTTTTTCGCATCCTACACAGTTTGTCCACAAAATGGAATTTTTTATTTTCCATTATTTTTTATGCAATCAAATTTTAAATTTTCGATTTTTGAAAAAAATCCAAAAATTGGTTATGATAATCTTGTAGGGCTTTTAAAAAGATATTTTTTTCTTTTCTTGACTTTTTTTCATATCGTGCGTTTTTCGGCTTCAAATTTTTATTTTCGGTACATTAAAAAAAATTTGAAAACGCTATAACTCTGAGAATTTTTTTTTATCGAAAAAAGTCATTAGGATAAATTGTTTGTTCTTTTTAATACTATAAATATCCGTGGTGTCAATTAAGTGGTGTCAAAAATTTTTTAAATGCGCTCACTTTTTGAATTTTCACCAAAAATGGCTGGTTTACGAACTCGCCCTTTCTATTAGGACCTAAAAAAAGTGTGCCAAAGATAAATTCGATTCGTTCGATTTTTTGAGAGTTATCGTGTTTACGGATGGACGGCCGGGCGGACAGACAGACGTCATCGTTAAAACCTGATTTTCGGATTCAGAGGGTCTCGAAACGTGGAGATCCGTTGAAAAAGTGTGATGTCAAATTTCCGACAATTCTACTACTTTGTCAATCATAAATGATGAGAATGTAAAAACGAGATAATATGAGTAAATTTTGAGCATCTTAAATCATTTCTTAGAGTGCGAAATGAGCAATTCTTTTTAAAAGTCAGGAAACTTTAGTAAATTGTTTCCATTTTCAAAAATTTCGACAGAGACATTGTTGTGATTAACTATGCTTAACCTATTTTTTTTTAGACGAGACGAACATGGGACCGTCCATAGGTGAAGATTGACCCATTCTTGAACTACGTTTATCCCATGTTGAGCTATGTTGAGCCATGGTTCACCCATTAAACCTTTCCCATGCGGGATACCTATAGGATTTACTTCACAGTAGTAAAATACGGCTTTGGTCAGCCAAATGAAAGCATGGAAGTTTATCGATAGAATTCAACTAATGTGAAACAGCAAAACAATAATGTATATCGCTTACAATTCAGGCGTATCGTAAAATTTAAATGTGTCTATAAACAGTTTAGATGAGTTACGTGACGTTTTAGTTTTTCACTAAAGTCATTGGCTATATTTCCCAATGCCTTTTAATGGATAAATTGCCCTAACAATTATAACAAATTAATTACAAATGAATAGAACGTTATTTATAAAAATCTGTATAATTAAATATTGTTTCAAAAATGTGCTTTTTGCATATTTTTTTTTAATCGATCCCATATTGTGCCAAAGGATTTTTTGAAACGCTCATTTTTTATATAGTAATAAAAAGATTGGTATTTCAAAACCAAATAACTATCTCTTTCTACTTGTCTGTAATCTTCCTTTTTTAATTGACTAAGTCCTGAACTTTTTTCTAAAATTTTTTCTGAACGATTTCCTCTTCCTGAAAGTTTTTAAATGAAGTAAAATAAGAAATTACTCATTTTTATTATAGAAAAATTCCCTAAATAGAGCTATTTACAAGCTTTTTCAGAACCAAATTACCAATCAAATGCCAACCTAAATTTTTAAATCTTCTTTTTCTACATAAAGCCACTTTTATCAAGTTTTTTTTACTTGCCTTTCTGCCTTGTAATCAGATACGTTATTTTATAAAATGATTATCTACTATTCATTAAGAAAGATATAAACTTTTTATGTTAATAGAACTTTCAACGAAATATTGTTTGTCACAGTGCGATACCATTACACTAATTTTTTTTCCTGTATCAGAACAGTTTTTTTATTGAAAATTTATATATTCTCATTTACCCCCTCCCCCTGCAACATCTCGAGATTGATTTTTTATTATTTAAAAAAAATAAAAAAATAAATCTTGAATTTCTATCTAAAGACGATTTTCAAAAATCATGAAATTTGAACCTCCAATCATTTTCTGCCAATTTAGCAACTTAATTTCTTGGTACCAAGATTTTATTTGGTGTGTCAATTGAAAATTGGACATTTCATTGTAATTCGCCATTCAATTCTGTTTCAATTTTATGTTCTAGTCACTATGAGATTGTAAGCTTCCACATTCTGTTTCTGGGGACTGGATAATATCTTTTTATCATAATTGTTTCCATCAACGCAGAAATGCTTCAGCTCAGGGAAAAACTTTTATTTTCTCTTTAAATAGTGATTTCGTTTTTACAGAATGTTATTTCGCTTTTCTAAAAAATGCAGGTTTTGTTGGTTATATAGTTATATCATGCAACCCTTCAATTATAATTCTGAGTTAGAACGGTGCATATTGCAAAAGATGTACAATTTTGATTGGGAACAGGGAGTTTTCTGAAAATATTATTATTTTGATTTAAAACAAGGAATTAAAAAAAAACTATTATAATTCTGACCAGGAACGGGGAATTTTCCAATAGAATTAGTATTCTGAGTTAAAACAGTACAATTTTAAGAAGAAGCAGAATTCTTCTTCACTTTCCATAATACACTCTTATGTGAACAGTCACAGAAATCAATTTTCCAAAGGATGGCAATCTGGAAAAATGGATTCCAAATATAACCAATTACTTTTCTGCGTGAAATTACTCTTCTTTGACCAATTAGTGTTCTGTAATCAACCACTCTTTTGTAACCAACCACTCTTCTGTAACCAACCACTCTTCTGTGACCAGTCACAGACACAAATTTTTTTTAAGATGTCGATATGGAAAAAAAGTATCCAAATATGACGCTGACACGTATTTTTTAAAAGGCGACACTCCCTCTTCTTTAGCCAAAAACTGTTCTGTGCCAATTTTACACAGTCATGAATTTTTTTGATATTGGCAGTCTGCAAGAAAGTATGTCAAATATGACTAATTACTCTTTTTGGAACAATAAGTATTCTGAGATTAACCTCTCTTTTGTAATAAAAACCTCTTCTGTGACCAGTCACAGACATACACTTTTTTGAGGATGTCTATCTGTAATAGACATTTACAAATATAAACGAACACTGCCATGTTGCTAATCGTTCTTCTGTGACCACGGTCAATGACGCAAATTTTTTTAAAGGGCGACACCCACTCTTCTTGAATCAATCACTCTTTTGTGAGCAATTTCAGACGTCAATTTTTTAAATGCTGGCGAAAGTCCAAATATGAATAATTACTCCTTTGTGACCAATCAGTATTCTCTAATCGACCACTATTTTGTAACAAACCACTCTTCTGTAACCAACCACTCTTCTGTGACCAGTCACAGATACTAATTTTTTTAAAGGTGTCGACCTGGAAAAAGAGTATCCAAATATGACCAAACACTGCTCTGTGGCCACTCGATCTCCTCTGACCGCATTTGCTGACACGTATTTTTTAAAAGGCGACACTCCCTCTTCTTTGGCCAATAACTGTTCTAAGCCAATTTTACACAAAAATGAATTTTTGTGATATGAGCAGTCTGAAAGAAAGTATGTCAAATATGAGTAAATACTCTCCTGTGAAGAATTACTTTTTTTGGAACAATAAGTATTCTGACATTAACCTGTCTTTTGCAACCAAAAACTCTTCTGTGACCAGTCACAGATACACATTTTTTAAGGATGTCTATCTGTAATAGACATTAACAAATGTAAACAAATGCTGCTATGTGGGTAATCGCTCTTCTGTGACCACGGTCAACGACACGTGCTTTTTTAAAGGGCGACAACCACTCTTCTTTAACCAATAACTCTTCTGTGACCAATACATTCATTAATTCTTTAAATGCTGGCAAAATTCCAAATATGACTAATTACTGCTTTGTGACCAATCAGTATTCTGTAATCGACCACTATTTTGTAACAAACCACACTTTTGTGACCAGTCACAGATAAAACTTTTTTTTAAGGTTGTCGATCTGGAAAAGATGTATTCAAATATGACCTCGCCCCGTTCTGTGGCCAATCACTCTTCTATGACCGCAGTCACTGAAAAGTATTTTATAAAGGGTGATCTAGGAAAACTTTACAGGATGTCACCGATCATTCTTTTGTGATCTGTCACAAACAAGAATTTTTTATTGCGGCTCGGGAAAGATGAATCGAAAAAGGAGATGACAAAAATCACTTTTCTGTGATCATTCTGAGGAAAATATTTTTTAGGACTACCTGGACCAGAAGGCTTATAATTTATTAAATATATATTATTAAAATGTCTTATGGGGACTGATGAGTAATTTTATTGCGTTGGAAAGAAATGTACCGGAGAAAAAGTTTCCTTCACGAAAAACTTGGCTGGTACAAAAAAATTACCTGTATAAAATAAGGAAATGACTGTGAATGTAAAATTATTCGTCTGGAGTATACTCTGGCTATAGTCGTACCTTTTAGTTTCATATTTGTACAAATGGTGGTTATTCCATGTTATTATTATGGAAAAATACAGCGATTGTGTGACACCATTTGATATTGTAAACGTATTTAGTTTTGTTTGGGTAACGCATAAAATAAGCCATTTTACCACATAATATTATAACTTGTCTTTTTTTAATCATCCTAATATACATGGTTATCTATATACCAGGTAGACATTTTAATTAACGCACACAAATATTTCTTTTGGTTTTTTAGGACAATAAAGGCCATCTTACTGTACTAATAATTGTGACTCTAGGGGGGGGGGGCTCAATTTTCAAGGTCAGTTGAAGGTCAAAGTCATTTTTTTAAATGTGAACCTCTATTTTTGAAACTGGATTCGGAAAGAACGGAAAATTTAACGACCGAAAATATAGTTTTTCATTCGGTAGAGTGATCTTCAGAAAGTAAAGGTTAAATGATAAAAAATCGACAAAAGGGGTTTTCTTTGAAATCTTGAGGATTTATCCGCGGAAAAATATTTGGTTAGCTTGGAGGCCAACTCGTGGCAAGGGGATTCTCGGTAAATAAGCACCCCAAAAATGTGTTCGCCCATAAATCCTCAAAAGTTCAAAGGAAAAATATTCTGCACGATTTTTCAACATTTAACCTTGACCTTTTAAAGGTCACTCTAACAAATTAAAAACTATCTTTTCGGGTCTAAAATTTTCTGCTCTTTTCGAATTCGGTCTCAGAAATAGGGGTTCTCATTTTAAAAAACTGACTTTAATCTTCAAATGACCTTGAAAATTGATCCCAAGGTCCTAACAATTTTTTCGTATCTGGCTAACCTGCAGAGATATTCACTAGCGTCAATTAAAATGGCCCACCCGGTAGAAGCGTTAGGATGACATTTCGCAATGGCCAAGCCCAATTTCCTCATGTATGCATCAATGATAGGTTGGGAAGCAAGGTTTGATTTAAACCGCGATGTAGTGTACGTAGCTTCGCCATTTGCTTCAAACTACAAGCATAGTCAGGCCGCGTAAAGCTCGATTAGACTGAGATAGTATATACGAACGTGTGGATTGTGGGTACAGTGAAGGAGTATTACTCTGCTGGACAATACACTAAGAGAAGCTGTGAATCCACAGAGGAGTGACAATGTGTTCGTACGGAAAAATTACTATTGTGTTAAAAAATAAGTATAAAAAACTACTTTTAATACTCTTTAGCACTTTTCTTAAAGATTCAACTATTGTTTTATTATCTTGAAGAAAATGACACCAATGCTACTGGTTCATCAAATTCCTAGCTGCTGTAATTTTTTTTTACTTTTCCTTCAAACATATTTTCAAACCCCTTTGCTGGATTGGTTGAAATAACAAATTTCCCACAGAGTGGACTCAAAAACACTTTTTCGAACCAAAATCGCTGGACACTGCAATTTTCAACTAGTTTAGAAGTATTTTCTTTAAAAATGGCCTTAAGGCTTTCCAGGTATAACGCGTAACTGCAAATGGAATTTTCTGCTTCTTTAATAATTTTTTAACTGCTCTAAGGATCCACAAATTTGGTAAAACTGAGCTTAAATAACTAAAACTAAATGTGAACAATTATTGTTGTGTTGCAGTGAGTAATTTTTTTGTATAATCTTACAAGAAAATTGACGCACAAGTGTCATTTTTTCGTGATAGTTAGATAAAAATATCTCGCCACAACTGCTAACACTGTTTGCAGATTTTGGCTCATTAAAGATTGACCTGCCCTACTAAAAATCTTTTTTTTGTAGAAAATTCTCAATATTACTGAAACTAAAATTTCGATTTCTGCACGCATGTGAGATAAAACCCTTTGGGTTACAATGTCATAATTATTATTAACAGGCTTCGGGAATTTACTTTATTGAGTAACTAATTAAAGTTACGTTACTCAGGGAAAAAAGGCAAATAGTCGCAGGTAAGTTTCTCTCAACTATAACCAGTTGTAATTACTAGGTTAATTGTAACTTGAATTGCCCCGAAAAGTTACTTTTTTACTACCTCAATTTTATAATTTAAAAATCAAAATAACTGAGATATTAATTTATAAAAACTTAATTTCAGAAGAAAAAGGCATTGATTCAAATAAGATTTTTCAATCAAATTTTTTAACAAACCAGTTGTATTTTTAATCATAATTTGAAAAATATTTACCGAATGAAAAGAATTTTCGAGACAAAAGGACTAAATTTTGTTCACAAATGATATTTTTGGTTAAAAATTAAATCACTTGGTTGAAAATGCAACCTCCTTGTTGAAAATACTTTCTCTTTTATTAAAAATTTTCCTTCTCTAATTGAAAAGGACCTTTTTCGTTTGAGAATTCAATTATTTATGAACAAAATTGTCTTTTGGCTCCAAAAATCCATTATATGATTGGAAATGTAACACCTTTTTCTGAAATCGTCATATTGGATAAAAGAGGTTTCTTCTTTTTGAAAATCAACGCTTTTGTTGAAATTACGACTGTATTAAAAAAATCTGTCTGCTTTGCTTTAAAATTTAACTATTTAGTTTATCATTCGAATGCTTTCTGAAAAATTAGTACCCCCGAATTAAAAAATTGTTCTTTCTTGGTACAAAATGAACTTTTTCGCTGAAAAATCAACTTTCAATTTAAAAAATCAGCTATTTTGTTGCAAATGCACCTGTTTTCTTAAACTTCGTCCTTTTGGATTGATCATTCTTTTTTTTTCAAAAGTTAACTTTTTCTTGAAAATGGAACTGTTTTCTTAAAAATTCGTCCTTTTCGATTAAGCACTCTTCTTTTTTATTTGAAAATTAACTTTTTGTTCTAATGAAGCTGTTGTCTTGAAAATTCGATCTTTGGGTTTAAAATTTTTTTTATATTCGAAAATGAACTTTTTTGTTGTAAATTTAACAGTCTTCAGAAAATTTTGTCTTTATGGTCTGAAACTGTACTATTTTGTAAAAATTCACGTGTTTTGTTAAAAATTCGTCCTTCTGGATTAAAAATATCTCTTTTTTTGGTCGAAAATTAACTGTGTTGTTGTAAATTCACCAGTCTTCAACAATTTTCTTCTTTATGAGCTAAAATTTAACTCTTTTGTGAAAAGTGTACATTTTTTTATACAAATTCTTCCTTGTGGATTGAAAATTTCTCTTTTTTGGATGAAAATTACTTTTACTTTTTAAACAATCTTCGAAAAAGGTCATCATTTTTGTTATAAAATTTAACTGTTTTGTTAATAATGCACCTATTTTTTGTAATTCATCCTTTTGTATAAAGCGTTCTTTTTTTTGGTTGAACATAACCTTTTTTCTTAGAAATGTAACTGTTTTGTTGAAAATTCGTCCTTTTGGTTAAAAAATTTCGCTTTTTCGGTCGAAAATGAGGTTTTTTGTTGAAAATTTAGCAGTCCTAAAAAAATGTCGTCCTTATTCTTTGAAATATAACTGGTTTGTCAAAATTGCACCTGCTTTGTTAACAATTCATTCTTTTGGATTGAAAATTTCTGTTATTTTGTAGAAATAAACTTTTTTGTTGTAAATTCAACAGTTTTCGAAAAATTTCATCTTTATGCTTTAAAATTGAACTATTTTGTAAAAACTATACCTAGGTTTGTTAAATGTATATTCTTTTGATCAAAAATTTCTCTTTTATTTGTCAAAAATGAACTTTTTTTGTAAATTCAACAGGATTCGAAAAAGGACGTCTCTTTGCTATGGAAATTAAACCATTTGGTTAAAAGTTCAACTACTTTCTTGAAAATTTGTCTCTCTTGCAGAAAAATTCAGCTAAGTGGTCGTTGATGCAACTTTTTGGTTGAACATGAATTTTTATTTGTGAAAAATTCATCGCTTTTGGTAGAAAATATTTTTCAGTGGACAATTCAACTTTTAAAAAAAAAGAGCAATATATTGTGTCTGAAAATCTAAGAAATTAAACCCATTAAGTCATAGCTGGACACATTTTCAAAATTTTTTCCAATCGCTCCATATACTTTTAAAACGGTCGTAAAAAAATGTAGAATTGTCATATCCAATTTAAAATTGTGTCAACTTGCGATTTATTTGATCTGAATTTTGAAACAATCGCATTTTGAAAAAGTTATGGTTGTTCATTCAACAAAAAAGGTGGTTTAAAAAAAAAAAATCTTTTAATATTTTCGGATCGAAAGCATCGGTAGATTTCTACGATTTATGGATTTTTCGCGTCCACGGACCTTTAAAATAGACCGGTAGTTTTAAAAAAATCATGGCGGCTTAAAATGAAAAATTTTTGTATAAAAATTTAATTTTTTTGAACGACAACACTTTTATTTCTATTTCCATGAAATTGTAAACTAGAAGGTTTTTCTGGTCGCTGATTACGAATATGATATCAGATTTTTTAAATTCATGATGGCGGTTTCAATAGGGCGGCAAAAAAAATTTTTAATTCTTTTCATTTTCATGCAAACTTTTACTATTGGGTTTTTAGGTCGCTGATTATGAATATGTTATCAGAATTTCAAATTTCAAGGTGGCAGATCCAATGAGGCGGCCAAAATATTTCATGAAAATGAAACAATTTTTAAAAAAATTCGCCGCTATATTGAATTCGCCATCTTGAATTTTGAAAAGCTGATATCATATTCGTAATCAGCGACCCGGAAAACCTTCTGGTAAACATTTTTATGGGAATAGAAATAAAATTGTTGTCGTTCAATAAAATACCATTTTTATACAAAAAATTTTCATTTCAAGCCGCCATATATGGTGCTGCCAGATTTTTTAAAGATAATTACGGGTATATTTTTAAGGTTAGGGTCCATAGAAGCAAAAAATCCACAAAACGTAGAAACCCACCGATGCTTTCGATCCTTCAATATTGAAAGAAGAAAAAAAGTGTTTTCAAATCACTTTTTTTGTTAAATAAAGAACCATAACTTTTGAAAATGCGTTTTTTCAAAATTTAGATTACGTAAATCGAAAGTTCAGATAATTTTACATCGGATATGACCGTCTTGAAAGTGTATGGAGCGATTGAAAAAAAATGTAATGTATCTGGCTAGAACTTAATGGGTTAAAATGTTTCGTATCATATTTGTCACTTACGTCATTTACGTATGTACGGTCCCTTTTTTCTACGTTTCGAATAAGAGAAGATATTTTTCTAACTAAATAAAAATCTGCTAATGTTTGAAAATTTATAATCATTCCAGATTAATATTCTTGGCATTTTTATCACATTAAGTTTGGATTATAGATTTATTAATTGTTTCTGCTTCAACTAATATAAAAAAAATCCAGGGTCCTGAAGGCGTGCCTGAATATACTGCTCATGCTAAAAAAATTCCAGATTTATTTAAACTCATTTGATGTATTCCCAGGAAAGGATCTAATTTTAGTTGACAAACATATCATCTGATACTCGTTGAGGATAATAGTCCATATTGAACATAAAGCATTCTTCGACCAAAGCGAATGAATAACTCGAATTTACTGAAGCTTATCAAATATTTGAATTCCTCTTCAGGAAAATCTACATTCTACATGTACGTGAAATCATGAATAGCATCACCTTTGTTTGACGGAGAAAGGGATCCGTATCAATATATCCGTCACCTTTGAAGTGTGACGTTGTGCGATGTTTTATCAGTGCAAAGTGGAGGCATGCGATAGAGACGTTGTTCCTTAGCAAGATGTATTAGACACACCCAGAAGATGTTACCCATGTCATACTAGACGTATTTCAAATACGCCGTTTCATCGGATGCTGTATGGAGCTCGGTCACATGTGGTAGGTGGTATTATTACTCAATCACGATAGTCGCTTTCATGACGGTCGTTCGGGAGTCGATAAGTTTGCATTGGTGTGATCACTGGCCGAATGTGTTGAAATATATTGAAAAAACTGTTAGGATGGAACAACCAAAATTTTGTTGGCCAAACAAAATTGTTTTGTTACTGTAACCAAATTTGTTTTTTGAGGTAACAACATTCTTTTGTCACCCCAATACAATACTGTGTTTCTTTAACAACATTTATTTTGTAACCTAAAAAAAACTTTTGCAAGGTCAACCGAATTATTTTGTCTCAAATAAATTTTTTTGCTGTATACACAACATAGTTTTGTCGGCGTTGCTAAATATTGTTTAGGTCAAAAACATACTTTTTGTACTCTCCAAACCTGAATAATTCGATGCTGAATTGGAGGTACCTTTTTCGCTTAAGACAATGTAATCTCGTAGCTTTCATTCAAATTTTATCTGTATTCCAAGTACTTCGTTTGTCAAGAGTTTTTCAACGAAAGTACTTTTAGGCGTGAGAGCCTCAAACGCATCTTTATCAATGCCGTGCTCTGCGAAAAGAAAGATAAAATTTTCTATACTCTACGATAAATGGATAATTAAACTATTTTATTTACAAGGTATCAAGTATCAAAGTATTATGTATCAACGTTTTAAAACGTGCTTTTACATTAAAATTTTAGATTATGATTTGGATGCTTATTTTTGAAGGTGTCGATGAGACAGTGTAGGTCCCACTCTACCAGAACTAGACGGGTCACGTTATCCATAACGTTTATTCACTCAGATTAGTTGAAGCAGCACGTTTGACGTTAAGGGAATACGCGATTTCACCGGTATTATCCGCCATCATGGAAATGAACTTGCACAATTGTGCATGTGGGCCCACTGAACGAATGCGCATGCGTGGTTGGATCTTTCGTTGGCCTAATTAAATAGTTTCGTTGGCTCAACAAAAATTTGTTCGGGACAACAAAATAAGGCTTAACAAAATAATTTTGTGTTAAGAACCAAATATTTTGTTCGCCCCATCAAAGAACTATGTCCTAACAATCAAAATTTTGCTCTGACAACAAAAACTGCTCAACAAAATGCTCACCGGCTGCAAGAACCAGTCTGATGTTCGAACATGCGTGAAATTTTTTTCTTCTGAATGTCCTCTGTCGAGGTCTCTGTTAGTCAGACTACTAAGTAGTGCCCAACTTCTAGAAAAACTACTGAGACTACTCTAGCGAATACCGTAAGACGACCAGAGACGATGAAAGAGGACTGAAGACACAGTGACTTTACTAATTGTGAGTTTCGGCGATAACAGACATCACGGCTTGGTTTGCTGTTTTTTTTCTCGCAACCTGAATAAGTGACAGTGAAAAAGACGCGAATGGTCGCGATCCAGAAACCGTTTTAATTTATTCTTTCAATTATTTATTATCCAGAATTACCACAAAATTTAATAATATTTTGCGATTTCTTTTTGATAATTGCATTGACCAGACATAAGTATTAATTTTAATTAAAAAATGAAACAATAATTAAAATTGTACTGCTAGTAAAAAATGCGTGATAATATTATTATTTTTAATGAAAACAATTTAATTAAAACAAACAACACGAATGTTTAAGAAAACAGTGGAATCCCTCACCAAACCTGATAGATTTGCAACCAAATAGTTCAATTTACAAGAAAAGAGATGAATGTTAAATAACATAATAGAATTCTCCACGAAAGCATATTGATTTTTCATTACTAAACATTTACAGTTTTAACCAAAAAAGATTACATTTCTATCGAAAGATAAATTTTAAGAAAAATTTTAACCAAGAAAGATTTTCTTTAAATTCTCAACAGCAAAATGTGATTTTTCAATAAATAATTTGATGTTAAACCAAATAGTTAAATCTTATACAAAACTAAATAAATTATGAAGTTACAAAGACGAATTTTTAACAAAACACGTTGAATATTCAATAAAAAATGATAATAATACTACAATAGTACAATAATACTATTTGTAAATTTTTGAACCTAGGAAGATGATTCTTTTAGAAGACTGTTGACTTTAAAAAAACGTTCAGTTTTGAAAAGAATAGATGACTTTTTCACCAAAAAAGATGAATGCTTAATCCAAAAGGACAAGTTTTTCATTCATGACCATTAAATTTCTGACAAAAATATAATTTTTTTTTAAATAGTCGAATTTGGTCTTAAAAAAAATTTATTTCAAACCAAACATACGAATTTTCAGACAAAAAAGAATAAACTTTAAACAGAAACTAAACAGTTGAATTATCAAGGTAACGAAGACGAATGTTTTCTGCAGACAGTTTTATTTCCAGCAAAAAAGTTTATTTTTAAATAAGAGTGATTACTCTTTGACCAAAAAAAGTTAATGTTTATACCAAAAGGACGAATTTTCTATTTAAAACAGTTTAATTTTCCACAAAAAATATCAATTTTAACAAAATAGTCAAATTTTTAACTTGAAAAGATGATTTTTCCACCAAATGTTCCAATTTTCGAACAAAAAGAGCTTGGACTTTAACTTAAATCCAAATAGTTGATCTTTAAAGCTAAAAAGACTACTCTTTTCTGAACACAGTTACATTTTCAACAAAAAATTAATTTTTAAATAAGAAAGATGAATTTTTAATCCAAAAGAAAGAATTTTTTCAAAACAAGTTACCTTTTAATAAAAAGGATAATGTTTTAACAAAATAGTATTATTTTTTACGTGAAAATATAAACTTTTTCCAAAAATTTCATTAATAAATAGGAAAAATGCGTTTGCTACGAAAAATGATACATTCTCAATGCAAAATTATGAATTTTCTATGAAAAAAGATGACTTCTTTAACAAAATAGTTAAACTTTTAATAAGCAAAGATGAATTTTCAATCCAAAAAGACGAATTTTATATTCACAACAGTTAAATTTCTGACGAAAAACATCAATTTTTACAAAAAAAATTATTTTTAAATAGGAAATATAACTTTTTGTCCAAAGAAGATGAATTTTCAATCCAAAAGGACGAATTTTCTTTTCAAAGAAATTTTACTCCCGAAAAAGGAGATAAACATTTTCAAATTGATTATTTTTAAGTAAGAAAGATAAATTCCTAATCCAAAAGTTCAACAAAAAGAAGGACTATTATAATTATTGCACAAGAGCACTCTAATTGAAAAGTGATAAAAAATTAAAAATTTCAGGAAGACACCGCAACTATGTAGTATTAATCTAGAAAAAGATAGCTATAAACAATAATAATTTGTGTAAACAATTGATTTTCCTAAATTAAATAAAATAATCACTCACTTTAAGTGAGAAGTGGACAAAAAGTTATAAATTTCAGAAAAAACCGCAACTTTCTAGCATTATTCTAAGAGAATATTGTTATAAATAATAAAAAATTGTTTAAAGAATTATTTTCGTTAACTCTAATTGATTATTACCTCGCTCTAACTGAAACGTTGAAAATAATTTGAAAAATTCAGAAAAAACCTTGACTCTCTAAACCTTTTCTAAGAGAAAGTTGCTAAAAACAATAGTAAATTGTTTAAACAATTCAAATCAATATCTAATTATCAGTATAAAGTGGTATTTCATGTATTTGAAACAATTTGCGTTAAAAGAACCGCAAAAAATCATAATTAGCGCCAAAAAATCGAAAAACCCATTTTTTCACTAATGGGGTTTTTTTGGAACCTTATAAAACAGACTTATGGGGGTGATATCTAAAAAGTAATGTTTTATTCGCATTCTGTGACTAATTGTGAAGAGAGATAGTGAATTTCAAACTCGATTAACCTAATATTGAGAATTCCGTATAAAATTTACAAAAACGTCTTTTTTTCTTATGGGAAATACGTGTTAAACTTCAAGGGGCTTGCGCTACCTCTGAATATAATTGTTTTCTAACAAAAAAATGAGCTTATTTTTGGTGGATTCGATCATATTTTTGGGCGTTTTGCATACAAATTCTAAAAAAAAAATTCTAATTCATTTTTGTACAACCCTACTGAATAGCCCCTTGACATTTTCATTATCACATCCATCAATATGCATAAAAAAACATGATCCATCATACTGGCTATTTGTTGCTAATATTTGTGGATAATAAATAATTTGACATGTCAACAATTTTTTTTTCTTTTACCGACCCTTTCGCATCAAACTTGAGGCCTGATGTCTCTGAGAACAATTTTCACAAAAAATTCCAAAAAAAATTTTTTAATCAACATTTTTTCGCTTTTTTGCAGCTTTATACATATTTAAACAAACGAAAATTCAAAAATTGGCTGTGGAGTCTCAAAAAAAATTTCAAAAAATAGATTTTTTGGAAATGTAGAATTGTAGAGAATATGAAAATAAAACCTTTCTCGTTTAGAATTTTGGTTGTCAAGGTTTTATTTTTAATAATAAAAGAAAAACATCAAATAAAATTTGTTGTTTCTTTTAATGAAGTTTTAAAACTTAAATTGATCTAACTCGGCTAAATATTATTGAAATGAGTTCATATTTATATAACTCATTTAAATACTATAGGGATGCCTATAAGTTCGTGCGAAAGTTAGAAATCGCTTATTGTTTAAAAATGTTTTATTGGAAAATGAGGTAAATCAATAATTGTGTTTTCTTGGTTTCGCCGGTAACAAGTATGTAGGTAACTTCAAGTTTCAAACAACTTACAGTGAACAATTTGTTAAAAAATGTTAAATAAAGTTTTTTTGTGAAATCTTATATCGGTATGTTTAAAATTTACTGAGATATTCTTGTTTGGAAAAAGTACACGACGTCTGCCCCTGCTGTTAGCAAATGTGTCGCGAGAACTGCTCCCTTAGGCAGCCTTTTCTTGCGCAAACAGCACGGGCAGATGTCGAGTACTTTTTCCAAATAGGAATATTTCAGTAAAGTTTAACGAATCGATATGAGATTTTACAAAAAATCTTTATTCAGCATTTTTAAACAAATCACTTACTGAAGGCTGTTTGAAACTCGAAGTTACACAAGAACGCCTATTTCAAATCGACTGATTTAATCCTTTCAAGAACTGCTGGCCCACGCAGTTATATAGTCGTGTGGCAGTGTGTGGCAGCATCAACAATGGGCCACCAGTTAACAATAGACTCTTTACTTTTCCACAGACTGATTTAATCTCAAGGTCAGTGTGAGGCAACCCCAGATACTGTTCCTATATAAGCGTTTTTATGTACCTGGATACTTTTTACTGGTGAAACGAAGAAAATACAATTATCGAATTACCTCATTTTGTCTTATTTTGGAATTTTATTTTTTAAACTTTTATGTTAATGCAAAGAGTGAAGAAGAAGTCAAATTTTTCGTTTTTTTTGTTTATCTTCGTGAAAATTTTTTTCTATGATCAGTAATGCCAGACTTCATGCACGGGGCTGGTTTAAAGCAAAAAAGCATGAAATTGTTAAGCTAATTGTTAAAAATAATGTAACTTAACGAATAGTGTACATTATGGATTCTTCGTTTTTAAAGTAAATTTTTGACTTAAAATTACTTTTTTTCATCAAAACAATAAATCTCGAACAAACAACTTTATCGTCCAATATTATTTATTAATTTCATAAGCAAATTATATAAACAAATGCCCAATGTATATATTCAAAGGTAGAAATAAATCTCTTTTCTCCTAAATTCTCTTACACTGTGTCGCTAATGATGTTTAATAATAGGAAATGATCGCCTGATATTTTTTATTTATTTTATAAACAAATTATAAAACAAAATGTATAACCTCGACCTTCAAATGTCGAAAAATTCTTTTTCCTCCTAATTTTCCTGAAATAATGTTACCAGATATGTTTATTGGTGATATTTCGTTATTTAATATTTTTTATTAATAACTTAAACAAATTATTTCTTGAATACATTTAAAACAAAACAAAAAAATATTTTATTAATAGAGATCGATTATGTTTATTCATGAGATTTTGTTATTTTGTGTTTTTATTCATGTTTTTTATTCATGATAATTGACCATGAATAGACCTCACTAGCGACATCATTTGAGAAAAATTATGGGAAAAAAAGGCTTTTTTCGAAGTCTAAATGACCAAGTTATAAATTTGATTATATAATTTGCTGATAAAATTAATTAAAGTGTCGGTTGATAATTTCCCATCAATAAATATCACTGACAGCATCATTTAAGGACAATTAAGAGAAAACAAATTTTCTTTCTGCCTTTAAATGTCCACATTGGCCATTTGTTCATATAATTTGTTTAATCAAATTAATAAAAAGTATAAGATGATAATTTTTCATAAATAAACAGAACTAGCAAAATAATTTACGGAAATTTAAAATAAAAAGCGATTTCTTTCGGAATAGTTGAATCTTCAAAAAATTGGTTGAAGTTTCAATTTAGAAAAATTATTTACAACTAAAATGATTGTAAAATCTTCAATTGAAAAAGATCAATCATCTAGAAAAGAGATAAATTTTCAAATAAAATGATAAAACTTTACAAAAAAAATTTTTTTAACAAAGTAGTTCAACTCTAAAACAAGTAGTAAAATTTTCAATAAAAAAAAATTATTTTGCGCTAAGAAGAATAAGTTTCTATCAAAAACGACGAAGTTCAAACCAAGATCTATTTTGTACCATTAAATATGAAATTTCAACTGAATTTATAATGCTGCAATTAAATAGTTGAATTCAACAAAAAAAGTAATCATTTTTAACCAAAAAGATGTTTTTTTTTAACAATAAAGACGAATGTATTTAATCATTTTGATGGATATAATCAGTAACTTTCACTAGTTAAATAAGCAATTTTAATTGATCTAATCTGAAACATTCACTGTGTTAATGAGGAAATTACGGTTAGATTCAATAATTTATTGAACAAAGTTTTAAAGTTTACAGAAAAAATAATTAATATACAATGCAAATATTTATGAAAACAAAATCAAACATTCCTAAACTACCGTGCAAAGGAATTGGATCGTTAGTTCTAGTAGTCGACGGTCTGAGAGAGGACTTCTAGTGCGCTGTACAGACTACAATCCAGTATAGGAATCAGTCCTATACTCGGAAAAGTGAAGAATGACCGGCTAAAAAGAATTTACGAGGGCAAAAAGCGGCAGTTTTTTACGAGTCAATATATATTAGGACTTTGTCTTGTCTAATCCGGTAGCCACTAACACTTCTGTATCCATTAATGGTTCCCCGAGATTACTCTTTTTTAAAAGGTCAAAAAAAGGCCCCTGATTATGAATATCTTGAGTAGGTTTTCGAAATATGGGTCAATTTTAGTTTAAACCATTTTTTAAAAATAATTCCTTTATTTATTCACGACAAAAATTTATAAAATCATTTTTAACGTGGCTGAGAAAAAGTAAACCTTTTTTGCATCTTGCACTTTTTTTACGGCAAACTGCTTACAATGTCCAGCGTTATAAACAAATGATTTTCTAACAAAATTACCATATTTACAGTGTTACCACAGAATCTGTTGCTAAGAAAAATTTAAAGCTTGTACACTGTCTATATCAAGGATAGATCTCTTGAAAGGAAAAATAAATGTTCCGATCGAATAAAAAATTCTCTCCCTAAATTTTTCTTGAAAAGTTGCTATTTCTAAGAGAAAACCATTTAGACACTTCATTTATTTATAAACAATCATCCAGACAAACTAGTGTCATAATATTGCTCGAAATTGATGCAAAAGCTTTATATAGCATTATTAACATAATTTCTTGTTTATAATTATTTTTCTTAATTGTTTATAACAATGGATATAAATAATAAACCTCTAAAACAAGAATTAACTTTAATTTTTTATTAATCCTTGACACATGATGATACTTTTCCCTTTCCTGATATTTTCTCGTACGACGAGCGATTATTTAGTTATGGCCTTATAAAAAATGTATTTTTTATAAGCATACCCTCCTATAAAAGACACAGTTTTTAAGTTATTAGCAATTACCCTTTTTATATCCTTAGTTTTACAATAAACAATATAATTATCTTGAGTAGCATTATTGATACCTGTGCCTTATTGTTTATAACTTCTTTTATTAACAAAACGCTCATTTAGGAAAATCAATTTTTTATTCATTTTTTTATTAATGTATAGAACACAATAATAATTTTATACTTGAGTGATATTTTTTTATATGATCAACCATTATTTATTCATTAAAAATTATTGAAAGTCCCTGAGGGCTTTTGAAATATCTTAAAATTGTCGAAATCTTTGCAAATCTGATTAGATTCGTAAAAATCACCCTAAACCTTCTGAAATATTTTTAAATTCTTTAAAACCGCATACAATTTTTTGAGTTATTTAAAATCATTAAATTTCTGGGAAATTCCTCCAAAATTTTTTACGTCATTCGAAAATTCTTTAGAATCCTTGGAAAGGACCTAAAATGTTTTAAATCGTTTAAAATGTTTAAAAACATCTTGTATTGTTTAGGTGAGTGGATATTCCTGGAAATCTTTTAAAATACCCTTCAAATCCCTTAAAGAATCTTGAAAAATTTTGAAATCAACTTAAAAACCTTTTAAAATCGTTTCAAATTTGTGAAATTCTTTATATCTTGTGAATAAATGCCTTGCAATAATTAAAAATATAAAATCCGCTAAAACACCGCGAGATCCATTAAGATCCAGGAAAATGTATCAAAACACCTCAGTAAAATTCTTTAAAATCTCTCAGAATTACTGCAATCCTCGAACTTTGAAATATTTGTGAGCACTCAGTCGAATGTATTGCGCAACATTATGTAATCCAATTACAAGCGGTTCAGGCGGCCCTGAATGTTTACGTTTCCATTCTTCAATTCAGAAATAAGGCTATTTGAAGCTAACTCCCGACACTGTTACAAAATCGGGGTGCTGGTGTAATAAAATCTTATAAATCCTATGAAATCCTTTAAAAACTTTCGAAATTCAAGTAAATCCTTTCAAAACGCAGACGAAAAAAATATTTTTAATTATCATTTAATTTTTTAAATCCTACGAAATTCCTTCATATTTATGAAATTCTTTTCAGTGTGTAGAAATATTATAAATTGATTAAAATTATTTAGTGTCTTTTGAAATACGTCAAAAATAATTTGAAAGTCTGCTGAATGCTATTTTTTAATTTATAATAATATGCATATTTTTCAACCCGAAAACAATTGAAAAAATGAAGCTCAACTTCTTTCAGACAAAGAAAAAATAACCCTATGTTCAAAAAAGTCTCATAAAATGATTTGATGAATTAGATAATTAAAAATGTATTTAATTATTAGATATTTAAATTGAACATTTTTTCAGCTACGAATATTTTACTGCTAATAAGAAACTTGTGGTGCGCATAGCGTGGAGAATATGATTTTTAGTATAAAATTGGTTAGAAAGTCGTCAATTTCATTAGCTATATCTCTTTTTGTGTATAGCATTGTCCGACACTGCCACCTCTAGGTGAATTTTGCAGATCCACTCCTATTTGTGAAAAGTTGGATGTACACTAGAACCCTGATTTCTTAACCCCCGTTTTTGTAACTCCTGTATTTCTGGCCCCCGCAGGTTGTCAGCGAGCATGGCGAGATAAGATTGTGCCTCTCGTCTCGAAAAGTCCGCAGTGCGCGAGTACTCAATCAAGCATATTGCGCAATGTTGTGAATTTCAATTGGAAACGGTTCAGGGGAGCCTGACTGTTTACGTGACGATTTCCCCGATTTAGTAACAAGGCTATTTTCAGGTAACTTACTGAAGTTTCATGATCATTCAACAATTTGTGTACTAAATATCCAACTCTTGAATTTTATTTGTCGCCGTCTAATAATAATGTCTACTTGCAATGACTGCATTCACTTTAAAATGAAGCTGCATTCGCGAGACATGAAAATAAATGTTCCTCTGAACTTCTATAACTAGTTTTCCTTAATTAACCCCGTAGCTCGATAGAAATTGAACTCTATAATTGCGTACCAACTGCATACCATTTTTTAGTGTCGCTCTCTAGAAAGGCATCAGAAAGAGTAAATAAATTAGACTTTTTAACTCAATTTCCATCACAGTTTAAATCAACTTTTTCCGCGTTTATTTAAAATATAAAGTTTAGAACAGTACATTTAAATTTTATTGATAAGCGGTTCCAGTTTCGTTGTATTTTAAAGGGACCGATTAAAAAATACGGGATACCTTCAGGGTGGGGGGGGGGTCACTTTGAGCGTCACGCTAATGTTAAAGTTTCACACACTAACTATAAAAAAAGCTTTACGATAAAAAACTTAATTATCAACCAAAGAATTCAATTTTATAACAATTGTTGAATTTTTATCTCAACAGAACTATTCTTTAAAAAAAGATGAATTTTCTATCTGAAAATATTTAATGTCTACAAAAAAGTTAATTTTAGACTAAATAGTTCAATTTTCAAGTTAAACGATAAATTTTCAACGAAGAAAAAATAATTATTACCAAATAATTAAACTTTGAGCAAATATTTTACTTTTTAAGTAAAAAAGATTATTTCTTATTAAGCCGTAGCATTGTTAACCAAAAAGAATAAATTTTGTACCAACACCATACATTTTCTAGAAAAAGAACAATTTTTAACAAAATATATAAGTTATCAACAAGTTGAATTTTGAACAAAAAAGTTTATTGTTCAGCAAAGAAGCTTAGTTTTCTAGAAATAAAAAAGATAAATTATCAATAAAATATGTTCTTTTTTAAATAACTTAATGAATGTTTATTAAAAAATATCAATATTCAGCCAAAATTGGAACAGTTGCATTCGAGTAAAAATACTAATATTCATAAAAGGGGAATTTTCCAAAGAATAGTTACATTTTGAACTAAATAGGTAGATTTTTAACAGAGATTGTAAATTTTCCCAGAAATGTATTGAAAAACATAAATGAATTTTAAACTTGAAAAGATAAATTTTTAACCAAAAATGGTAGAGTTAAATGTTTAGTTTAAAATAAGTATTTTTTGGCACAAAGAAAAACAAAGTTTCAACAAAACAGCTCAATTTTTAAATAAATAGTTTAATCTTTCACAAAATATTTTTCTATAATAATAGCTTTATTTTCAACCAAAATGGTGAATTTTTTATTAAAAAGTTGATATTAAAGCAAAAAAGATGATTCTTCTACAAAACAGGGAAATCTTTAATCTGATAATCTTTACTCTTTAGTTTTACTACAAAGAAAATTAATTCTAAAAAAACATGTGAATTCAACGAAAAGAAATGAATTTTTAACCAAAAAATACGGGTTTTCAATTAAATAATTGAAGCCTTAACCAAAACAGAATAATTTCCATTCAAGCAGTTGCATTTTAAAAGAAGTATTAATACCAAGAAGATTAATTTGATATCAAAACAGGCGAATTACTGACAAGATAAATGAAACTTTGAAGCAGAAAAGATCAATTTTCATTGAAAAACATAAATTTTCAACCAGAACTGAAATATTCACATTTTTAATTAAGAAAATCAGTTTTTAACTTGACACCAAAAATTGAGAAAAATAGTTCAATTTTCAATTGAAGAAATGATTTTTCATTTAAGTTTAAGTTTCATTTAAGAATTTTTCAATTCAAGAAAGAACTTGAATTTTCAAGAAATAATTGAAAGTTTAACTAAAAGTTTGATTTTGTTAACCATGAAGAATAATTTTTTACAAAAAAGATCAATTCAACAAAATGCATTAATTTTAAATTAAAATTATTTGTTTTCCGAGACGTTTTTTCAACAAAATAAATCAATTTAATCCAAAAATAGATCAATTTTCAACCAAAAAGATTAATTTTCCACTATAAAAAGGAGGTTTTAAGAAAATATTAAAATTTTTAACCAAGAGTTGAATTTATAACTAAGAATCATTTTCAATAAAAAATATTTTTAAAAATTATAACGTTTAAAACCAAATTGTATAATTTTCATCAAAAGAATTAACTTTGGATCAAATAATTGAAATTTCTATCAAGAAAGACTGCAATGCCTACAATAAACAATATAAATACATATTTATGCAACAATATATAACAATATATACTAAGTCTTGACTACAACGATTTTTTTTAACAAATGAGTTGCATTTTCAACAAAATAAGTAGTTTTGCAAACAAAAGGAAAATGAGGTTAAGCTGCTGATTTAATATACTGTCTAAGTTAATATTTGAAATACAGCAATCTTCCAAAATAAAAAATCTAAATAACTTAATTAAAGCAATTCGCATACTAGTACCTATTAAATAGATTAAACTCGTTATTCATCTTTTGATTGACGGCTATATAGAATAACATTTATATTTCATATTTAAAAATACAGTCGTATCTGTATTTAGTAACTCTGGATTTAGTTTTTGTGAGAATTAACAGCGCGTAGCGGGAATGGATGAGGAAAGCGGCAGGGGATGTACAGTGTTCACTCACGCGTGGCAATGTTCTTTATAATTGGATATGGCTGACAATTTTTTTATTTTGAAATGTGTCAATTATAAAAAAATAATAATAAAAAGCTCATACTCATACGCAAACGTGCCTTGTTTCTAGCGAGTTAAAATAAAGCAGACATAATCAAATTCACTTAAGGCCACGCAACTTTGTCAACTTGGTTCACGCATGAAGTTCTTTTTTTTGACAAAAAAACAACTAAAATGCTCACATCGACTTTTTCGTGACCTGAAGGTGAACAGCTATATAAACTATGGCTGTTGAAAATTATCTGAGACCACTTATTTCTCTAGCGAGTCACGTGATTTTTCACGGTGCTTGCGGGTTTAGCAAACATGCATCAAAAAAGTTGGATCGCTGCAAACATGATATAGAGAACATTGATTGGGAAATTATACGAGCTTACCATTTTTCTTCTTAAACTGCTTCTTCTCTCATTTTCATTTGATTTAGAAAAGAATTAGGTTATGTACTGTAAAACGGGGCTAACCGGGATACGTTTGGGAAAACGGGCCATTATTAATTCCCTATTTTCTAATTTTATTGACTTTTTATGGATGAAGATCTCAAAGAATTTCAATTGCTTTCTGAAAAAAATGTGACACCTCATTTTAGACGACGCTTGTTTCGGTTTCGTGGCCTTGAAAAAATTATATAAAATTCAAAGGAAGATAAGAAACTTTTTTGGCTGTAGAATGATTTGTTATACAAATTTTCGAATTTTTTCGGGAAAAGCAAAACATGGTGAGATTTTTCGTTTCCCTTTTTATTTTTGTCCAGAAGGAAAGGAAATTGTTTCTTTTCTTTTTTAAGAGAAAATGCTTTTTCAGATTGCAATAGGAGCATCTTATGTTGGTACCAAATTTGGTCGTTAGATTCTTGGTTTTGTTTTCAGGAATTCTTTATATTGATTGTTGATAGTAATGGATTCTATGAAGATATTTAAGCCTAATTGAAAAAATAATAATTTTTGATCAAATGGTTCATTTAGAAACTGCTATTCGAAATTTAACGTTGTTACTTTTGCTGTTGAAAATAGTGGTTAAGAGAAAATTAATTAAATTTTGCAGAGGTTTTTGAAAATCGATTTTAAATTTTTCCCTGGATGTTTTAACTACTAGCAAAATTAATATTACATTTTTTTGTAAACAAACCCATTTTTTTGCAAATATTAATGTTTATCTCAAACATTATATTAGTAGAGACATTTTTTATGCAAAGTATCCAGAAGTTTCGTATATTTAAAAAAGGTTTTTATTTTAATTATATTTAAAAAAAATTATTAGAGAAAGCGCTAATTCCAGATTGAAAATACTAAAAAATTTTTTTTTCTATTTTTCGTTTGGCATATAGGTAAATACAAAGCTTATTTTTTAATTCTGTTATGCCAAAGTGATTAGTAATTTTTTAAACAAAATTGATATAAAACTGTACATCTTAGAAACTTCACACGATAAACACATCGTACCTTTAACAAATTTCATAAATAAATTTTTGGTTGTAAATATCGTGCACGAGCTTTTTCATATCAGACAACAATTTTTAATTCTTTAAATATATTTTTGATAAACAAATACAGATCATTATCTATTTTTACCCAGCTTTTTTTTTATTAAATCAACTTTAAACTACTTGGAATAGTCCTTTCATTATTGTAATTCATTAAAAAACAATAATTGTTTATTTTATAAACAATTGTATTTAAAAAATCACAAACTGATCACTTATCAAAAAAGAATGTACTTTTTACGAAATCAACTGTTAATGACTAAGAAAAGACTTTATGTATCAGGTGACTGTCAGGCGACCACATTTGTTGTTTGTTTTCATAAATTTTATAAAAAAAATACAAATAAAAAGTATTAAACAAATTTTTGCTCACTTTATAAAAAATAACATTGTAAATGGCAAATTTATAAAGAGTTGATTCCGTTGAAAAATAAAATCTGCTGTTTTAAAATTGACGAAAGTTTGTATATCTCATGTAAAATATATTTAATTAAATAACAAAAAATGTTACCCTTAAATTCGTTTAATAAATAGGATCCTTCTTAATTTATTGGCATAGAATTTTTTTAAAAAGTGCCTCCCTCTTTGAAAAGAAGTCAAGTTGTCAATTTTATTATATAATTGTTTAAAAGGTAAACAATCATTGTTTTTTAATTTAGCATTATAAAAAAGGATTTTTCTAAGTTATTATGAGTTAATTTCGTTTAAAAACCAAAAATGTTCTCAGGAAATTAACGAAAATCTGTAATTGTTTATAAAATTTAACTGTTTACCAAATATGGTCGCCTAAAACGGATTCTAATGAATGATGTGCTTTTTTAATCAATTATTATTGGTTGGTAAGCTGTCATAGGGCAAGCATTTTCGCATGTAATTTATAATTTACTATATTACAAAAAAAATCTGCTGCTTTGAAATTGACTAAAATCCGAATTTTTAAAAATAAAATATAGTTAAATGAATAATAAATTACATCTTTTGACAAAGTCCGCTAACAAATAGGATCCTTTCTAAGTTATCGGCAGTCGATTTAGTAAAAAGTTCATCTATTTGTTAAAAAGAAAACGAGTTATCATTTTACTCACAAAATTGTTTATCAATATAAAAGATAAAATCTGTCAGTTGTAAATTAACGCAAAACTGAATTTGCTTTAGTTTGATTCCAAATAGGGTCCCAAATTGTTTATAAAATAAACCATTAGTATTGGTTAGTAAACGGTCATTAAAAAAAAAATTTTCGCAATCAAATTGAAGTTCCATTTTTTGAAAAAGGACATCTACTGATTGAAAATTGAAGAAAATTTGTATTTATTTTTCAAATTTATTTAAACAATTAAAATTTTTATTAGATGATAACAAATCGTATTCGGTTTCTTATTTTTGACAAATTATTAATCGTAAAGGAATGATGTGTTTTGATGACCAAAGTCGCTGAAATAGGTATTTCTCATTAAATTTGTTCATAAAATTAACAATTGCCATCGATTTCTTTTATAAGAGTGTCCAAAAAGTCTGGAAGCACCGGAATAATTGTGCAGATAAAATATTATTCAAATGGGTGAAGGTCATTATTGGAGTAACTTTCAATGAGAAATTAAATGATGACCATCAATTTAACCTCAAGTAGACCTTCAAAGTTATTTCAAGGTCAACCTCGTGCTTTTAAATGAAAACACCAATGTTTTACATCGGCCATCGAAGTAGCGGGAAATTTTACCATTAAATATGGGATCAGGTCATAGGTCAGGTGTGACTTTTTAAGTCTGCTGAAGGTCAATCAAACTTTACCTCTATATTTAATCAGGCCAAGGTCATTTTTAAAGAAAGTTACAACTAAAAGTTCAATCTTGACCTTATTTGACTTTAAATTTGACCTTCAAGGTCATTTTGGGGTCAGCTTTGTGTCTTTCAACAGGAACCTCTAATTTTTATGTCGGAAATCAAGAAAGTGAAAGATTGTACATTTATATATGTACTAAAGTCACAGGTCACAGGTGTTTGAATAACCTGAAGCAGACCTGTAAAGTCACACCTCACCTATGACCTAATTAGATATTTAAACCTAAAATTTCCACTCTTTCGATTGTCGATGTCAAAAATAGGGGTTTCTATTTAAAAACACCAAAGTGGTCCCTGAAGTTTCCTTGAAGGTCAAGTTCAAGGTCAATTTAAAGATCACCACTTGATTTTTAGTTGAAAGTTACTTTAACAATGACCTTGATGTAAGGAAATATAGTGCCATCCCGTTAAGCTAAGCCGAACATTGTTTAAGTTTGAATGACCTTCAGCTGACATGCAAAGTCACACTTGACCTATCAACTGAGTAGATATTTAAACGTGAAATTCCCCGCTCTTTCGGCTGTCGATGTCAAAAATAGGGGTTCCAAGAATAACCTCAATCCATTTAAATAATATTTTCAATAATATTTTCTCTGGACAGTTATTTAGGTGTTTCCAGACTTTTTAGACACCCGAAACTAAACATTGTTTTTTCGTATATTCCGAAGAAACATTAGAAAATAATGTCTTTAAGTATTTTAATACTTAAATTCTCATTATATTATGCATTGTTGATTTTATTATTTAATACTATTTTTCAAGGAATCTATATTATCATCAAATAACAACATAAATTCTAAATGTCTTTTCGGACCAGATGGAGTAATAAATTAAAAACTTTTTCAAATAAATTTTTGTTAAAAAAAATATCATCTTCTTTCGGTCCGTTGGGAATCGAACTGCAGAACTTCCGATTGCCGGCCGGGTGCTTTCTTGTTAAGCTACTAGAGAGATTGAGAAAAGAATACTTTTTCAGAAATACACCCATTATTTCGGCATGTGTTATAAGTCAACATTTTTTCAAGGAATCTGTATTATTATCAGAGAATAACAGAAATTCTTAACGTCTCTTTAGACAAAATAATGCATGTATTTATGGAAAAGGACTCTTCTCTGGATCTGTTTAGTAGCTTAACGGAAAACATCCGACCGCCAATTAGAAGTCCTTTAGTTCGACTCCTAGCGGAGCGAAAGGAATTCCGTTTTCAGAAAAAAATTAATTCAAAATATTCATTATTTATTATTTATTATTTATTATTTATTATTTATTATTTATTATTTATTATTTATTATTTA
>NC_046664.1:73293455-73399808 GCF_010883055.1 Belonocnema kinseyi | reverse complement strand
TATTATTAATAATAAAATTGAATAATGTAAAGTCTTAAGTTACCAATTTCACTCATTAATTTGTAAATATCGAAATACACGATTTTTTCAAATCTCGTAACCTTCTTGATAACCTTCTAGACTTATTTCTTCAGAAAATCTTTTTTTCCCTGCTGGTCATCCTACTTTTTTCCTCAGGAGGGAATTAGGGGATGTAAGAGAATGTAAGAGAATAAAAGAATAGTTTGGGAAGGTAGGTGAAGTGAAAAAGAAAGAAAATTAGGGATAGTGTAGTATAGGAGTTGTAGTGTTGGTACAGTATGGAAGGTGCAAGAGGATAAGGCGGTAGTTAGTGAAGATCAAGTAGGCGAATAGAAGTGGTGGCAAGAGTAAAGAAAGCTGCAGAAGTAAGGGAATTGGAAGAAGTGGAAGTGAAATAAGAAAAAGGGAATCTGAGGGCGGAGAAGAAAGGTGATGGGTTTTTTGGAAGTCACAGTAAGCATGGGGGGGGGGCATTATGAGAAGGATAGATAAGAGAAGGGAAGTAAATAAGAGAAGTAATTAAAAGTAGGGGAAGTGAAATAGAAAGTTGGGAACGGATTGTGTAAAGGAGGATAAGGGAATAATGGTTGAGAACTGAGAAATCGCGGAAGTTATTGGAGTAGGAGTAAGTGAAGCAAAGTGGAAAGTAAGGATAATGACAAGGAAATAAGGTGAGGGATGGTAAGAAAATGGCGGTGTGTAGAGGAGGGGATGTATGAGAAAGAAAGTAAAGAGGGGGAAAGTTGTGACAAGAAAAGTCGGTAAAGGTAGGGGAAGCGAAGGTTAATATAAGGAAGGGATATTAGGGAAAGTAAGAAAAAGGGAATTAGGGGCACGTAGAGCCTACTTGGACTGAATAAAAGTTGATATGGAAAACTATATTAAACTGATATAAATCAATTTTTGCGACTCCAAAGTGAGTCGTGTTCTCAAACCATTTCGGTGACTTTGAATGGCACTGAATTTCAATTATCGATTCTGTGAATTGAAATTCAGTTCGCTTAGCCTTCAAAAATATTCTTGTCACGATTACAATCTGTGAATCAATGCATCAGATGCGCTATTTTCTGTCCTCGTTTCCTTTTTTTCTTTTAGTTGTTTAAAAATAATTTCTTTATATTCATTAAAAAACTTTAGTGCGTGTCAATAAAAATTAGTTGTGTATTAACAAAAACATTTCACAGAAAAGAGAGGGATCTAAAAGCCGTTAGAACAGTTTTTTAAAGTTTAGAAACTTAATTCGCAGCTTTAACATTTTATGTTAATCACAGGAAAAATTATTTTTGCGTTGCAAAAGTATTGTAAACTTTAAAAAAAATAGAGCAGTGTAGATTTAAATTTGTTTATTAATAATCAGAATGACCGCTCATGTGAAAACACTTAAGCAGTTGTTGATGTTTTCGAAATAACTATCATTTGGCTCATTACAGCGACCATTCATTCTAATTATTAATAATAATAATGTAACCAGCATTTATAATTTGGCTGTTTCCGCCTTTTTTACACTTCCCTCTCTCGACGAGTTTTCCAAGTTTTCCAATTAATTTTTGAAGATATCTAATTTTAATAATTTAATAAATTATCGACATTATAGGAAATGCGGTAGCTCATAATACTTAAAATAATAAGACGTAAAAATGTAGTTTTTTTATTTTTGAGTCACATTTGGATTCAGGAAGACCAAAATTTGTTATTAAACACAAACTGAACAATATTCTCATATTAAGGGTGTATAAGGGTATATATATAAGGGTATATATATAAGGGTCATATGAAAACATATGACCCTTTTTCAAGATCTTCGAATTGACTAAAAGAGAGCTTGAGTCAGTGTAATTACTATCAAGCAATAGTTTTCAGTAGGTCAGAGTAACAAAAAAATTGTTTATAATGTTTTAAACAAATTAATGAACATAAAACATTTATTACGATCAGCAATGATAAGTTGCTTAAAATGTACAGTTTTTAAATGCAATATCAGAGAAATATATGCCTGATTGTGATAATTTAAAATATCTGCTGCTTGGCAATCATTTAAACAATTCGTATTAACAAATACAGTTTTCGTATATCACAATTTATAGGCACATCTTATTTTGCAACATCGACCAGAAATTTCTTTCCACTGACTCGTTGCTGTCATTTTTTATTAATTAACAACTGATCATTGTTTCAATAATATTTATAAACAAATACACATTTTTTACATCATTCCGCTAAAAGAACCAACTTTTTATTTGTGGAACCCACGAAAAATGTATCTTTAGTTACCCCTAGTTATAATTTTGTCCAAATTGATGGAAAAGATTAATATTTAAACAATTTTTATTAATAAATGTGACCACTTTTCCAAGAACAGGCTGCATTTTCTTTGCGAAATCCACTGAAAATGTATTTCCAGCAACTCTTTGCTATGATGCTTTGCTAACGGATAAGAAAATGCCATTATTTAAACAATTCTGATTCGGAAATGCACAGTGTGACAATTTATTCATGAAGAGTATTAATTTTCCTTGCAGAATCAACAAAAGATGTTTTTCCAATTATTCCTGTTTGTCACATTTTTCTAATTTTAAAAAAGTGTTGATTGTTTACACAACATTTATAAAGAAATTCACCGTTTGACTATTCTTTGATTATCAATTTTCGTTTGTTAAGTAAGCTAAAAAACCCTAAAACCGAGGTATAATGGGTCTTTAGTTATTGTGATAAAATAAGTCTATTCCCGTAAAAGTGATCAAATTAAACCTATTCTTGGAAAAATTGTGATTGAGAAATTGTGCCGGGAAAGTATAGAGGCTTGTAAAAAAATTATCCAAAAATGTCAATTCTTTCTGAAATCGACGTTTTGAGTTTTTTCTCCTATAAATTATTACTATTAGCCTAGCGGAATATTGATTAACATTGGTTTATTAATTTTTAATTATTTTAATAAATGGAATTTGTTTAAATAATTTTTGTTTTTACATTATTATTTTCTGAAATTATTACTATTTATCTAGAGGTATGCTCACCGTCATTTGTTATTAATTTGTGATTCTTTAAGCAAATTCTATTCGTGTAAATAATTTTTTTAAAATAAAAATTATTACTGTTAGTCTAGTGGAATATTAATTAATATTGGTTAATTAATCTTTAATTATCGAAACACATTCCATTTCTTCAAAAAAGTTTAATAACATAAATTCATTCTTAAATATTTTCCAATTGCAAAAACAATAAATTATTATTTATTTTCTACCACCTTTAATTTGACTAAACAACCATTTTTCCACAAGATTTGTAAATTTTTCTGAAAAATCTAATTTATTTTATTAACTTTTTCTGACAAAGGAAATTGGTTTACATAATTAGAAATTACTTAACAAGTGTTGTTTAATATTATACTAGGCCAACAGTAATAATTCGCATGCAATTTTTTTTACTTATTTAAGCAAATCGGGTTTATGTAAACAATTAAACATTAATCAAGCAATGTTGATAAAAATTGCACTAAAAATATTAATAATTTTCAATACAAAAATAATTTAAACAAATTCTATTTGTATCAACAATCAAATATAAATAAACTGGCATTTATGGTTTTAAGGGTAGTTGTCAGGGCCTCTATACTTTCCCGCCACATTTTCCCAAATCCTAAAAAAGTATTCCATAAACTCAAAAAGGTCATTTTTCCCCATGCATTTTATAAGGAAAACTTCAAGTCAAATCATGCACATGTTAAAATCAAAATTAAGACAAAAATATGGAATTTCTTTTTTCGTATTTGGAATGAAATGGTGTGGGGGGGGGGTTATTCTCTATTATGGAGAAAATTTGCAATACATTTTTGGATCCTTTTTTTTTAAATTAAGGTTAATCAAATTCTAAATAGGTTTGTCGAGGCCGATTTTGTGAAAAAAGCTCTGTTTGTTATTCAAGTAGCAGAACTCTGAAAAACCATAAATTTTTTATATTGGAGCTGCATCTTCTGTATCATTCATTGACGTTGCCTCAAAAAGAAAAAAAATGATGAATTGACCATCGATTAACAATTCCTGATAACTTAGATGTAGTTCCTGCAATCCCTCCAATTGTTATAAACAAATTTGTGAACAAAATCGATTTTTTGCTGTACACTGAAACCTGAAAGCTCTTTTTATCAAATTTTTTTCCGGCGAAGTCGACTGAAATCAATGTTTTCTTCAAATAAAAAATAACGTATTTGTTGTTTATTGTTATAAACAAATAAAAAATAAACAAATTTAATAAATAAGGGCCTTTGGATCTATGAGATGCACTTTTCTGCAGAATCATGAGTTTTGCCTGCAAAAATTAAAATTCCATGACAGAAATAGACAATACAAAATATTTACAATCGTTATAAACAATACTAAATAACAAATGCATTAAAGGGTCACTATTCAATAGAAAAAATCCATTTTTTTGCATAATTGTTCATTCAATCCTTAATTGAAATTCTGATGGAAGAAGCTGACATTTAACAATTTTTCCATTGTTCGAAGAATTTTGATGAACAAATCCATGCACTAGTCGTTTTCAAATAGAAAAAATCTCTGCTTTGTAATAATATTTATTAGATCATAGTAACGTACGGCCCACAAATATTGATCGACTTGTACCAAAAAAAAAAGAAAAAAAGCAGATAATATTTCTAAGAGAGCTGTTGAGCCTGATTTTTCAAATAGGCTTTCCATTTTTTTATAAATAAACGTATATGAAGAAAAAATGCACATTTTTTCAATTTTATGTCCCCGGTGCTCGTCAATAACATAAAAATTGTTGAAATCACCTAAGTTTCATAGAGTAACATCAGTTAAAGATATTACAAACTTACACAATGAACAAAACAAAATTTCATACATAAATTATTTGTTAAAAGAATGCCTTATACGATTTTCCATAATTTTGACGTATTTTGAAGTTATATGCAAGAAGTTAGAATAAAAACAATATAATGATGAAGCTATTTCTTTTCGACATTATTATTGTCATTATCATAAACAAATTTAATAAGCCAATGCATTAATCAGGAAGTTTTTGACAGAAAACTTCGTTCTTTTTCGATGTCACTTTTTTTATATTAGGAATTTTATGATAATTTTAGAAAAATTAATAATTCGTTAATTCATCTTTTGATATTTCCAATCAATTTTAGTAAAAAAAACGCATTATTCAGGCCTTTGTCGGCAGAAAAATTCGTTTTTTTTTCAATACTAGTCCTTTCAGTTGAGAACTTCATAGCAATTTTAGCAAAATTCATAACTAGTTCATAAATATTAATATATTTTAAACAAATTTGATAAACAAATGAATGCTTGGGGCATCTGTCGACGGAAATTTTATTTTTTGATGTCATACTTTTTAATTCAAGTCTTCATAATGAATTCAGCAACATTCATGATCAGTTGATAAATTCTACAATTTTCTGAACGAATTTAAAAAACAAGTGCTTCTTAATAATTTTATTAACAATCATGAATAGTTGATAAACTCTATAATGTTTTGAACAAATTTAATAAGCACAAGCATGATTTGGGAATTTCTCGACGAAAAAAATTGTTTTTTTAAATCTCAGTGATTTCAGTTTAGGTTTCTCATTACTTTCATTTTTTTAATAAGGCTGCGGCGTCAAAATAATGCATATCTTTATTGAATCCAATTTTTTTTAATATGAAGTTCATCAAATAATTCTAAATTTTATTGAAATCATCATAAAATTTCCAAAGAAAGAGACTGACATCGAAAAAAACTAATTTTTTCTCCACAGATGACCGAATAATGCATTTCTTTAATAAAATCAATTTGAAAATCATAAAATTTATCAACTAATCATGAATCTAAATCAGTTCTAAAATTCGTATAAAGTTTCTAATACAAAAAAAAAAGTTCATCGAAAAAAATTAAGTTTTTGTAGAAAAAGTTCCTGATTAATACATTTGTTTATTACATTCTTTTATAATATTAACAATAATAATCTGAAGAAGAAATTTCTTCATCATTACATTTTTTTTTTGTTAAATCCTTTTGCAATATAACTTAAAACCCGTAAAATTATGGAAAGTCTTAAAAAATACATTTTCAACAAGTAATTTGTTTATAAACATTTTTTGTTTTGATTATAAAATATTAAAACTTCTTTAACTAATGTTATTCTGTGAAACTCAGGCAATTTTAACAATTTCAATGTTATTTATGAGCACCAAAACTTCATTTTTTTTCCACTGTGCGCTCCACAGTGGGATAAAATAAAAAAAAGGTTTGAAATAACTTGTAGCTGGAAATTATTAACCGATTTTCAATTTTCTTTCGACAAATTGAGGTTTAAGGTTTAAAAAGATTAATGTTGCCTGGTTTTTGATTTTTTTTTTAAACTTTTATTCTAATTTAAAGAGTGACGAAAAAGTAGATTTTTTCGTGTTTTTTTCTTGTTTATCTTCGTGAGAAATTTTTTTCTTTTATCAACATTGCCAGACTTCATGCATGAGTGTAGTTGTAAGGAACACAAATTATGAAATTGTTAAGATAATTGTTATAAGTAAATGAATTTACAAATAATCTAAACCATCGATTTTTCCTTTGCAAAGTACAATCTTGCGTTAAAATTACTTGCTTTTGTCGGCAAAATAATACTCGATCATAAAAATTTGTCACCTGATATATTTTATTGATTATAGAAAAAAATTATATAAACAAAAGCCTAGCCTAAACAATGATGGCGGCAGAATTCGAAGAAAATTCGGAGAAAAAGCGATTTCTTACAGTCTTTAATTTTCTACACTGGGCATTTGTTTATACAATTTGCTTATGAAATTAATAAAAAATATCGAATGGCCAATTTTTATGATCGAGTATAACTTTTTTCACCAATGCAAGTCATTTTAACTCAAACATTTATTTTTTATACGTAGATTCCATAATGTTGACTATTTGTTAAGTTGATTTTTTTATAAAATCAAACTTAATAAAGTCTGGCTATGCTGATCATAGAAAATGATTTTTAATAACAAAAATGAAGAAAAGCTAAGTTTTAAAGTCGTTTAACGGTTTTTGAAAAATGCTTTGATTTAGTCAAAAATATCTAGAAAACTGAAGGAAACTAAAGAAAATATCTCCAATAGCAATGCAAATGTTGAAAAAATTAATTGAATTTGTTACAAACAAAGAAGTGAATATTAATGATTGCCTGAGAATTGGCGGCGATGCGTCACTTTGTTCGCACTAAATTTGAACAATTTATGGACAGAAAGAGATTTATGGTTGAATTGATAAAAGTTAATAAATAATTTGTTATTTTAAACAAAATTTTTGTGAAAAAATGTCCATATCAGATATTTTTAATGGAATAAATAAAAAATTTTCTATTGAATTAAACACATATTACTTATAAAAAACTTACGTATAATTATTTGGTCACCAATATGAAAATTAATAATTGTTTAAGCCACCTTAATTAATAAATTTACTATTTAGCTATTTCTGGAGGTACAAACTTAATATTTTTTATGCAAATAACTGCAAATAAATAAATTTTGAATTAAATTTTGGTGAGAGTCAACGATTTGTTATTGGAAACCACAATTGATTGAACAAATTTTAATCATTTTATGTATTTATAAACAAAACACCATTTTTTTCATGGAATGAAAAGCTGGTTATTTAGCAATGATTTTTTGCTATAAATCTCTAACATTTGATAATTATTTACCCAAAACTAATTAATAAATGCATCATTTGGTTATTTTTAAGCATTTACACGTGTTTTTTTTGTGTAATTAACTGTTAATAACACATTTTTTAACTTTTTTTAATATTCAGATAACGATCTACTATTTCATTTTTATTAAAAATGTAGTAAACAAATTTATCTCGGCTAATGAAATTGTAAACTGAAAATTTTCTTCTTGTGGAATATAATTAACGTTATTTAGCAATTATTCTGAAAGTAGTTATTAAGTAGTAGTCTGTTTCTTTAAGAAATCATCAATTTTTATTAACCTATGGCAAAGAATCATTGTTAAAATTTTTTATTATATTCCACAAGAAGAAAAACAGTTAGTTTTCAAAAGCATTAGCCGAGATAAATTTTCTTACAATATTGTTCATAAAAATAAAATAGTGAAAAATTCATTGCCAAAATAATTAGCTGTTAATTCCGTAAAAAAGAGTTATTATATTTATAAATACATAAAATTACCTAAAAATTTTAAACAATTATGGTGTTCAATAATAAATTGTTTACTGCCACCAAAATATTTAAAAAGATTACATAGTTAGTTACAGTTAGTTGCACCGAAAAAATCAAGTCTATCCCTCCAAAAATAGCCAAATAGTGCATTTCTTCATTAAGATAGTTTAAAAAATTATTAACTTTAATTGAGTGACCAAATATGATAGTTAGGTTTTATTTCCAAGTAATATATGATTGATTTCATAGAAAAAACTTTATTTATTCCATCAAAAATACCTGATATGGATATTTGTTGATAAAAAATCGTTTAAAATAACCAATTATTCAATAATTTATGTTAATTCAACTAAAAAAACTCTTTTTGTCCATAAATTGTTCAAATTAAGTTCGAGTCAAGCTACGACTCGCCGCCTATCCTCACGAAATCATTTACATCCACTCATTTGTTTATAACAAAATTTAATAAAGTTTTAAAATTTTCATTGTCATTTAACATCTTTCTTGGATAGTTGCTTTCATTTTTCTAGGTATTTTTATTCAATCAAAGCATTTTTTCAAAACCGGTACACTTCATAAGTGAACAAATTTATTTTATTATTTTTGTTATTGAATAAAAAAAAATTTTTAACTCGGCCATGACAGTTTGATGCAAAATTTTTCCAGCTGTCATTTTTAAAAAAAGTTAATTTGTCCACGGATGTTTTTTTTTGTTACACTCTGCGCTCTAGCGCACCTATAGTTGCTAATATCGCATAAGCCTGCCAATTCATTTGTCTAATTATGATGTAAACGAGAACGTTTGGCGTCGATTAAGCTGAGATCGAAGGATCTGTATTAGTGCCGCTATTAGATGGCCTCTCCCGTAAGCGCGGGCGGTACAAACTCAGGGGGTCGCAAAATATCCAAGTGCCCGGAATCGCGTTGGGCGGGGGTGTGAAGGCAGTAGGCGGTGTGGTGGTTCGTCAAACGTCCGCCGTCGCGGCGCTGCAGCCGTGGGGTGGTCGTCAGTTCGCTATCACGTAGCGAGTCGGCCGGATCTCTAAAGTAACGTTACGTCCGTTTGGTCCCCTAACGACGAAACCTCTTCGAAACCCTCTCACGAGTTTCGAGCCCCGGCTCGCAATGACGGCTGGCTCATTTCATTTTTCCTGCTCTTACCACCTTTCCAAATAAAACCGGCATCACATTACGAAAGTTCCCCTTTTCTTCAGAAATAAAGGTTCCTAAATACCAATTTACCCTTAAAAGAAATTAAAAGGAATCTTGGTCGAGAGTTATCTGAACATGTTTCTAGAAAGTTTATAGAAATGCTTTCTGGTCCTATTTTGCCAGTTTTTAGGTCGCTGGATACAATTAAAAAATTCCAGTGATTCTTTTGACAAACAAGGAAAATGTTATTTAAAAAATGGAAGAGATAAAATTTGAGTTGGATGTATAAGTTTGATGCTCTTTCGTCTTTAGACAAACTGGGAAGATTGAATCTGACTGAATCAAGATTTTCTCAAAAAAAGGAGATAAGAAAATAGTGGAATAGATTTTTAGCTTTTGTTTCATCAGAATTGACACTATCTGGATCAAGCCAAATAAAATTATTGGGAATTATAATCAGCAAAGAAAAATCAGAGGGATGCAAGGAATAAGAAAAAAGAGCGAAGATGATGTGGACAGACGTTTAAGAAGTCGTTGAGTCGCGAAAGGATTCAATTAAACCTCAGTCTTCTGTCCCGAGGTTATGGGCCGATGTTTCAATTAAAAGCTCGTCGTTCATCCAGTAAACTAAACGAGTGAGGAAAAAAGTTTAGAACGAGTGAAAAGTTTCTGAGAGAAACCTGAAAGTGCGAGTGAGAACAGAGCAGAGTGATACAGTTTGGGAAGTTTGAAGTGATAAATCCGAGGATAAATCGCAGTATTTAATAAATTGATCAGTGATCCAGTGAGAATTGAAGTGTTCAGTTTTTTATTTTTCTGTGACATCGGGTCAGCGTGAAAACCACTTGATGAGTTGATGTAACTGGAGGAAACTTGATCGAGGATCGTTTGCATCAATTGGGATGATGAATAGTGGTGTTGCGTGAAGGGCAAGTGTTTCCGGGGTGATTGCCGTCGCATTAAGTGGACGATGTCGGCTTGAATAAAGGAGGTAGGGTCATGTGAGATCCATTCTTCGTGATTTTTAATTTTTCAATTTTTTTCTTTTTTGACGTGGGGGGGGGGGGCTGGCGAGTTACCAAAGAATCGGTGTGGGGTTCGGAGCTTTTTCACGGTCGGTGTAACTGTGGTGAATTTAAATCGCCTGAACTGCAAAATCCCGCGGAGGTAGATTCTCCACAGTTGTCACGGGTGCTGATCCCGGGGAAAAAATTAGTGGGGTGAGGGAATCAGGATGTAGGGTTGGAGGCTCGCGAAAAATTACTCTTTACCCTTGGAGCCGGATTAATGTTTTCGGGCGTTCATTAAATGTTGGCTGTGCTGCGCTTTCTTTCTGATTCTTCTTTCCTTTTCTTCTGAATGTGAATTAAAATCAATATATTCTAATAATATTGCGAAGCTTCGAATGAATGTAATTTCGATTCAGTTTTACGACCAATTTTAAGTCGAAAAAAAAACGTTTGGTAATTGTTTAGTTTGATTAATTTTCCGAATTTCGAAATTAGAAGTTTAAAACCTTTTAGACAATCTTCTTTCTAATTTAAAAATAAAATATCATTCAGGATAAATATAAAATCAATAAAAAAAATAAATGAAATAGATTTAAAAAAATAAATAAAGAAAATTAAAAATCTGGTTATTAACTAATTCTATTCTTGGTCTCTTAAAACCACTTATAAAACCAATCACAACAAAAGCTATCAAATTGCCGAAAACACAATTATTAACAATTTTTCGATTTGGAAAAGGGTATAAATTTTAATATTTTAATTTTTATATGACTTATAATCATTAGAATTTTTTAAGAAATAACTGCAAATTCTTTAATATTTAAAAAAAAAAGGATTGAAATTAATATCATATCTTCTATTCCTATAATTTTTTTTTTAAATAAAAATTTTAATTATTCATCAATTAAATATTTTTTAATCCAAAGTTTAAGATCTTTATTGACATTATTTTTTACACTCACTTTTATAAATTAATTTAATAATATATTATTTTTATTTATTTTTATATCTTTCGAGTGACAGCACTTAACCTTTCTCTTTCCGGCTAGGAAAATCACGATTTTAAACTTTTTAAATATAAAACATTCATAATCTAATAATAAAACAAAATTTAGTCAACATATTATCATTTTCATGTTAATCATTGAAAATTTCAATTTTTACTATTCTTATATTTTAAATTAAAAGACAACTTAACAAACAACGTGGCGTATCTTAAGCTTTCCCTTTTCATCTCGATAAATAACGATTTGAGATTTTTTTCAAACAAACCGTTTATAATTTGTTAAACGAACCAAATTTTATTTCGCATATTATAATTTTAATGTTATTAAAAAAGAATACAATTTCTACTAGTTTACTATTTTAAAGTAACCAACTTCTAAGTATTAATATCCATTACCAGTTAGTGAAATATGTTAAGGTAATTCGAATCTATTTTTATTTAACATTAATTAAATCTTTAATTGATTCAAGTTTCTTTCAATTTAATACATTTCTCCTTACATTTTTCTCTTTGAAATTAAATTTAAAAGAAAATTCGATTCTTTTTTTGAAAAATACATATTTTTGTGTAAAAATATTTATAAAGTGCATATAAGTTTATATAAGTGATTATTACTCCGAGAAAAAACGAAACATTAAAAAAGCAAGTTAGTGCAGAAATAATGTTTATAAATTATACTTTAAGTATTTATTTGTAAAATTTTCTAGAAGCGAGCGTAGACTGATTATTATTCCATGAAAGAGCAAAAAACTAATAAGATTGGCTGCTAAAAGTAAATTTTGATGAAAATATTTTAAAGTGTAATTTTAAAAAACATTGATCAAATTGCCAAAAATATCCTTTTTTACCAATTTCGCGAGCAGGAAAAGGAGTATGGTGTGACAAGACTTCACCGTTTTCTATTTCAAGTAGAAAAATAATGATTTAGATCAAATCTATAAATATTTACAATTTATTATAAAACCAAAATTCATTCAAGATATATAAATTTAATGTTAATTATAAAAATATTTACTAATCGAATATTTTAAAATAAAGAAACTGTTAAGTATTGAAATTGATAATCACTCAGAGAAATTAATTAAAATCTATCAATATTTATCATTATTGAAATCTTAGATTAATTCAAGAATCTTTAAATATAATATTTTTCTCCCTGTATTGTTTCGATCTGAAATCTAACCTGAGAAAAATTTGATTTTTTTCAATGCAAATGTTTTTATAAATATATTTATGAAAATAATTATAAAATGATTCTTATTCCGATAACAAACCATAAAGATAAAAAAAATCAGTTATTGCATACATAAATTTTGCAAATGATACAAATTCGACAAACGTGATTATTGTTGCGCTTTTTTGTTGTTTAAAAAATACAAATCGTTTTATGAAGGAGTTTATAAAAGTTAAAATGAAGTTATTATAATTAGTTGGTAAAATAAAACAATACCAAAATTAGTTTCTAAAAAAATTTTTTTGATTATTTTTGTGTTTTCTGATGAAAATACACATTAATATGGTCTCCCTTTACTGATGTTTTACTTTTTGGATAGAAGAAAGGTTTTGCAAAAGGTATTAAACTATTCAATTAAAAATTATAAAATGTTATTATAGCAAATAGTTATTATTAAATTTTTAATTTTTGATCTTGAGCCATTTTATATCACAAAAAATTTATAAGCATTTTTAAATTATCAAATGAACGCTTTTTTCAATATTATTATTTTAATGCTAATTATAGAAATTTTAAATTTGTACTTTTATACTATTTTAAATTAGACAACTGTTAAATATTCAAATAATTGATTTATTAGTGAAATATATTGGAATTATTCAAATCTATTAATATTTAACATTAACAACATCTTTGACTGATCCATTTTCCTTTCAAAATAACCAATTTATCCTTATATTGTTTTGTCCTAAGATTCAATGCAAAATTTTTTTTACTATAAATACAATTTTTTTTGTAAAAATTTTTGTGAAAGTGAGTTTAAAGTGATTATTTTTCTTGGCCTTTTTCAACAATTATTTAACTTTTGGATCAGAAAGACGGTTTTGCAAAAGGTTCCAGACCATTCACTAAAAGATTTGGAAAATTATCGTAGCAAACAGTTACTAAATATTTTTTTGTGTTTCACTTAATCAGTATAGTATCGATGTTAATTTAATTTATGAATTATTATAAAAGGAATAACATTTTCTTCAATATTATTATTTTAATCTAAATTATCGAAATTTTTAGTTTTTACCATTCTAATAACCGATTTATTTTCCTTTCAATTAAATTGTATCATCCTAAAATTTACTTAAAAATTTTTTTATGATAAAAACAAATGTTTTTGTAAAATTATTTCTGAAAGTGGGTTCAAGGTGATTGTAATGCCGTGCTGAAACTAAAAATTTGGGGAAAATTAGTTATGAAACAAATTATTTTGGGCTTGTTTTGAATTTTTCCGCAAAAATATAAATGCTTTTTGGCTATTTTATTTTTGGATCAGAAAAAAGGTTTCGCAAAATTTTCCAGATCATTCACTTAAATATTCGGAAAAATTATTATTTTAAACAATTACCAAAGATTTGTTTGTATTTCACTTAATTAGTGTAGCATCTATTTAAATTTCATTAAAAACCGTGATAAACACTAACAATAAAAAAATAAAGCATGGATTTTCCTATTGTCAAATCTATATTTTACATCACTCACAGCCTCACTTTACATATATATGTATATTTCAATATAAAAAATTCAGTATCAATTTCAATTAATTTAATCACATTTCAATATATAAAAATGAATTATTTATACCTTTTTTTACGGTGTTTTGACGATTTTATTTTTGTGGAATCGGGAGCATGATTAATTATCTACAAGGCAGAATATAAATGGTTAGGGTGGAATGAGTAATAAATCGTTTTTACAGTATGGAAAAGTTACATGGAATCAAAAGAACTTTTTTCTCGTATAAACATGAGACTTTTATTAAGAAAACAAGTGTTAATTGATTCAAACAATTTTTGCTCCTGTTTGAGATATTCCATCTATCAAAACATATGGTTAAAGCAATCAAAACATTTTTTTTGTGTTGATTCAATTATTTTTTTCTATAGTTGCTATGGTTGAATTCATAAAAATTTTGTTGATTCAAGCAAATCGTTTTCTGAGTCTAGTATTATTAAACATTCCGAGTTTATCTCCCGAGGTCGTAAAAAGAAATGCTACAAAATTAAATTATTTGGTCTAATTAGCGAAAATCGTTTTTTTAGTTCAACATTCAAGTTAAACTATAATTAATAAAATATTTAATTGCATTCAGGAAAATCTCGAGGTTTTTATTATGCACCGAAAGACTTTTGTATTCATTAAAAAAAACTCTCTACAGTGAGATAATGTACAGTGAGATAATCCTACAGTGCCTCATAATTAATTAAAAATACTAATTTATATAAAAAGCAATTTCATTTAAGCAACTGTTAAGACACTATAAGTTTTTATAAATTATATTTAAAATACATTATTTCACGTATATTTACCCTATGAATGATTATCCAACCTAGAATTGGATTAGCCACTGCAGGGAAGTTTCTTCTACTGCAAAAAAAACATTTTACAAATCAAAAAATTTTGCAAAATATTTTTTTCCAGGCGGATTAATGTCACTAGGAAAGGGGAATTTGAACGTAAAGTACGTTAGTATCTTTTAAAATGTTTGTTTGTAGCCAGAAAAAGCGAACGGAAAACATGTTGTACTCGTTTTTCACATTCAAGTGTCCATGTTCACAGGTTCATGCACTCAGCGTTCGACAAGATTAACACTGTCCTCAATACAAATAAAACGATTTTACATCCTCGGCTTATTTTGCGAAAGATATCTAGCTGCACTCAAAACATAAATCTGAATTGGTCCATTCCGAGTTTTTTGTGTCAGTGATAAATAATACTTTTTTAAGGCAACAAAAAAATGTTAAAAAATATTTGCGACTATTATAAAAATGATAAAGCAATGTTTGTGGCATTATTTGTCAGAGTGTTGTAAATTTAAAAAATAAATATTACTATAATTTAACTATTTGTGACACTTTTTGAAATATTTTAAACACTCACGCAGTTGGATCTACAAGATTGAAAGCTATGTTTAACATTATCTCAAGGAAATAATTTTCTTTTGACCTTTTGCGTTTTGAAAATAATGAAACAATTTTTTTATATGGAAAGAGCTGAGATTTTATAATTTCTAATTAAAAGCATTCAGAATGGAACAATTTTATTTTTAATTACAGAATCTCAAAATCGAATTATTTAAGATTTAGAGGACTTGAAATTGTATTATTTCTATTTAAAAACTGAAAATTTTATTTTATAAAAGTAAAAATTTGGAAAACGGAACAATTTAAAAATGTTTAAAATTTAATAATGTAAGAATAGAATTTAAAAAATTTGATCATTTTAAATTCAAACGAATTAAAATTGTATTATTTTTAGTTAAAAACTAAGAGAATTTCTATTATAATAACATCACTATTTCAGACACTTTCTGAATTATTTTAAGCACTAATGTGAATAAAGCATTTTAAGTCTCAGGAATTTTTTACATTTTCTATAGTTAATAATCTCTTTCAAATAATAATTTCCAGACAAATTACTTATCAACGTACAATTTAATCAGGTTTTAAAACTTTATACGACTTTGTTAGAAAATTTAAAGTTTTAAAACTTTATACGACTTTGTTAGAAAATTATAAACAAAAAGTACTTAAAATATCTTAGAACGCATCTTTCCAAAACAAAAAATAAAAAATTAACATTTGATTTTGATCATATTTTTAATTGCACTTAGATCTCTCTATGTTTTTTTCTAGTTACCTGACATTGCTATTTTAAGATAAAGTTCGAAAATACAAAGATATTAATACAGCTAAATTCATTTATCAATATTAAATATTCCATATTATTTTATTCGTATAAATTTAATCATGTTAATTGACTCATATAAATTTATAATTATAACTTGCAGTATCAAGTGAGATTAAATATGATCGGATATATTTTTTTAAACTAAACAATTAAATTTTGTATCAAATAAATTATTAGCTAAACTTGAGGCGTTCAAAAGAATTTCGAACTTCATTTAAAATAGAAATATTTTAAAATATATACCTTGAAACTAAGTCATTAAAAATTAACAATTTGTTCATTTTTGATTGTGCTTTTTTAAATCGACTTTTTCGAATTTTAATTGTAAAATAAGGTCGAAATTAATAATTTGAAAAAAGTGAAATATTAAGAGTTTTTCAATATTTTCAAGCAATGATTTAAAATTTAGAACTAAAAATGCTTTAAAAAATTATTTGTCGAATTTGAATTAAGAACATTCTAAATCAATTTTAGTTCTATCTCAAATCGTTTAATGTTCAACGATTTATTTAAAATGATAATTTACTTTTTAAATCTCTCAAATATTTTTCCATATACACATGAATCATCTTTTTTTTAATAGTGATCAGATAAAAATTGGAAAATTTTTAAATATTACATTGAAAATCAAAAATTAAAGCCAAAAAAATCACAAAACATTATCTCTATTATTCTAATGTTTTCAATTCCACAACTTTAAATTTCCAAATTTATTTGCGGAATTCTGTACACGTATCAAATACTATAATTGTATAAAATTTTTTTAGATAATTGTCCCAAAATTGTGGTACCCAGAATTTTATATTTTAGTTTTATATTTTCGTACTTTGTAGGGTAAGACTTCTATAATAAAAAAATGTGGCCCGCTTGAAAAGTTTTGTGTTTTATTTTACTTTTTTTTAATTCAAGTGTGATAATGATGTCAAAAATACAACAAAAATATAGTTAGGAGGGGCTAAAATGCAGCTAGCGTCCCCTTGCTATATATTAAAGAATTTATTTAAAGTAATTGTTTAAATATATTTGTAAATATATGAGTTTATTCATGTTTGAGAAATATTTTCACTGCAGGTTATATGTTGGGTCATTATTATTTAAGCACTTGGTTAATGTTAAAAAAACTTTATCATAAAATAATTAAATTTAGCAACAAGAAACAATGAGCAGAAGTAGATTAAAATTTATTTAGTAGTTTCAGAATTATTCATAATGAAGAGAACGTTGGAATTTGAATTTTCGTTTTAAATTTGCCTAAATTACTTGCAATATTGCCTAAAGCATTATTTAAATTATGAATGAATGCTAACGTTAAGAGTAATTTCACTCCTTTAAAAGTAAACTTGTTTAATTGTAGAGATTTTTTAATTTTAGAGATTTAAAATTGTACAATATTAAAAATTTTTTCAAACATATTTTAATTTTGAGCTCGAACCTTTTTAAAGTTACGAATGTTCCAATTTTAAAGCGAAATGAGTTTCAGGAAGTGAATGAAGTTCCACTCCAAGTGCTTCAATTTGAAAATTTAAATAATATTGGAAAAATTTCGATTCCGGAATATTAACTAACATCAATTTTCCATCCTGATAGTTAATGGATAAATTTCTTAGAAGATAAATGAATTTTAAATTTGAATAGTTACATTTTTGAAATAAAAGTTAATTTTAGCAAAGACAGCCAAAATTTTAAGAAATCTTTTAATTTTTGAAAAATAAAACATAATTTTTTAACTTTCAACAAAGTAGTAGTTTCTTTAACCAAGTAGCTAAATTTGTTACCTATTATACAAAGATGATTTTTTCACCAAGAAGACTAATTTTCAACCCAAAGAAATTTTTACTTAGAAATATATGTTTTAAAGCGAACACAAAATAGTTAAATTTACAGTTAAAAAAATTTCAATACAAAAGAAAAGAATTCTGAACCAGTTAAGTTCAACATAAAAATAATATTTATTATCAAGGTAGTTGAATCATCGACCAAACAAATGAATTTTTATCAAAAAAGAATAATTTTCTACCCAAATAGATAGATTTCTAGAAAAATAATTAAGTCTTTAATTTTAAAAGTTGAAATCTATTAGAAAACAGCTGACCTTTAAACTTAAAAAACATTTCTACAAGAAAAATTAGTTTTTAATTAAGAAAGGTGAATTTTCAACAAAATACTTGAATTATCAACCAAAAATGGAATAATGAAATTTTCAGTTTTAAAAACTAATCTTGAACCAAACAAAATAAACTTTTAATCAATTAAATTTAAAAAAAAAGAATTTTGAACAAAATAGTTGAATCTTGGATTAAAATGATTAATGAAAAAATTATCTTTATACTTAAATAGGCAGATTTTTAAATAATTTATAATGCACATTAAAAAAACTAGTAATATGTTATTTAAATAAAAAATAGTCAATTTTCTAACTCACAAAGTATACATTTTCAGTCAAAATAGAATGGTACACAATAAGGGTATATTTTTATCAAAAGTTTTATTTTTAATTAGAAATCTGAATTTTGAACAAAAAAAGTTAACTTTACATCCAAAAATAGAAAAGGCCAATTTCCAGTTGAAAAAAACTCATTTAAAATACAAAAAAAAATACTCAAACAATTGAATTGATCGAAAAATACTAATTATTAACATAATATTTGAATCCTTGAGCAAATAGGTGAAATCACAACACAAATAGAAGAATTTTCAACAAAATCGTTAAGTTTTCAAGTTCAAAAGTGGAATTGATTACAAAAAAGTTGATTTTTAAATTTTGAAAATAGAATTTTTAACCATAAATTCAATTTGTATTAACAAAATTTTAATTTTGAATAGAACAGTTGAATTTACAACCAAAGTTGTAATCATTAAATTTTCTGTTTAAAAAACTAATTTGCATCGCAACAAAATGAATTTTGTTCGAACAATAATACTAATCGAACCGAATAGGTAGATGTTTAAATAATTTATTATCAATATTTAAATAACTCATATATTATTCAGATAAAAAATATTTGACTTTTAAAGTTATGAAGAAAAAAATTTGGAATCGAAATAAAAGAATGTGAAAAAGGTTAGACAAATTTAAAAAAATAGCTCAATTTTTTACCCGAAATTATTATTTTTTAACAAAGAAGTTAATTCACGACCAAATAGTGTAATTTTCAAGAAAAATGATGAATTAAAAAAAATATATTTTCAAAAACTAGTGACTTAAATCCAAGTATTTAAGTTTTCAATAAAAAAAATAAATAATTTTCAACGAAATAGGTAATTAAATATTTTGAAGAGAAACGATTTAAATTTAAAAAAAACAGATAAATTCATCCAACGCAGAAAATTAATTTTTAACAAATCAGTTGCATTTTTAACAAAAAGGGATCATTATTCAAACCAAAAGAATAAACTTTTTCCAAAAAGATGAATTTTCAACAAAATACCTGAATTTACACGCAGAAGAGATCCACTTCCAACTGAAAAATAGAACAGGTAAATTTTCAATAATCAAAATTAATTCTTCACCGAAAATCAAAAAATGTTTAATAAAATATTTCAATTTTTTACCAAAGATGTGAATTTTCAACTAAAACATTGAATCATAAAAAAATTAGTTTTCCTGGAAAAAAGTTTAACATTAAACCAAAGGTTTGCATTTTCAAAAAAAAAATATTAAGCAAAAAGATTAATTTTGTATAAAAAAGATGAATTAATAATAAAATACTTTGGTACTCAACCAAGTACTTGAATTTTTAACTAAAAAGGATTAATTTTGAACCAAATTTTACCGTTAATAGTAACGTAATTATAACTATAGATACTAAAAAAAAATTATTTTACCCAACACTGATTTAATCCGGAAATTTGTTTGAATCCACACGAAAATAAATTCACTTTTTCTCATCTAAAAAAAATGATATTTAGAAGCCCTGTCAAGTATGTTTTGTAGAGTTCCAAACAAAACCCATAAGTGAAAAAATGGATTTTACGAGTTTTCGGCCCAAATTACTATTTTTTTGACGTTTTTTAAATGCAAATTGCTTCTGGTACATCAAATACTACTTTCTACTAATAATGAGATGTTTAAATTAATTTTTGTAACAATTCATAACTATTTTGAACAATTTTCTCTTCGAATAGAGTTAGGAGGTCTCGGTTGTTTAAAAAATTGTCTACTTTTAATCAGATTTTCTATTGGACTGATGCCATACTTAATTAGTGTTGAAATAAAAATTATTTAAACAATTGATTATTATAGTAAAAAATATTCTCTTAGAGTGATGTCAGAAAATTGCATTCTGTTGAAAATTTTTCACTTTTTCCAGTTTTAAATTAGAGTGACGTAAACAAATAATTAAAGTTGACAAAATTAATTGGTTAAACAGTCTTTTATTATTCTTATTAATAAACAATTTAAATAATGATAGAAAATTGCGGTTTCTCCTAAAATTCCCAACCATGCGTCTACGTTTCACTTGGAGTGAGTTATCCGTTAATTCAATTCAGCAAAAATAATTATTTAAACAAATTATTATTGTCTATAACTATCTTCTTCTTCTTTAATGCTAGATAATAGCGGTTTCTTCAGAAAATTTTAACTTTTGACAACCTTTTTATTTATTAAAGTAATAAATAATTCAAGTTGACGAACAAAATTGTATGAAAAATCTATTTTTGTTTATAACTATCTTCTCCTGAATAAGTTCTAAAAAGTCGCGGTTTTTTCTGAAGTCTTAAGCTTTTTGTCGACTTTTCGCTTTTTAAGGTAATAATTAATACAAGTTGATAACGTGCATATTTAAAAAATTGATTATTGCTTATAATTATCTTTTCTTAGAGTGATGCTAGAAGGTTGCCATTTTTAAATCTTTAGTTTTACAGTTTTTTTAATGTTCTTTTTAATGCAGTCAGGATATTTCTTTCCGTGCTTTGTTAGAAATTGTAGTAAACATTGTTTCTAACTTTCGCTTTAGGTAAGAATAAATAAATAAGTTGATAAATTATAATATATGAAATTATATTCACAAACTAGACGGAGATTTAAAAAAATATATGATTCTCTATCATGTTAATTTATTACTTGTTCATGAGTAAAAAGCAAAGGTAGACATTTTAGAAAAAGACACAACTTTCTATCACTTATCTAAAAGAAGATAGTTATAAACAATTAGCAGGTTTGTTAATTTGTATTAAATATTACCTAATTATAACTAAAATTTATACGAAAAGTGTATTAAGAGTCCAGAAAAAACCACAAATTTTCAGCACTTATTTAAGATAAAATAGTTAAGAACAATAATAAATTGTAGGAAAGTAGACCAATAGTTAAAAGTTTCTGAAAAAAGCGCCGCTTTCTTGCATTATTCAAAATAAGTATTATTAACAATGATATTAAATTGTTAAAAATTTGATTGATTATTGAAGTATTACATGATTATAATTGAAAATTGGACAAAAAGTATTTTTTTTTTAAATCGCGATCTTCTAACTATTCTAGAAGAAAAATGGTATGAAATAATATGCTTGTTGAAACAATTTATGAAAATATCTAATTGTCAATATAAGGTAATATTTCAAATGTTAAAAAATAGTAGCAGTTTAAAAAAGCCACAAGAGAATCATAATGAGCTTCAGAAACTCAAAAACAAAAACATTTTTGTTCACTTATGGGTTTTTTTTGGTACCATTCAAAACAGACTTATGGGGGTAATATTCAAAAATTAATATTTGATTCATATTCCGCGGCTAATTGCAAAGAGAAATATTAAGTTTAAACTGGATTAGGCTAATATTGGCTATTCTGAATAAAATAAAAAATTTGATTTTTTTTAAATAAAAAAAAAATAAAAAATAAAAAAAATAATCTTGTGCAACCTCTAAATATCATTTTTCAAAACTTTCAAAATATTTATTTTTATGAGGATTCGAACAAATTTCGGGTAATACGCATACAAATTTAAAAACACAATTTTCCAATGCCTTTTTACACCACCTTGATCTTCAATGTTTTTTTTCTTTTGTTGTGAAAAAATGGCCTTGTTTTATCTGTGAACTAACCGGGGATTTGTACTTTCCTGAATGTACTATTTCATCTATGAATGAGAAGAAAGCGCTCGAAATAAATTGAGACCGGGGGATGTGTGTCTAGAGGGGTTGAACCGCACGTTAGAGAAGTGAGAGTAGGGTGAGTTGAATACTTGGCTGAATAGAACGAGAGTGAGAGAGAAAAATATACTCGTTTTTCTTTAGGGACGTTTTGACACGGAATGTCGTGTGTGATTTGAATAAATGGCATATCGTGTCCAATACGATTAGATATGGGATTAGGACATGAATTATAGAATTTATGCATGGAAAATAACTTACAGTCTGTACCCTTTTTGAAAGAAATATCTGAACGGGGTTACATTATTTTTTATAAAAAAAAAACTAGTGCCAGCAGAAAAAATGTTTATGTATTTGTTCCGAGACGGTACAAATGGTGATTTAAAATATTTCTCCGATATGAAGAAGAATAAGAAAAAGATATAGTCGATTTTAAATTCATGAATTAATAAATATTTATGAAACAAGAAGGGAAGCCTGTTATCCAATTAGAGAGTTTTCACATATTACTTAACATGACAAAAAGTAATTCTACAAGAACGGTTGTAAGTTTCAAAGATTTCAAAATGTGTGCAAAAAATATCAAAGACTTTGAGAAAATTATTTTAATTTTTCAAAATTTAGAAAAATATTATATAAACTCATTTTTCCAGGGCGTAGAAAAAATAAAAAATAAATTATTTAGACTAATAGGGAAATTGCAAATAATTTTTTCCTCAATAAACCCTCAGATCAAATTTAAAAATATTACAAAGTATTTGAAATTATTTCATAACATTTTCAAAAAAAGTCTAGAAGATTTTAAAGCAAAATTGCGCCAGAGTAAATAATTTTAGAACGAATTTGTGTAAATTTAAGAGATACTTCAAGTTTTTGAAACGAACGAACAATGATAAAAACTTTTGAAATTTCGTAAGGGGTCAAGAAAATAAAAAAAAGGAATTCTTTAGGTTCCTAGCAAAAATTAACAAGATTTTTATTTTGAAAATTAATATTAAAAACATATTTAAAAAGATTTCAAAATATTTTAAACGATTTATAAAATTTTCAAAGAACAATCTAAAGGATTGCAAGACAATTTTTTTGATTTTTCAGAAAAAAAAATTAGGAAAAATTGGATTGATTGAAAAATATCAAAAGCTTTAGCAAGTTTGAAAGTATTAGAACAATTTTCTTCAGATTTATGGTAATATTTTTTACAATTTTTTATTTTGAAAAATAAAACTTGAAAGAAAATTGAAAACAATTTTAAAATATTTTAAAAGATTTCCTTCAATTTCGAAAAAGAATAGACGATTAAAAATCGAATAAATTTAAGTATTATTTAAAAGATTTAAAGATATTGAAAAGAATTTTATACTGCAAAAGATTTTAGCAATGTCAATTTTTTCTAGGGGTTTCAAACGAAAACATTGGAAGATTTAAAAGAATTTTGAAAAGTTTCAAGTGACTAAAAAAATTTTCTGCAAATACTAAGAAAATGTAAAACATTTCTAGGAAATTTTTTACATTATAAATAATTTTAAAAAATTGTAGGAAAATTTCGAGTCATCTCACAATATTTTAGAGAATCTAAAAGGTTGTGCATAGATTTGAAATATTTTTCAACTAGAAAGCATTTCCGAAAATTTGTCAAATATTTTTTCTTTCTTTCAATTTGCTAAGAATCTTAAAATGTCTTTTAGAAGGATTGAATTTTTTCTAATATTTTATAAAATCTTGTAAAATGACATTTTTTTATCTTTGAGATTCTTTTTTCTAACATATCTGAAATATTAAAAAATCTTTTCTTATTTTTCTAAAATTTCTATAATAATTTGGAAGACTTTAAGGCAATTTTTTACATTTTGAATAATTTTTTAAAATTTTAGGACAATTTCCAGTCAGCGAAATATCTTTAAGCATTTAAGAGGTTTTAAATGGATTAAAAATATTTCAAAATTCAGAAGCATTTCTGAAAATTGATAAAAATTTTTATTGCTTCAAAAATTCTGAAAATCCTAAATATCATTTATAAATGATCGACTTCTTTTCTAATATTTTGTAAATTCCTGTAAAATAACCATTTTTTCAATCGACTAAATTCTTTTTTGGTACAACTGAAATATCAAAAAATCTTTTCTAATTTTGTCAAAATTGATTAAATCTATTTTGATTAAATCTTTTAAATTTAAAGAAAAATTCTAGTCAGATAAAAATATTTTGAGGAATTTAATAGGTTTTGAAAATAATTAAAATATTTAAAAACTTGGAAGCCTTTTCAAAATTGAGCAAAACTTTTTATTACTTTCAAACTTCTAAAAGTCCAACATATCTTTTAAAAAGGCTTGAATTTTTCTTAATATTTGTTAAAATCCGAAAAATAACAACTTTTTAAAAATCTTCTAGATTCTTGTTTAAAAAATCTGAATTATTCAAAAATCTTTTATAATTTTGCCCAGAATATTGTGAAATTTTCATTTGTATACGTGCAAAAACAATATAAATATTTGTGTGACTACAAAAGATATTTAAAAAGCATTATTTGTCAAATCAAAATATTTTGTTATTTAATTCAATACAGCACATTATTAAAAAAAAAAATTTTATCAGGAAACGTCTATTATAATTTGAAACATAATACGAAATATGTTATGTAACTAAATCTTATCTTATCTAAATAATATGGTTGCGTCACCAAATATTTAGTTGAATAAACTGAAATTTGTTTAATTACACAATATTTCAATGTGTATCAAGAAAAACAGTTTTTTGGTTCAAGAAATTTTTTTTTTCTTTGTGTTCTAGTGTGTTTTCTTAAAGTGTTAACAAAGTTTTTACATTGACGTACAAAATTTATACGCACTGCAAAAAATCTATCTTTAACAAGAAAATTCGTTTTGAAATACATAAAAATAATATTTGTGTATTTCTACCGAGATGAATTTTTCCAGCGAGTTGGAAAAATTGGTTAGTTTTGACAGACACATGAAAAATGCATGACATGGATACCTATGTAGTATACACGATATATTCAACTGTTCATACAGTGTTTCGGATTCAGTCATAGCAGCAGTGGTTATCCCGGGATTGCACGTTGTAGAATAAATTTCATGGGTTCCGACATAGTAAGGAGAAGATAATTCAAAGTTTCTTTTATTTATACAATAAATTTCGTGTATTTTATCTTATTTTATTTTTAACAAATGTCTTCTTAATCAGGGCGTCTTACTCTACTGGAGAACCTGGAAAGATCACGGAATTTGGTTGTTTATAGAAGGTCGAGAAATTTTTATTAAAATCAGAAAAATTTACTGAAGGAATCTGTGTTATCATCAGAGAATAATAGAAATTCTTAACCTATTTTCAGACTAGATGGGGCTATCAATTAAATTTTTAAAAATTAAATTTTGTCTGGAAAAACATCTTCTCTGCTCCGATGGGAATCGAACTACAGAACTTCCTATTGCCGGTCGGACGCTTTTCCCTTAAGCTACTAAAGATATCAAAAGAGAATTCTTTTTCGGAAATACACGCATTATTTTGCCAGGCGTTACAAGTTGATGTTGTTAAGGGATCTGTATTATCATCAGAAAATAATTTTAATCATTAACGTATTTTCAGACAAGATGGAGCTATGAATTACAAATTTTGTTCAAATTAAATTTTTTCTGAACCAAAAATCTTCTACTTTGATAAGCTGAGAATTGAACCACAAAATTTGCGATTTCCGGTCAGGCGATTATCCGTAAACCTGAAAAGACGTTAAGAATTTCTGTCATTCTCTGATGATAATATAGATTTCTTGAAAAATTTGAATAGCAACACCTGGCAAAATAATGCGTGTATTTCTGGAAAAGAATTCTCCTTTTTATCTCTCTGGTAGCTTAATGGAAAAGCATCCGATTCACAATCTGAAGTTCTGTGGTTCGTTTCCCAGTGGAGCAAAGGAGATTTTTTTTCAGAAATAATTTAATTTAACAAAACTCTAAATGTACTTACCCAGTAATGAATTTCTACTTATCTAAATCAAACTTCTTTTTTGTAATTTTTACTTATTAAAATAAAGTATATTTTACCCGTTTTAAAGCAAGCAGACGTGCTCAGATTTTTTATGAACCCTCAAAAGTGGATTTTGTCAATAAGATTAGATAACATTTTATTTTGATTAATAAATGTAAATATTTCTGACAAACCCTTTCAAATATTATTTTTGAGAAGCAATTTCTTTACATAAAAAAACTATTTTTCAAAAATACAGAAAAGTGAAATTAAGCTTTTTGGTCTGATTATATAATATTTTTAATTCACGAATTTTCTCCATTATCAACTTTGGATATACCAATTTTAAACAAAATAATTTTACTTGGTGGAGAAATATATTTTAAAATATATCTATACATTTTTGATAGAAGACAAATTGTAAATGATTGTTTAACAATGGGAAACAATTCTGTTCTTTACATTTCGCTAAAGTTTCGAAGATTTCAAAATGTGTGGAAAAAAAAATATGTAAGACTTGGATCTATTTTTTGTAATTTTTCAGAATTTAAAAGTCTTTTTAGATGAACTGGATTTTTCAGGGTAACAAGGGTATAAGAAAGATTTTCTTAAAACTCACGGGATAAATGATAATTTTGTAATAAATTCTCAGATAAAAACATAAAATATTACAAAATATTTTAAATCACACAGTTTAAAAAAAAAAGAAGTCTGGATCTTGGGTCAGCCCATATGTTTCTTATGTATTTTTGTATGCTAAATTCAAATCCATTTTTATTTTTCTCTATCACGTCAGTATTTTTACCGAAACCGAAAAATACATAGAAGAAAACGATTAGACAGGTTTACAAAAAAGGTTGTCTGGATCTTGTGTAAGACCATTTGTTTCTTACGTATTTTTTATGCTGAATTTGAATCTATTTTCAGCTTTGCTTTATCACGTCAGGATTTTCACCAAAACCCAAAAATATGTAGAAAAAAAATGATTACACAGATCTACAAAAAAATTTGTCTGGCTCTTAGGTAAGACCAGATGCTTTTTATGTATTTTTTCACGTTGAATTAGAATCTATTTTTGCTCTATCAGTTCAGGATATTTCCAAAACTCAAAAATATGTAGAAAAAAAAACGATTTCACAGGTATACAAAAAAATTTGTCTTGATCTTGGGTCAGACCATATGTTTCTTATGTATTTTTTCATGCTGAATTCGATTATATTTTAGCTATGCTCTATCACATAAGGATTTTCACCAAAACCCAAAAAACCCGTTTTTCTAAAATATTTTCGAGTTTTGGTAAAAATCCTTACGTGATAGAGCAAAACTAAAAATATATTTAAATTCAGCCTCAAAAATACATAAGAAAAATATGGTCTGACCCAAGCTCCAGGCAACTTTTTTTTTGTAAACCTGTGTTATTTCATAAAATTTTGAAAAAGAGTGTAGAAGATTATAAAGTCAAATTTCACAATTTTGGCATATTGTATAATTTTGGAAAAAACTAAAGTGAGTTTAAGATAAATTCAGAAGTGATAAAACGATGTAAAAATAATTAATACCTGTAAAGTTATTCTAAAAATGTTGTAAGGTTTCACAAAAAAATGAAAAACAAAATTGTAGGTTGCTAGGAAAAATTAAAATAATTTTTCATGTCGAAAAACTAATTTTGCAAGTATATTTAAGAATATGTCAAAACATTTCATAACATTAAAAAAATTGCTAGAGAAGAATCTTAATGATTTTTAGGCAATTTTTGTAATTTGGATGAATTCAAAAAAATATCTGGAAAATTTTTAATAATTTCTGAAGATAAGATGGTCTAGAAGGTCTGGCTAGATTAGACCTTTTTTTATATTTGTGTCAAAATTTTCTATGATTTTTCATTCTAAACAATAAACCTTCACAGAAAATAAAAAAAGATTTTTAAGCATATCAAACGGTTTCCTAAAATCTAGAAAATGAGTGTAAACGATTTTAAAGTTAAATTATTCAACCTGTTAAGAGTTAAAAATTGAATTGATAAAAAGACAGTAAATTTAAGAAATATTTTGTAGAATTAAAGAGCTTTAAAAATAATTTTAAACTTCCAAAGATTTTTAGAAATGTAGATTGTTGAAGATGTCAAAAAAAAAAAAACTTTAGAAGCTTAAAAAGAATTTTAAAAGGTGTCAAGAGAAAAAACAAATTTTATTAAAATTCGCGAGAAGACTGAAAAGATTAAAATGCCATTTTTCTACATTTTGAATGATTTTTCAAAATTTTAACAAAAAGTCGAGCGTGAAAAATATTTTTTTTTAATCTATTTTCAGCTATTTTGAATAAATTATAAATATTTAAAAATTTGGAAACATTTCTGAAAATTAATCAAATATTTTTTGATTCGTTCCGGACTTCTAAAAGTCCTAAGCATCTTTTTAAAAAAATCGAATTTTTCCTAATATTTTGTTAAATTCTTTAAAATAAAGAAAGTCTTTAAAATCTTCCAAATTTTTTTTTTGTTATATCTGAAATAAAAAAAATTGGTTATTATTTTCCTTAGGAATCTTATAAGACTCATTATTATATAAATTCAAAAGCAAAATGATAATACTTATTTTCTTGTTCTCGATCTCTAGGATTAAATTTCAACTCGAATCTAGGTGTTCAAAGCTTTTAACAAATAAATAATTGTTTGAGATTTTTCTGTTCTAGTATTATTAATCATCTTTTTTATTGTTAATGGAATTGAACAAAATTCTATTACGTTTTTAAATATAATACAAAAAATTTTATGTGATGGTGTGGAATGGGGGAGGGGGGGTAGGAAATGCGAAGGCACGATACACTGTTGAGTAGGGAGGGTTTGGGGGGGGGGGGCAAAGGTCGAAAATAGTGTTACGTAATATGTGAACGCTCCCTCATAGTATTTATCCATGAAAAAATTTCTCTCTAGTTCCTTTGGGATTCGAACCCACTAGGATACGAAGGGGAACGAGTTTAATTATTTTTTTTATTTAAAAAAGTTCAGACAAAAGTTTACGTATCTAGCAAAGTCAGACAAAAAATTCCTTGTTCTCTTTTAGGATATCTTGCATTGTTTACAGTAAAAAATTTATATTCAAAAACGAAAATATTCCGGCCGAAAAAATGGTTCTATACACAGAAAACTAATAGAACACTTTTTAATATTAGTACAGGCTTTTTAAAAATATTGGCAAAAACCTTTTTCTTATGTTTCAGAAATTAAATGAAAATAATAAAGAAGGTAATTTTATCTTAATCTAATTTAAATTTCCTTAATTCTGATCGAAAAATAAAAGAATAAAATTTAACCGGTTTTCATATGTCCGGAAATTTTCAAAAATAATTAACATTATGGATTGGAAGCGGAAATTTTTCTGAAGAATGAAAATTCTCAGTTTAGACGGAACTTTTAAAAATTAAGTAGCTTGAGTTGGAACAGGGTATTTTAAAATTATAATCAATTATCAGCTAAAACTGAAAATTTTCGAAAAGAATTAAAACTTTGGATTAGGGGAGGAAATATTTGAAAAAAATTAGAATTGCGATTTAAATTTGTCTAATTGTGATTTAAAAATGTACAACAATTTTATCTTATTTTAAGTATTTCCGAAAATTTTAGAAAATAAATTTAAATTATGTATTGGAAGCGGGAATTTTTCAAAAGAACTAAAATTCTCGGGAACAGAGGAATTTCAAATTTAAGTAAATTTTAAGTTGTAACAGGGAATTTAAAAATTATAACCAATTATCAGCTAAAACTGAAAATTTTCGACAAGAATTAAAACTTCGGACGGTGAATTTTCAAATATAAGTAAATTTTGAGTTGGAACAGGGAATTTTTCAATTTTAAAAATTTCTCAGCTCAAAATGAAAATTTTCGAAAGGAATTAAAATTTTTGATTTGAAAGTGGAATTTAAAAAAATTGGAATCCCGACTTGAGACAGGTCAATTTTAAATACAATTTGAACCGTGACAGGTAGTTTTTAAATTTTAACCAATTCTGAGTTGGAGCTGGAATTTATGACGACCCAGAAGTTAGCTATGCATATAGATTTGAAATTTCGACCTTGAATAAAAAATGGAATAATAGTCGTAGCCGAAAAGTAAAAACACCACCGGAATCGTCTAAACCATATCTCTAGGTGGATTTTTCAATGTTTTAAAAGTAATTTTTTGAACAATTAAGTTGTTAATTAATATTTACCTTCATTATAAAAAAAAGCCAAAAGTGCTAAAGAAAAAGTGAAGATAGTTCTGGATTCTTCTCGGCAATAACTACAGGATTTTTTACATTTTTTAAAAATTAATTATTCAAACAATTATATTGTTTTTAATTTTTAGGAACTTATGCAACAATTCATGTAAACAATTCAGAGTTAATAAGAGAAACATGACATACTTTGAAGTATTATGAATGAAAAAAATTGTGAAAAAGGCAAAAAAGTTAGTTTAAACATTAAATTGGCCCCTATTAGCTCACCCCTTTACGATATACCATGGCGCATATACAGATTTGATTATTCAACCTTTATTATTAAATAAATTAAAAGTCCTATAGGAAAAGTGAAGATAATTCTGGATTCTTCTCGGCGATATCTCCAAGTTTTTAAAATTATTTTTATTGTTATTTAAATTATTTATTTAAACAATTATATTGTTTATAATTTTTGAGAATTTATGTAACAATTCTGGTAAACAATTCAGATTCAATAAGTAAAACATAACATACCTTAAAGTATCATAAATGAAAAAAAAAATGTAAACAATGCAAGAAAGTTAGTTTAAACATTGTTTTTGCCCCCTTTGAGCACACACCTTTACGATATCCCATGGTTTATATAGATTTGATTATTCAACCTTTATTATAAAATAAGCTAATGATACTTTAAGGTATGTTATGTTTTACTTATTAACTCTGAATTGTTTACCATAATTTTTAAATAAATTCTTTAAAATTATAAACAATATAATTGTTTAAATTATTAATTTAATCAAAAAATGAAAAACAAAACACCTTGAGATATGGCCGAGAAGAATCCAGAGCTATGTTCACTTTTTCTATAGGACTTTCAGTTTATTTTATAATAAACGTTAAATAATCAAATCTATATGCGTAATGGGATATCCTAAAGGTGTGTGCGTAAAGAGGGCAAAAAATGTTTAAACTAACTTTTTTGCATTGTTTACAATTATTTGTCATTTATGATACTTCAATGTATGTTATGTTTCACTTATTCACTGATTTTGGTTGATTCATCTTTTTTCTTATCCTACATAGTTTGTTCAAAAAATGAAATTTTTTATTTTTCATTATTTTTTGTGCAATCAAAAAATGAATTTTTGGTTTTCCAAGAAAATCCAAAATTTTTTCATGATAATCTTTTAGGGCTTTTAAGAAGCAATCTGTTTCTTCTCTTGACTTTTTTTCGCATCGTGCATTTTTTGCTACAAATTCTGATTTTCGGTTAATTAAAAAAATTTTGGAAATGCTATAACTCTGAGAATTTTCTTTGTATCAAAAAAGTTATTCAGATAAATTGTTTGTTTTTTTTAATAATACGAATATCCGTACCTAAAATTTTTAAATACCGAAAAAAGTGGTCTTCAAAATTTTCAAAATACGCTTACTTTTTAAATATTTTATTTAAAATGGCTGATTAACGAACTAGTGATTTCTTTTAGGACCTAAAAAAAGTGTACCAATGATGAATTTGATTCGTTCATTTTCACGAGAGGCATCGTGTTTACAGACGGATAGACGACGGATGGACGGACCGACAGACTCTCGAAACGTGGAGATCCGTTGAAAACAGTGCTGTCAAATTTCGGACAATTCTAATACTTCTCAATCATAAATGATGAGAATATAAAAATGCAACTATTTTGTAAAAAAAATTTTAAAAGAATTAATTTAATTCTTAGTATTATTTTATTAATTATTCGACGGTAATTATTAATATATGTAAGGATATTTAAGTTATTTTAAACATTTCTTATAAATAAACTGAATGATAAATCGTTTTTTTGTTGTTTTTTGTTGCAGTTGGTGGAAAAATATAAAAAAGGTATCCTTTTTATTATGTGGTGAGTGAAGTGTATTTATCAAAGAAGAAATCAAGATGACGAAGAGCTCCAACATGTGGTTCATTATCATCAATGCATTGGCTGCAATCATTAACGGTGAGTAAATTATTATTATTATTATTATTATATTTAATGGGTAATTAATTGGTTTGTACTTATAGGCATGGCGTAAATTTAAACAGCAATAATTAGCTGTTCATTAACAGCTGATAAAATTTTGTTCTCTTATTGCAAAATATTTTTAAAAAACGCATTCATACAAATTGTATTTTCTTTTAATTGATAAGTAGGTTACTCTGCGACAAGGAATTAAATATTAATTTTCATCTGTAGTTAGTTTATCTAAAGTTTGTCAATCTTACGAATTATTTTCAAAATTTATTTGCAATGCCAAAAAATAATTTTAGTTTCATTTAATAAAATGTTTCAAAACTTAACTTATAAACTTTTTCAATGATTCGAAAAATTAAAAAAAGTTCATATTCGTGGCTGTTGCACTTTTAAAGCTTTCGAAGTTCTTGTTCATTTTATCAGTTTAACAATTTTGCTTATTGATTTTAAAATTCTAAGTTGAAAATTTTTTTTTAATGTTGAGAAGTATCATAATTAAAATGATTAAATTATACATTGTGACTTGGATTTAATACCGGTTTTGGGCACGACCTGCAGTATCCTTGAATTTAAATCCAGACCATCAGAATGTAAATAGACAGGCACGCACGAACGGGTTCTGTTGGATTTGGACGCATGACGCAACCTGACGCAACTAACACACTGAGATTGCGGCCCTCGAACTTTTTGTCACGCTTGACTGAGCTACACCTCCCGTGCTCTCCACATCACGAAACCGCCGCGGCATAAATTCTCAGAAATTCTCTGAGTGAAGGCCAACCACTCTGCTTTTTGCGTTAAAACCTTTAATTTAGAAAACATACCTACGCGGCAAACCGCAGACTGGTTCAGTAAGTAATAATCTCTAGTTTCATATATTATTTGGAAATATTTTTGATTCACATGAATTCCTCTTAATTCACATAGTCTTTCCGGCATTTTATTTGACTTGTTTACATTTTTTTTAATTTCTTTGAATGCTTTCAAACTCCTGAACATTTTTTAAAATTATTTTTATTTCCTTTAAATATTATGAATTCCATCAATTTATATTCATGGAATTCATTGCATTTAGAAATCTGATAGAATTTATGAAATTATTTTAATTGATTTTATAGAATAACCTCAATTCGTCGAATGATCTGAATTTGCCAATTTCTCTCAATTTGTGGATTTCCTAAATTCCACGAATTTATCAAATTCATGGAATTGAAAGAATGGAGATAAATCAAGGGATTCAATGAATACAGAGATTTCAAAGAAGTTAAGATAACGCTGTGAATTCAAGGCATTCTTAGATCCTGGAATAGTGATAAATGCCCAAAATTCGTCAAATTATTTTGTAATCTTTGGAATATCTTGGATTTCTAAAATTCCTTAAATATATAACATTATGTGAATTTATGGTATTTATTGAATTCATTGTATTCATTCAATTTATAGTATTTCTCTGAATTCCTAGACAATTCTGAAAATTTCTAAATCTTTTGAATTCCTGGAGTCCTGTTAATTAAAAGAATTCTGTGAATTTGAGAAATTCTGTGAATCTAAAGAATTCTGTGAATTCACGGAATTATGTGAATTAAAATAATTTAAGGAATTCTGTAAATTCAAGGCTTTAATTTAAAATCCAGGAATTTAGCGAAATTCTAAGAATTCTGCGGATTCAAGACTTGCGTGAATTGCAGGAATTCTGCTCATTCGAGGAATTCTGTGAGTTGAAGAAATTCTGGAAATTAAGTGAATTCTTTGAATTCGAGGCATTTTGTAAATTCAAGGAATTTTTTGAATTCAAGTATTTCGGTTAAATTCTGATAATTCTGCTAATTCAAACAATTTTAGGAATCAAAGAATTTTAAGAATTCGACGGATTATAACAATTTCAAGAATTAAAAAAATTCAAGCATTTCTTTGACTTGAATAAATTTAGGGCCATTTGTGGCCAATTTAGGGCCAAATTTGTGAATTCAAGTGATTCTATGAATTCAAAAAATTATGCGAATTTAGGGAATTTTGTAAATGAAAGGAATTTTATTGAATTGAGGGGATTCTTCCAATTCAATTCATTCTGGGAATTCAAGGAATTCAGGAAATTCAACTATTTATGAAAATTAAATAAAATTTGGGATCTCAAGGTATTCTTGGAATTCGGTGAATTCAATTAATTCTGGAAATTTAAATAATTATGCTGATTTTCGAAATTCAGGGAATTCAAGAATTTCATGGCATTTAAGAAATTTATGGAATTCCAGAAGTTCTAAAAATTAGGAAATTCTAGCAATTCAGAAAATCCCGGGAATTTAAGGATCTTAGTGAATATACGAAATTAAAAGAATTTGGGAAATTAAAGGAATTTAGAAGATTTAAGGAATTTAGAGAATTCGAAGAATTTAGTTACTTCAACGAATGCAGATAATTCAATGAAGTAAGAGAATTCTGAGAATTGAGGTAATTTTAAAAATGTAAAGTATTTCGTGAATTGAAGAGATTTAGGCAATTCAAGGAATTTAAGGAATTAAAGAAATTCAGAGGATTGAAGGAGTCAAGAAAATTTAAGAATTTAAAAGAACTCACGGATTTGAAAAAAATGTATGAATCAGTAACTTTAAAGAATTGAGTGATTTCAAGGATTTCAGGAGAATGGACAGAATGCAGATGCAGAGAATTTAAAGAATTAAAAGAATTAGGCGAGTTCGTAGAATTCAGAAATCTCAGGCAAATCCAGGAATGCGAGAAATTTTTTTAATAAAATGAATTCAAGGCATTCAGGGAATACAAGGAATCCAGGGAATATAAGGATTCCATGAAAATCACCGAAATCAAGGACTAGAACACCGAAATCAAGGACTAGATGGAATATACATTTTGTACGTATATCCAAGAATTCAGGGAATTATAGAAATTCATTGAATTCAGGAAGGTCAAGGAATTGAAGAAATTTAAAGTATCCAGGAAATTCAAGGAATTATTTGAATTTTTTGAGTATCAAGAATTAAAGGAACTACAAAAAATATTTTGCAAAACAAGGACAGCAGTAGACATCCTTAGCTGGAAATTGAATATAACAAGTGTAAAAGAGACGTGATTTAAGTTGAAAGGTGTCAGAGTGTCATTCACAGGTATAGAGAAAGTATCAACGTGTCAGAACGTAATTTTATCACCAGGGATTCGTTCTCCGCGATCACTTCGTCAACGTTCCAGTACCGCATCAGGGGATCGAATAGGAACGAATTTAAAATTCAAATCTTTCTCTCTGAATTTCGCTTATTGCTGATCGTGGTGCAGGGCTGTTATTTTTGTTATTCGAGAATCGGAAGCAGAATTCTCGGCAAAAAGTAGGATTGCAAAAGACTTGGTCAGATTAATGAAATAATCTGTCCGAATCTATCAGAATTTTCTATCAACTGTAGAATCTCGTTTGATTGCATATATTCGCAAAATCTCGATCATCAAAGTCCAACTGTCAGTTGACCTCAATGATTCCTAATCAGAACACGTTCATCGAAATATATATTACTTTTTATATATTATTTTTTTTTATGTCCCCTATTAACTTTCTGGTCTTTTTTCAAGAATTTATGTATTTTCTCCGTTTTCAAGAAAATCCTCCTTCTTTTTTGTTTGTTGCTTAAATTATAACTGAATTTAATCTCAAAGGAAATCTTTATTATCAGCAGAGTATTTACGATCGACCTGTATAGATGTCACTCCACAAGCTGTGGAAATAGAAATAAAATCTATCGATGAAGTGAACTCTTCAAATAACTGAAAATAATTTACGTCATTTTTGAAAAGATGGCCAATTTATTTTTAAAAAAATTTTTACATTTTTTTTCGGAAAAAAGATCCTCTAACCATCGATCTAGTGGGAATCGAACTACAGAACTTCCGATTGCAAGTTGTGTGCTATTACAGTTAAGCTATTAAAAAGATTTTTCTTTTGATATCTCTAATAGCTTAATTAGGAAAGCAACCGACCGCAAATCGAAAGTTCTGTGGTTCAATTCCCAGCGGATCGATTTTTAGAGAATCTTTTTTCGGAAAAACATCATTTTTAAATTTTAATTAAATCTACTGTTTCTTTAGAAATTTATCTATTTTGTTTAAAATTAATCAATTCATTTTTTGGTCAATATTTATTATTTTAATTAAAAATTCAACCATTACATTTTACATTAGGAATTCATCTTTTTGGGTTAAAAGGTTGAAAAACTTTAAAAAAAGTTAATTTTATTAATTGAAGATTAAAGATTGAACTATCCCATTAAACGTGTTTAATTGAAAATTCAACAATTTGGTTGAAAATTGATGTATTTTGTCGTAAATTATTTATTTTGTAGTAAACAATAACCTTTTTCATTGTCAATTCATCCACTTATATTAGTTGTAAGTCACAACTAGTCTTTGAAAAATTATTTTATTGGGTTAACATTTATCTATTTTGTTGAACATTTAACAATTTCCTTGAAACTTCGTTATTATTTTGCTTAAAATCAACGTCCGACTTAAAATTTAACAATTCACTTTGCCGTTGAAAATTTATAGTTTTTAATGTAATATTCAACTTTTTGGTAGAAAATTAGATTTTTCTTGAAAATTCACATTTTTTTATGAAAAAGTCCAACTTTTTCAACAAAATTCGTCTCTTTGGGTTGAAAAAACTATCGTTTTCCTACAAAATTAATATTTTTAGATGGACTTTGATATTTGATTATTATTATTATTATTTTCGCCTTTATAGTTTAATTATTTAACAATTTGGTTGAAATTTTTTTCTTTCGACCAAAAAATCTTTTTTGGTTGAAAATTGAACCCTCTTATTGCAAAATTGTCTCTTTATTTTGAAATTAAAAAAAAATTAAAAATTAGTTAAAAACTAATCTATTTTGGTTTGAATTTAAATTTTTGTTGGAAATTCGTATATTTTGGTGTGCTGAATCCAACTTTTTCTTTAAGCTTCAAATTGTTTGCGTTGATATATTAAATTTTTCGATAAAAATTCATCTTTTCTATGATTAAAATCTAACTACTGTAAAAAAATTGAAAATTCGTTTTTTTTGCATAAAAATTCAACTATTTTGTAGAAGATCAAACTTTTTTGTGTAAAGTTTAATCTTGATGGTTGAAAAATTTAACTATTCGGTTGAAAATTCATATTTCTGTATAAAAATACTGTATATTTTACTAATAAGTTTGTTTTTATTCAGAAATTCTACAGCTTTTTTCAAACTTGAACTTTTTGGCTTACAAATTCATAGTTTTTAGATTAAAAGTTCATCCTTCTTCGCACAAAAGCTTTTATTTATAAATTCATCATTCTGGATTAAAAATTCAACAGTCTTCTAAAAAATTTGTAATATTCTGTTTCTAATTGAAGTTAATTCTTTTTTGTTTGAAATTTCGACCATTTGGTCGAAAATTTATCTTTGACGGTTAAATGTTCGTCCATTTTGCTTAAAGGTTACACTATTTGTTTAAAAAATCTTCCTTGTTTGTTTGAAAATTAATAATTTTAGATAGAATAGTTAAGTATTTTTTAAACTTTTCGAACTTTTAGCTTAAAAACTCAAATGTTTCGTTGAAAAATAAATCATCTCTTTTGTTTGAAAATTTAACTTTTTGTTGAAAATGCAATAGATTTCCAGACTTCTGGATAAGATGTAAGAAATAAATAACTTTTAAAATGTTTTCTATAACTTCTACTCACTATTTTTCTTTTCATTGATTGATTTATTGATTTACCTTATTTACATTTTAAATGGTTTTTCTGCGTAAATTAGAGTTTCTAACTTTGAAAACCGTCCTCAACAAACTGCGAACTCAAGTCTTCTTAAAGATCCCAGAGCAAGAAAATTGAAAGCCTTTAGCTTAACTTCAGGGTTTAAAGAGTACACCAATATAATATTAGATAAATAAAAATTCAAGTTTCTTTTTAATTATTATTGTTCTTCGTATAAGGAAATTTTAATATTTTAATTTTTAAAATGCATTGTTTACTAGCATCATCAATTGCGCGCTAAACGATGTTCCCAAAAAGCTTAATTTTTTGTAATGTTCAAAAACCTATTTATTAAAGATAATTCCAAAAAATTTTAAAGCTTAATGAGGCCTGACTATTTTATTAAATTTTCAATCTTGGCGAATTGAAAAATTTTGCTTTAAAATCTTTCGGTTTATTTTTTGACAGTTTGGGAAGTATTTTAAAGTGTTTTTATATCATTTTACACATTATTTAAAAGTTAATATTTAGTCTATAAAATCTTTCCAAATTTTTCTAGAAATCTCAAGACATTTTTTGCATTCTATTGATACCTTTCAAAATTCTTGAAACGATTCAAACCTTTTTGACCAAAATCCTAAAACATCTTATTATTTTGTCTTATTTTTAAATTTTGCACGTTTCAAAATATTTGGGAATCTTTTTAAAACCTATAAACATCTCTTTCGCTCACTTGATTTCTTTTAATTTTTCAGTTATTTTAAATGTGTCCAGCAATCTAAAAAAAATTTGATTCTCTTAAAAGTCATTTTAAAGTGATAGAAAAAATTTTTCCAAATATTTGAAAATCTACATTTAAAACAAAACTTCTAAATCCTTACAAGTTTTCAATTATTTTTAAATCTTTATTGTAAATGTTAAAAATTGTAAAGTGACCGTCCAGCATTCCAATACATTTATTAGAGCGTTCATAAGACGAAAATTGTACATAAGGAAATCACGAAATTAATGGAATTTGATGAATTCACAGAAAGAACGTACTACGCGAAATTCATGGAATTCAAGGAACTCATGAAATTTATGGAATTCACAGAATTCATGGGATTCAACGAATTTATGGAATTTATGTGAATCACGGCATTCGCCGAATTCATGAATTAAAGGTATTCGCGAAATTTATGGCATGCGTGAAATTCACGGAATTAAATAAATTTAAAGAATTCATGGAGTTCAAGGAATTCACAGAAGGGGCGAAGTTCGTAGAATTCATGAAATTCAAGAAACTCACGAAGTTGCTGGAATTTGTGGAATTTATTGAACAAAAAAAATTCACGGAATGCATTGCATTCACGAAATTGATGGAAAACAAGGAATTCACTGAAATCACGCAATTCAAGGAATTCACGGAAATCATGGAATGTACGAAATTCACGGAATACGATTATTTGATGAAATTGGTGGAATTCACGCAATTCAAAGAATTCACGGAATTCAATTAATTTGTAGAATTAAAGCAATTCAAGGAATTCATGTAATTACTCAATGCAAGGAGTTCACGGAATTCGTGAAATTTGATGAATGTGTGGAAGTTCATCAATTCTATACATTCCGTGAATTCTTCTATTGGCTTGAATTTTATTAACTCATTGAATTGCACAAATTCCTTAAATTTATTAACCCGATGGATTTTATGAATTGCTTGAATTTCATTAACTTATTGTTTTATGAATTCCACGATTTCCTTGAGTTTAAAGCATAAGTTAAATTCCTTGAATTTGCTTGAATTCCGTAAATTCCTTAAATTGCTTGCATACTATACCTTTTTTGAATTCCATCAATTTTATGGATTCCATGAATTCGGTAAAATTCATGAATTCCATGATTTCCATTAATCGCGTGTATTCCATAAATTCCCTGAATTTCACGGTTTGCGTGAATATTTGAATTCCTTGAGTTACGTGAATTTTTTGGATACCTTAAATTTCTTTAATTTTATGAATTCCTTGATTTTCATAAATTTCGTCAAAAAATAACATTCCTAAATTCCACGTACTTTATTCTTTCCCTGGTTTTCTTGAATTTCGTAAATTCTTTGAATTCCGTAGATTATATGAAGTCCGCAAATTTCTCAAGTTACGGGAATTGCATGAATTCTGTGAATCTCATGAATTCCTCGTATTCCGTGCATAACGTGAATTCCTTGAATCTCGTGAATTTCTTGTACTATACATGTAGTAAAAGTTTCCAACAGAAATTTCTAACAATGTAAGATTGCTGGAATTTTTACTAAAATTTTTTAATCTTGAGAAATTCCAAAATTTTAGTTTCAAATCATTCACCTTATTTTCCACATTTCACATATGGTTTTATAAGAAAATTTGAGAATCTTCGATGAATCTTAAAACATTTTCTCTTGATTCCTTTCACAACTTCCAAATGCCGAAAAATGAAAAAAATGAGGAAATTTAATTTTTCAGACCACTGTGCTGAAATGTTTTCTTTTAGATCGATTGTCTTTAAAGATGTATCAAATAAAAAGGCTCGCAATTAATGTTTAAATCGAACAATAAATTTTGTTTCTGTTTTACTCATGTTTTTTTAATAAAAAATTGAAAAATTACAAAAATTCAGAAATGTCGTTCTTTAGAATTTTTAGCTTTTGTATGAGTCGGATTTCTTTCACGTATGATTTAAATTGAAGTTCTGGACATTTAGATATTAATTCATAAATAAAATTTGCTATTTCATACTAATGTTTTTCTTTGTTATCAGGGAAGCAAAAACAAAAAAATGAGAACATTAATTTCTTCAGGCCACTATTCTGCAATCTTTTCTTTAAGATCGTCTTTTACGCTGGCTTAAATTGAAGTATTTATTATGTTCAGCTAGAATAAAAAATAAAATTTCTAACATTAAATTTTCGTTTTTTTCATTGTTATCAGTGGTTAAAAATATATAAAATAAGGAAACTTTGTTTTAGACCACGATTCTAAAATTTCAGAAAATTTTGTTTTGTTAAATCGCTATGTGGATTTATGTTAAGAATTTAAATTTTCCTTGTAACAAAAATGTTTTTAATTATCAGGAGGTAAAAATTTAAAATAATATAGAAATCCCACTTTTTGAACCACAATGCTGGATTCCTTTTTATTGATTTTTTTCTCTTCTATTATAGCTGAAATTGAAGGTATTGGCGTACATATGTGAATTGGAAAAAAACTTCGGTCTTGATGTATTATTTTTTGTTAACATTTGTTAAAAATTCGGAGCTTTTACATAGAAAAAATACTTTTAATAGTGAAGTGTCAGAATGTTAAAAATATTCTTCAGTTTGAATAAAAAAATGATGTATTCAAATCGACACTCAACAGATTGCGGTTCTCTATTTTTCTTGCAACCCTTTTGCAAATTTAATACCTAAAAATTCTGAATATCTTCACCCAAAAAAATTAGATGAATTTTCTGTAATGATATGATGAAAGAAAATAGTTTAATTGTCGTGAAATCTAGAAAACTTATTTAGATTTGGGAAAATAATTCGTTCGCTTTTTACCATCAGCTGATGATGTATGATCATTTTTTTATGGAAACATTTGTGCGTGCAACTGGAAGCTAGTACTTCTTTATTTACTGCTCACAAAAACACGAAATTTGAATAGGATTTAAAGAAAGCATTGAAAATTTTCGAACTAAGCTTTTTGAAATGATTCGTTATAAAGCTAACACCTTCCACCACGGATGATCAGAAACAGAAAAGTTTTACCACCACGATGGAAAGAATCAGCATGACAATCGCACCGTATCATAACGAGGAAATGAAGGCGGTTGCAATTTCATTTCAATTCGGTAAACTCCACTGTAACTGGCATTTAAGAGCGGTCCTTCGAGCATTCAGAGTTCTCACTTTTATCCTCGCATTTTCCAATTCCTTTTTTTTAGAACATGAAAATCAGAAACATCTGCGATAATCCAAGATTTGCATGGCAAGTGAACCGACGATTGTTCGAATGAGACAATGAGTGAGGAAAGGTGAGAAAAAATTGTATGAAAGTCATTTCAATGCATAGGAAGTAAATAGGATTATTTTTCGCAGGAAGTTCATTTCGTGCAGGAGGAATTGGAATTAAAGGAATATTTAAACGAATCCCTGAGGTACAAAGTCGAACCACCCCTGCTTCTATGAATGCAACTTCGTGCCTTCGATCACGATCAAGTCAAATTACTTTCGTCATCCCAGCTTTATTCGCAACTCTCCAAGGACGCTTTTCTTTCTCCTTTTCTTTTTTTTTTGCTGCTGTTTCTGGTACTAGTTCATTGAACCAAACCACGTCTGCCATCATAACTAGAAGCATCCCGAGGTTCACTGAAGGCCCACGGGGGTTGTAGAAATCTTTGATAAGGCACGGCTAGCGCAAACGCTGATTGGGCGCCCGAGGCGTGGCGTCACCGTTCAAACAATGCGCTTCGTGCTAACAATGCAATCGCGACCGAGATAAAGATATATAGATCTATTCACCTACTTCACGAGCCTATAGCAACTCGATCTCTTCTCTTTATCTCCAACCCTCACCTCCCTCCATCCCTCTTACGATTTCCTCATCTGTTTACTGATATCACGTTATTAGACATGGTGGTTGCAAATGTGAGACGTAAAACAGATATTGTTTTTGTCAGTGTTTAGCACATAATCAGTGTTACCGTTACTCTCTAAAAGTTTGTAACGTGTTCCCGCAACCGTGACTTTTTCTAAAAAGTAACGCGGTACTGTTAACGGTACTGTAAAAAAGTAACGCCTTACCCTCACTAAAAAAATTGTTCTTGTAAAAAGTAAATTTTACTTGGTTTAAGTCAATACCAGATACGAATGTGGACGATAGAATTTGAGTGTGTTCCAAATTTATAAATACTTGGAGCAAGCAAACATTTTCTTAATCTGCCAAAATGTATTCTTAGATGGAATAGTACTTTTTATTATTCTAAACGTTGATTGTATTAATTTTTTTCATAAAATAATTCAAAAGAATAGTATGTCAATTTAGACTATTTAAATGAAGGGACTATTACATTTGTGCACTGTTTAAAATGTTTGGAATTCTATAACATTTATACAAGATTTCTACAAGACAAGCATTTATAAGACGGAAATTTCACGGAATTTATGGAAATTATGAAATTCGCGGAATTCATGAAATTCATAGAAGGCACGGAAGTCGCAGAATTCATGGAATTCAAGAAGCTAACCAGATTTATTAAAATCACGGAATTTATGTCATTAAAAGAATTTATGAAATTCATGAAATTTGAGAAATTTACGGAATGTATGCAATTCACGGAATTAGTGGAATTCAAGGAATTCACTGAAATGATGGACTTCACTGCATTTTCGGAATTCACGGAGCTTATCGAATTGATAGTGTTCATGAAATTTACGAAAATTGTGAAAATGATGGAAATCGTAGAATACGACTAATTTATAGAATTATCGGAATTCTAGGAATTCATAGAATTCGAGGAATTCACGAAATAGAAAATTTTATATAAATAAAGGAATTCACGAAATTTAAGAAATACATGGATTTGATGGAATTCGTGGAAGTCCATGAATTCAATACATTCCATGAATTTCGTGATTTTCATCAATTCCTTGTATTTAATGAATTTAATGAATTCTATAAATTCAGAGAATTAAATTTTTTTTGTGCATTTTTTGAGTTCCGCGAATCCTTTGGATTCCGTAAATTTCTTAAATTTCGTGTATTCTTTGATTACGTGAATTCTTGGGATTCCGTAAATTCGTTAAATTTGACGAATTCCTGGCTTCATGTGAATTCTTCAGATTCCGTGAATTCCGTAAATTTTGTGAATTACCTGATTTTCTAGAATTTTGTGAATTCCGTAAATTCCGTGAATTATCTAAAGTGCGTGAATTCCCTGATTTTTTTAATTGCGTGAATTCCGTAGGTTCCATGAATTCAATGAATTCGTTGAATTCCGTAAACTCAATGAATTATATGTATTTCTTGAATTCTGTGAATTTCTTGAATCCTATTAATTCCTTGAATTATTTTTTTTCTCTAAATATTTGAAAAATTGTATAAAATATCTGAAAGTAATAAACAATAAAAATTTGAATTTAAAAAATTTGTTGTTAAAATTTTTCTATTGTTTTTTTATAAAATGAAATATATTCTCAATACAATTTTTAAGATTGTTATTGAATTTCTTTTCCTTAAATATTTCGCTTTAAAACACATAACGTTTTTATTAATTATGAAGAAAATTTGATAATTGTATATTTAAACATTTTTTAAATATTATAAGCTTGTTTTATGCTGCCACATATTTATTTTGTGTCAGTTAGATAATATGAAAGAATTATTTAAGTACATGAGTGATTGCCAAATTATTAACCACTTGTAGTCCAAGACATTTTCTATAAATAATGAATTCTTTGACTGACAAGCGAAATTTCATTAAGTTTTCATAAATATACATACTAATAATATCCGCAATAAATTTATTATGAGAAATGACATTCTGAAATGACATTTCTATGATTATTGAATTCTTTGACTAAAAGACTACATTGTGTTAGTTTTATTAAGGAAAACTTAATTTTATTGATTTTTTATAAATACACTACTTATAATATATGCATTTTATCCGAGATTAAATCGATACTTAGTATTAAAAATAGCAACATTATACGCGCGCTACAGTACGCGGGAATCACTGCATTGCCAATTACTAATATAAAAATAGAAAGCAAGGTTACTCTGATTTTAGTTTAAAATTGTATAGTTTATTAATTTTGAAAATATCAAAGAGAGAATTCAAAATAATTAAATTTTGAATGCCTAGTTCTTGCACAGTTTTTCAAAGAAAATTGTTTTCTTTTCTTAATAGATTAATTTGGCAAAGGGCTGCTTTCCAAGGCTGCGTCAAAAATATGTAGTGTTAAATATTTTTTCGGAATTTTTAAATTTCGCGAAATTTAAGATTGACTTTATTATTCAGTGAAATCTTTATATTTTAAATATTTATCAATATTCAATTATTAATTTTTAATGTTTCATTTTAACATGTTTAATTATGATATTTTGTTAAAAATTGAAAAGGTTTCAGTTATGTAGACTTTAAATTAAGGTTAAGAGATCTAATTGAGAGATATTCCTTCAACGTTCCCATTTTTTGGTTTAAATTTTTTCAGTTTCAATTTATATCCACCAAATCTTCATTCTTATGAATATAAACTTGTTATTATTTCACAAAAAATTACAATTTTTCATTTTTAGAGTTTAAAAGCTGTGAATTTAGAATTTTAAAAACTGTAAAGCATATCCTATATCGTTCCTGCATTGAAAATATTGAAAGCCTTAAATATTGTACTAATGTAAATTAGGAAGCTCAAGCATTGAAAGTTGAATTTCTCTACATTTTCTGTTACTGAAAGAAAAAATATAACAATATTTTTAATTTTTCAAAAACCATTTTAATCTATACGATTCCTAAAAAGTAATTTCTTTTTTATTAAAAAATGAATCCCAGTATTAAGCAGCAATATTTATCTTTTTTTTAATTCTGATCCTTTTTTTTACCTTGAACACTACACACAAATAATTTAAGAGTGGCTGTTTTAATCGAGGAAAAACATTCTCAGTCGTTTTTCGATTTACAAAAATGTTTAGCGGTTGAAGAAATTCGAAATGATATAATTTTCATTAGATTAATAAATTCAAATTTACGGCGAAAAAAATTATAGGCGCAGTACATTTGATAACATTTTTAAAATTTTAGAAATGAAATGACTTTTGAGTCCTGTATAATTATTTCCAAATTAAAAACACTTTTGTTTATATCTATTTATGTTAAAAAAATGTGTTATTATTTGTTAATGGTATTTCCTCGGAACAATGTTGGAAAGTTGCAATTTTTAAACAAAAATTTCACTTTTTTCAATCTAAAATTAAAATGAGATTAATAATTAATTAGAGGCAAGAGAAGTTAATTGTTTAAACAATCTATTATTATAACTAGTATTACTCTTATTAATCGTAAAATATTTCGCTTTTTTCTAAAGCCTTCAAGTATCTGTCTATTTTTTATTATAAGTGACTGAATAATTAATTGGATTTTGCAAAAATAATTTTTTGAACAAATAATTGATGTTTATGACTATCTTCATCCATATCAATGCTCAATCTTTGCGGTTTTTTTTCTGAAATTTTTACATTTCTGTCCTTTTTCACTTAGTAAGGTAATAAATAATTAAAGTTGAAAAATAAGTTGTTTGAACAATTATAATTGCTTATAACTATTTTTTCCTAGATAAGTTCTAGAAATTTGCGGTTTCTTCTAAAATCTTTAACTTTGCTTCACCTTTTTGGTTATGAACAAGTAAAAATTCAACCGTAACGAAAATTATTTTTCAAATAGTACTGTTGTTTCAAGTGAATTATTTTCACACAAAAAACTGTCTTAAACAAAAGACAAAAATAAAGAATGGAATAAAATTAGGAGTAGGTGGAAGAACTAGGTCTTTAAATGATTTGCAAAAGTTTTTTTTTAAATTAACTTATTCAAGGCAAATTTGTATTCAATGTGATCCGTGTAGAAAATTTGAAGCATACTTTAAATATTTGATTTTATTTTAGGATAATATATTCATAAACAGAGAGATTATTGAAAATAGTTTGCTCAAATGTTTAATAATTAATTTTTAAAATCTAAAAAGGCGAACCAAGGTTAAAGATTCTTAAAAAACACAACTTTCTAGCACTAATCTAAGAGGAAATAGTTATAAATAATATAAAATTGTTTGAAAAGCTTTTTTGTAAGTTCTCATTAATTATTACTTCGCTAAGCGAAAAGGGAGAGAGAGGAAACATTTTTTGACAAACCGCGACTGTCAGGCATTGATATACATTAAAATATTTATAAATAACAATAATTTGTTTGAAAAATTATTTTATATAAATCTAATTAAGTTATAAGTTACTTCTAATGAAAAATAGACTAACAGTTAAAAATTTCAGAAAACTGCAACATTCTGCCATTAATCAATAATAATATTCTTAACAATAATAATAAATTGCTTAAACTATAATTTTTGTTAAATTTAATTAATTATTACTTCAATCTAAGGGAAACTTAAAAAAAGCCACAAATTTAATTAACTTAATTGACTAATTAATCATGTAAATCATTTTATTCGAAAATTTGGCTAAGAGTGAATTTTTTTAAACTTCTATTTTGTAGCATTATTTAAAGAGAATATTATTAAAAATGATATTAAATTGTTCAAACTATTACTATTATTCATATTGACGAACTATCACCACCGCCTTTGTGAACAATGGTGAAAATCACATCTAGAGTATCTGTTCTCGAAATAAAAAATTTGAAAAACTGACTGGTTTTATATTGTTTACTTATTATTAATACAAAATTTTGTCAAAGGATTAATTTTATAACATTGTATCATTTTATTTCAAGAGTGCCAAAAATGGATAAACTAATCATCGCACAGTAAACAATTATTGTTATTTGTTGATAATGACAGAATATTCAGACAAATTAATTACATAATAATTCAATTGCTAAAGAAGTTCATTCACTAATTGCTTGGCTGATAAAATACACTCTACATTCGGGGTTATGTAGAAGAGAGTTTATCTTACAAAACAATGTTCAAATTTCTTAGGTGTACACTATCTTTTGATCCTCAGTTATTTATCAGTCAATCCATTAGTCAATTATTTAATTAGTTTTAAAGGATTTGAGTACTTTTAGAGGATTTTACAAAATTTCAATGAATTATTCAATGAGTTGAAGAATTTGAAGAGATTTCAAATGATTTTAAACATTTCAGAATATTCTGAAAAATTCCAAGAAATGTTCAAGATGTTCAAGAAGTATAAAGAGAACTTAAAAAGTTCAAATGACTTTACATGCGTAAGGGTATTTGAACATTTTTGAAAAAACTTTTAATTAATTATAATAATGTGAAGCAATCTGAAAATATTTTGAAAATTTAAGAGTATTTTTCAAAAGTTCAAGAAATTTCCCAGAGGTTTCGAAAGAATTAGATTCAGAAGACTTCAAAAAAAGTAAGGATTAATTCCAAGTATTAAAAATGCATGAGTATATAAATGAGTATATAAAAATAAATGAGAATTTAAAAACATTTAATGAAACGCCTAAGAGATTGATGTGAGTTTAAAAAACTTCAAGGTTAATGAAACAAGAAATAGACACCAATTCTAAAAAAATCCATTAAATTGAGTCGAACCGGGTAAATTTGAAAATCCAAGTGAATTAAATAATTCCAGAGAATTCCAAAGAATTAAAAAGAATTCATTGTGCAGTAAAATGAATTCAAAACAATGTGAGACAATCTATTTAAATCTTTGAACTTCTACGAAATTCTGCCCTTCTTATAAATTAATTATATAAATTCCATTGAAATATGAGGGTCACAAATTCGGTAAAATCATTCCATACCTTCCGAAAATCTAGAAAGGAAATTCTTACAACCACACAAAATTCATTTAAAAACCCTTAAAATCATTCAAATTTTTGAAAACCCCTTGAAATGATTAAAATCAATCAAAAATTCATTAGAATCTTTCTAATTTTATAAAATATTTGAAACCCTTGTCAATCTCTTGAAATTTTTTAAAACTTCTTAAAGTTTCTGAAAATGCCTTGTAATATGCTGAATAACACCAAAATATAACACCAATATTTCTCAAAGCTCTTGAAAATTCCTTGAAATTTTTTTAAATGCTCTAAATTCTGAAAAATCATTTGAAACCTCTTCAATTTATTAAGTCTATTAATAATACTTGAATTTTTTTAAATTCTCTAAAATTACTCAAATCTTTTGAAACTAATTAAATAATTGACTAATTGATTGACTGATAAATAACTGAGTATGAAAAGTTAGTCTGCATCTAAGAAACTTAAAAATTGTTTTGTAAGATGAACTCTCTTCCACACCAGCCCGGAAGTAGAGTGTATTTTATCATTCAATTAATTAGTGAATTATTTAATTAGTTTCTTGATTACTTGAATTATTACGTAATTAATTTGTTTACTTATTCTTTCGTTATCAATAATAAACAATAATTGTTTACTGAGCGATGATTAGTTTATCAATTTTTGGCACTCTTAACATAAAATAATAGAACGTTCTAAAACTAATCCCCTTGATAACATTTTTTGTAAATGAAAAATAAGCAATTTAAAACAAGTTAACTTGCATCTTTTTTCATTTAATTTTGACCAAAAATATTCTGGAAGTCTTTTTCTGATCTGAAGTTTGCAGTATGTCACTTTTATACCTATAAAATAATTTGCATAACATAAAATTACATAAAACCCAAATTATTCAAATATCTCCCTACTGTCGATTGTTCTTAGTCTGACTCAAATAGACTCTTACTACTATGAATGTAGTCCACGAAATAAAAATATTCTATGTTAATATTTTTTAAATCGAGCAAACGTTACTCATAAATAAAATAATTTCAGGATTTCTAAGTGAATTGAATAATAACACTGAGTTTCTTAGAAACAGAAGAAGATCATCAATATGTTAAAAAAATTCTTCATTGTTACAGTTTAGAGAAATAAAGATTCTTCTCACCAGGAAAAAAAAATCTAAAATAAAAAACAAGTTCCGAGTAAAAGTAAAAGAGATAATATGTTGCAATTGCAAGTCATTATACTCACAAATTTTCTTCTGGAGCTTTTCTGTAAAAACCACTGTAGTTGTTAGTATTCTAAATTTGAACATGCTGAAAGGTCCATCAATAAAAATAAAAGAAATAATTAAAATTTGTTTAACAGATTAGATGTAAAACAAGCGAATCTTTTACAGAAAAGAACGAATAAACTTCCCGCTTAATATTGATGGTTCACATCCTCTGGATAGTTATCATCAATATGGAGCAGAACTTCCTCTCGATGTTCAACATCAATATATTGCGAAATACTTGCTCTAACTCCTCTCAAAAATTAAATTTTGTTAGATTTATTTCGTGAAAAAAATGTCAATGTACCCTTGATTTTTAATTAAAATTTTTAAATTCAGAATATTGACAACTACAGTGTTTTTCATACACCTAACAAAAGATGATAATTTTCGAGTATGGTTTCTTTCAAACATGCCGCCCTTTTTAAATTTTACTACGGACTTATTTTTGACTTTGTGATTTTGTATCCTAATGAGAATAGCATTTGTCTCTTGAAACTTACAACAAAGGATCTTATCATCATCATAGAGATTTTTTCCTGGTCTAAAGAATGTAACTTTTTTGAATTGTCCTAAGTCTGAGTGAAATAGATGATACCACTTAGAATGTAGTGCAGCAAAAAAATGCTCCATGTTAATTTTTTTAACTAGAGTGATGGTAACTCAAGATCTAAAGTGTTCCGGAGTTCCTAAGTTACCTGAATAATAAAACTAACATGCTTCAGACCAGAAAAAAACGTTGATGATGTTAAGAAGATCCTTTATTGTTAATGTTTCGAGAAACAAGGACCGTCCTCATCAGGAATCTAAAATCCGAATGTAAAAATAAGTTTTTAGTAAAATTAAGGAAGTAAATATGTTGCAGTTCCAAAAAATCATACTCTGAACACTTCTGCATTTGAGCATGTAGAAAGATATTCCATAAATGGAACGTAAAGGAAAAATTGAAAATTGTTTAATAAAATAGACCTATAAAAATTTAATTTGGTAATAGGAGACAAAACAAGCTTTCCGCTCAATACCCATGGTTAACATCCTCTTGACGGTAACCATCAATAAGGACCGGCACATCCTAAACATCCGGAACATCCATCAACATCGAGCGGAGTGCTTATTCTGTTTCCTCTTACAAAAGTACCTTTTTTAAAAACAATTTTCTCAAACAATTTCTATTGTTTTTCTAATCAACTACAATATATTAACTTCTTCAATTATACAAAGAAGATATTTTTGAATTGAAATTTTTGTTTTCTGAGTAGGAGAGCATTTTTCTCTTGAATTTTTGACAGCAAAGGTTTTTCTAATCATCATTGAGTTTCTCTCCTAGTTTGAAGTATGCAATTTTTATACCTACTACCCTTTTTATAAAACGTAAAATTACATAAAAACAAATGATTTAAATGTCTTTTTAAGATCAATACGCCTTAGTCTGACTCAAATGGACTTTTACTACTAACAATGTAGTCCACGCAAAAAAACGCTTGATGTTAATTTTTTTAAACTGGAGTAATTGTTGCTCATAAATTAAAGTGTTTCAGAGTTCCTTAGTTACCCGAATGATAATACTGGCATGCATTACAATTTTTCCCAAGGATAAACTTTTCCTTAAATTCACCACAAAGTTTGCAACGTTCTTCTACTTTTTCTCACTTTTTATTTTTTTTTTAATGTTTTTGAAGAGTAGGTATACTTTCCTAATCCTCGTGTGATAAATGACGCCAGGTATTCACATTTCGCGAAACTTGGCTCGTTCATAATGGAACATTGTGGTAAAGTTTTGCTGTACCGTTAACTCATTGTCGCGCGCCTCAAATGTATTTTTCACCAACTTCATCTTTCTTGAACCGACGCGTAAGTTTGCTGTTGGTTCGTAGTTTCCGATTCTAGATGGGACAGATTTTACACAGCAAAAAAATCTCTCTGATCGATTTGAACCTAATCTCTGAATGACAGAGTGCATAAAAAAAATAGTCCCTTGTGGGTAAAAAGAGTGAAAGGGATGACAGGGGATTAAAATACGTTACCGATAAGTGTATCGTGGTTCGATACATACGATGCATTGGGAAGACTATAAAGTTGTTCGATAGAGCTCGTATTTCAAGAGACATGTCCCATGTGTCGTGATCCTGTCAATCGCAAATTTTACAATTCCTTTCTACAATTTTAAATTGTCAAAGTGTATTTCTATCTACAATAGCAGGTCTTGGATTTTCGTACTATTTGCTACTTTTTCGTACGAGGCCACTATTTGGCTTTTTGGTCAAGTACAAATAAAAACTCCTTTGGGAGCTTACACATATTACGTGATACTCTAAGGGAGGGGGGGCGTCCACCCTAAACTCATAAAGTGTTACATAGGAGAAGGGTCGAAAAGGTTTTGAAACGCGTGACATCTCACATACATGATGAATTCTCAATTTGAAGGCAAGATTTTTTCTATAAAACATTTTAATTCCCGACAAAAATATTTAAACTTTAGAATAGTTTAATTTTTTTAACAGATAGCTAAATTTTTTGACTACAAAGATTCACTTTCACCCAAGGAAATTAATGTTCGACAAAATAATTTTTTAAGGAAAGAGATAGATTTTTAAGTTAAATAGATCAATCTTCAACTAAAAATAAAATCGTTGAATTTTAAGTATAAAAAAATATTTTTGATCAAAAAACAAGAATTTTCAAACTTTGAAGTTTAACAGAAGAAGACAAAATTGTTAACAAAGTATTCGAATCCTTATCTAAAATAAAGAATTTTGAAAAAATACGATTGAATTTGTACCTGAACTCATGAAGTTTAAAGCTAAAATAGAATAATAACATATTCAGATACAAAAATTAATTTTTTTTAAAAAGAAAAACGAACTCTTAACACAATAGTGAGATTTGTGATTGAATACATTAATTTTAAACCAAATAGCTTCACTTTCTAGCAAATTACTAAACTTAAAAAAAATGCATTTTTTACAAAACAGTTGAATTTTCAACTCGAAAATAATCATTTAGAACAGCAAGTTAATTTATAGACAAATAATTGAATTTTCGAATGAAATAATGGATGTTGAAGAAACACAAAAATTACTTTTTCACAGAGTAGTTAAACTTTCTAGCAAGGAAAGAATTTTTCAAGCGAAAAAATGGATTCCTAACGAAAAATGAAATAGATCAAGATAGTGAATCTTTAACAAAACAGATATACTTTTTTGCTCAAAGAGGTGAATTTTCAACGCATTAAGTATTTTCAAGGAAAAATGAAATAGTTACGTTTTAGATAAAAAAATTAACTAAAAAAATCTATTAAAGTAAGTAAATTTACAAATGAATATTTCGATTTTTAACCAATTATTCTAATTTTCTACTACAATCACGAAATTTAGAAAAAAACTTGAAGTTTCTACCAAATAATGAAAATTTCAACTCATAAGGAAAAAATAATCCGAAATTTTCAACAAAGCAGTAGAATTTTTAATTCTTAAGAAAAAAAGTATAATTTTTTTCATTTAATTGTTAAATTTTCCAGCCACGAAGATAAATTTTTCACTGAACTGTTGAATTTTTAACTAGAGAATAGGTTTTTTTAATAGCGAAGTTATTTTAAAGTAAATCGTTTAAATTTTAACTTCAATGATGAATTTTGAACCAAAAAATAAAATGAATTTTTTACCAAGTGGTTTAAATTAAGACCAAGAAGATCATTTTTTAACCAAAAAGTTTGATTTTTAACCAAAAAGGATCAATGTTCACCCAGGAAGATTTATTTTTTACCAAAAAAAAACGATTTTTCATTCAGAAAAGATTAGTTTTTAACTAAAAAATTAAATCTTTTTTCAGGGAAGAAAATTAATTCTTAACAAACAAACAAAAACCCTTTTTCAGCTAAATGGTTGAGTTCCAAAACCAAAAAAATAAATTTACAATTATGAATAATGTTTGGATTTGTAGAAATTTTTTTATTTTCAATATTTCCAATTTAAAATTTATTTTCAGATTTACAGATTTTTCAGAATAACTTAATTTTTAAGAACGCTTATAACTACAAATATGGTAATTTCCATTTAATTAAATTATTAAAACACTAATTTTTAAAAATTCTATTCCAAGAATATTCCATTTTTAACGTTTAAAAATAGTATTATTTTCGAAATATTAATCTCAATTCATTTAATTTCGAGTGTTTCATTTTCCAATATAATAATCATGATTATTGATCTATATTCTTCTTTAAGGTATACAAGATTTCTTTCATAATTTTTTATCTGCAGTAGGGGATTCCGTTTCTGCTGCATAAGAATATAATTCTGAGAGCAATAATTTTTTTTACTATTCCTCGAGGAGGATGAAAGTAAAATGAACCTCAGGGTTTCAAGTTATATTTTATGAAAGTATTTTCCATATTTCCAGATAATAAAAATAGGACGGATTCCCTCCCGGATTTCAAAAACAAAATAAAAATTTTCATACTGCTTTGCCTAAAAAATCATTTGAGTTTCTTCTTTTAAAAGCGCTTTCTAATTTATTTTAAAACATTGCAAGACATTTTTCAAAGATTTAACAATTTTCACTTTAATTATTTAGAGAGAATAATTTTTGTATATTATTAAGTATTTTGAAAGATTTCGAGTCATTTGCAATAGATTTGATACATTTTCTAGGTTGTCCAAACATGTCATCAGATTTGATGGAATTCCATGTGATTCTATGATATTTTATCCTTTTTTGAACTTTTTGGAATTCTCTTAATTTTTTTCAATTCACTTAAACTCATTTCAAACTTACTGAATTCTTTTAAGTTTACTTATATTTGATGAAATCAATGACATTTTTTGTATTTTAACAATTTTGACAATTTATTTGATTTCATTTTAATTTGAGTTGAATTGTTTTAAATTCATATAAATGAAATTATTTAGAAATTTTCTAAGTTAAAAAGAATATTAGTCACATTTTTAATGCACAATAGTTACTTTTAGTTACTACTTGGTTCTAAATAGGTCACTTCCATTTATTTTTCAAAATGAATTAGACTTTGGAGTCCTAAGAATAATAAATTATAACCTTATAAATTTAAGTGAAAAATTGTTTCATTCCATTTATAAAATATTTTAAATTAAAAAGGTTACAAGATAAAAAATTTGTTCTTTAAATATTAATGGTCAGGAAAAATGGAGAAATAGTCAAGAAGAAGTCAGGGAATTTTGAAAATGCAATTTTGTGAAAAAAAAGAAATTCTTTTACCGAAAAATGCCTGATTAATGCATTTGTTTATAATATTAATAATAACAATCTCAAGAAGTAATTTCTTCATCATCATATTGTTTTTTTCTAAATTTTTGGCAATATAACTTTAAAAAACGTAAAGTTAGGGAAAATCGTATAAAACATTCTTTCAAAAAATAATTTGTTTATCAATTTTTTTCATTATATAATATTGGAATATCTTTAACTAATGTGTCTCTATGAAACTTAGATGAGTTCAGCATTCTTCATGTTCTTGAAGAGCACCGGGAACCTCAAATAGAAAGTTCACATTTTTTAGTAGAATTATTGCATCTCTCTTCAGTAAAAATACAACTGTTTTGTTGAAAATTCAACTATTTCCTAGAAAATTTACTTTTTGTTTAAAATTCGTATTTTTTTGTTGAAAGGCCCATTGAAATCTTTTTCGATAGTAATTCAACTCTTTTTTTGAACATTTATCTTTTTGATTTCAATATTCACCAGTTTTAGTGAAATTTTCATTTTTCTTAGACAAAAATGCAACTGTTTGTTCGAAAATTAAACAATCTTGTGCAGACTCATGCTTCTTGGCTACGAACTCGACTATTTAGCAAAAAATTAACTTATTGTTTACAATTCATATTTACATGTTGGACAATAAACAGTAATCATCTTTGGATACAAATTTTACCATTGTAAAAGATTTTTTTTTTTAATTCATCTGTTTTAGAAGAAATTTCATCTTTCTTGTATAAAAATACAACTGTTTGGTTGAAAATTCAATAATTTTGGTGAAATGTCATACATTTTCTTTGAAAATTCTGTTGAAAATTTAAATATTTCGTGGAAAACTTACTTTTTTCTTAATTTCAAATTTTGGTGTTAAACAAAACTGAAATCTTTTCTCGAGAAAAATTCAGCTTCGAAAAAAATATTTGGTAAATCAAAAATAGATCTGCTTTATGATCAACGTCATCTGCCTTGAATAGAAATTTCACTATAAGTAGAGAATTTAACTATTTTGTTAAAAACACATACGTTTTGGTTGACAAAATTCGTCGTTTTGGATTGAAAACTCAATTTTTTGTAGAAACTTTTTTTTGTTACAAAATTCATATTTTGATCTGAAAAAGTCAACTGGAATCTTTCTTGGATTGAAAATGAACTATTCCTTGAAATTTTTTTTCATAATAAGTTATCTGTTTTAAGAGAAATTTCATCTTTTTTGATAAAAATGCAACTATTTGATAGAGAATTCAAAAATTTTTTCAAAAATGATCCTTTGATTAAAAATTCGTCTTTTTGTATTGAAAATTCAATTTTTTCGTAGAAACTTATTTCTTATTCAGAAATTCATATTTTGATCACGAAAAGTCAACTGAAATCTTTCGTGACAGAAAATTCAACTATTTTTTTTTAATATAGTCATAACCAATAATAATTTTGTCAGCAATAAGAAATTTCAGAAAAACCGGATCTTTCTAATATTATTCAAATATAATAATATTATTAACAACAATGAATTGTTTAAAAAATTAATTTTTTTGACTCCAATTAATTACATAACTTATCTTAATTAAAAATTTGACTGAAAGTGAATTTTTTTTACAGCAATTTTTTAACATTATTTAAAGAGAATATTATCAAAAATAATAACAAATTTTTTAAACAGTCACTTTTGTTAACACTGATAAATAATCACATCCCTATAATGGAACATTGTACAGCAAATGATACATTTTTGAAAAAACCGTGTTTTTCTAACTCCATTCTATGACAAAATGACTGAAAACAATAATAAAAGGCTTAAACAATTTATGTAAACATCTATTTATCAGTATGAAATAGTCTTTTATGTGCCAGAAACAATTTGTATTCTAAAAACCGCAAAAAAGTCATAATTAGCGTCAAAAACTTCCAAAACATATTTTTTCACTTATGGGGGTTTTTTGGGACCCTATAAAACAGACTTATAATGTTGATATTCAAAAAGTGATATTTTATTCGTATTCTATGGCTAATTGTGAAGAGAAATATTAAGTTTCAACTTGATTAAAATAATATTGAGGATTCTGAATAATATTAAAAAACGTATTTTTTATGGGAAATACGCGTTAAACTTCATGGGGCTTGCGGAATCTCTAAATATCATTTCTTTCAAAACAAAACAAAAATCGCATTTATTTTTGTGTGGATTCGTACAAATTTCTGGAGTGTGCCCATAAAAATTCAAAGAAAAATAACAAATATTTGGACAACCCTAATGCATATTCGTGCTCCACCTTCGCCGCCTCTCTCCAATTTCCATCAAAGTTTAGAAAAGCAGTAAAGCACGCGAACTATGCGCTATGCGGCCTCATTTAATTTTCGAGTTGCCTGCTTCTCATTGTAGCAGAAAGCGATTCATGCACGGCAGTAGTATTTACTGACCGCAGAATGTTTCGATAGAAAGTTGGTATTTCGCGATAACAATGTTCCCCTGTAAGTTGCATTGCACCACTACCTCAAGCTTTCCTTTTCGCAGAGTGGTGCCATTTCTTTTGTTCGTCGAGCGAGCATGGAATATCAGGTACTTGCGTACAACCGCTGTATTTCTGCTGCACAATTCACCCTCAAGATCCCTTCCTCCCCCACAGTAACACCCCAAGCCTCTCGTTTTCTTTCTCTATTTTTCCATTCCTCTCTTATTTTATTCTTCTTCTCCTTCTTCTGTTTTTGTTTGTTTCATCCACGGATGCATGGGTGCACTGAGGAAGCGAGAGAAACAGCATAAGACCCTAGAGCCTCTTAGAGGCAGATATAGCAATAGCACATATATACGCAAATGAAAGCAGAAGAGAGAGAGAGAGAGGAAAAAGCAGAAGAGGGTAAGAAGGAGGGAAAAAATCTCTTTACAAGCCAGCCACGCGCGTAGTGTTCATGAAACGCGGGTCAGGCTTTGTAGAGCATTAAAGTTGCTTTGGTGTGCTTCTGTGCTATTTGCTAGGTTACCACCTCTGCATGGATAGCAGGAGTTTTGCTGAAAATATGTTAATTATGAAGACACAAATAGTAGAAGGATTTGAAGAGAATAACAAATCCTTTAGGTTTGCTGGAGAACATTTTTATTTCGTATTCCCGATCGACCGCAGGTCATGAAAAACCTGGATATCAAGGAAATGTCAGGGATTTAAAAAATATATAGCAACAGTCAGGGAATGTCGGTAAGAAGAACTTTAGGTCTCTGTCAAGAATAGTCAGGACTGAGAGAAAGTCCCTTCTAGTCACTTTTTTGGGTCTCGTAACCCCGGGCAGAAAATCTTATAGTTTCGATCGTGTGTCTGTTCATTCGTCCTTCTTACTTTTTTGCAAGTAAGGAAAGTAAAAGAAAATTATGGGAAGGAAATTTGGGAAAGTGATAGAAACATTAACAAAGGAAAGTAGGAAAATGTGGGGAATTGTGCTGAGGGAAAGTAGGGGAAATTAGGAAGGCAGATGTGGGAAATGTGAGTAGAGAGGAAATAGACAAAATAAGGGGTAGGGGCCTGCAGGAGTATGAGAAAGACGGAAGTAGGAGAAGTAAGTGAGAATTATAGTTATAGAGGAAGGGAGGTGCAATTAGAGAAGGCGTGGTAGTTGTAGTAAGAGATAATTAGGAGAGAGGAAGTAGAAAGGGCGCTAAAAAATAAGTTTGGTTAAATTAGCGAGACTGAGGTATAAAGAGAGAGGGAAGATGAGTAATTAATGTAAGTAGAGGAAAATTAAAGGAGAAGAAGTAGAAAAAATGATGGAAAGAGCGTAATGGGGTAGTAGATAAAAGTGTTAGGAAATGAGAAAAGGAGAAATTTGAGGTAGGGAAGCAGCAAGCGCGGGTATGTAGGGGGGCGAAAGCACGGCGAATAGACGGAAGGGGAAGTAGGGAACTTCTGAACTTATAAGAGAGGAGAGGTACAAAAAGTGATGAAAAATGAGAGTGGGGGAAGTAGTGAGACTAAGGGATTCAGGATATGAAATGAGGCAAACTGAGTGGGTAGGGGAAGTGATGGAAAATAATGAGAGGGAAAGTAGGGCAAGTGTTTGAAAGTCAGGGAAGGGAAAATGTGGGATTGTGAAGTGGGTAGTGCGGGTAGGTAGAGGAGAGGAAGCAAGGGTTGGAAAAGGAAAGGACGGAAAAAGGTGTGTTAGCTGAGAAGGTGATGAGAAAGGGAAGTAGTGGAGGAAGAATTTGGAAGGAAATAAAGTGCTAATAGGCTACGAAACGAAAGGGTTAACCACTATTCAATTCAGGTTTCTCTTTCTGAATCTCTTTTTAAATTTATTGAAGTCCTTTAAGGCATTTCAAAAGATACCTAGAAATTGTTTGTAGATTTTAATAATTGGAAAGGATTCGAAAAGCTTTTAAAGGTGTTAGGTAATTTTTAATTATAAAGGAATTGTCATGAGCTTTAAAGACTTTCAAGAGATTTCCAAATATATCAACGGATTTATAGAAAAAAATTTCAGAGTATTTTAAAAGATTTTAAGGAATTTTTAATATATTTTCATAATTTGAAGGTACTTCAAAGGATTTTATTGAACTTTTAAAACTTCCAGAGAATTTCAAAGATTGTTAATTTTTTTAGGGATCTCAAAATATTTAAACGGATTTGAAATATTATAGAGTATTGTACAATATTTCAAAGTATTTTCAATATCTTTAAAGTTTTTAAAATAATTTCCAAAGATTTAAATGATCTTAAAGGTTTAAATAAAATTTTCATGGGGGCTTGAAGAATTTTCTAGAATTTTAGAAGGTGCGGAACGATTATCTAAGTTTAATGGTTTAACGGATTAAAAAAGCTCTTAAGGTGTTTTAAATGATTTTCGAGGATTAGAGGAAACATAAAATTTCATTTAATCTCATGGGATTATATAATTTTTCAATTGATGTCAAAGATTTTATTTACAAGAATTAAGAGATTTTGCAAGATTTGAAAAATGTTTTAATGGATCTCAAGTAGCTTTCAATAGAGTTCAATAACTTTAAAGGAATTCAAAGGATTTCAAAGATTTTAGGGTGTTTTTAAATATGCACGGAATTTTCAAGAGCTCTAAAAAGTTTCCACTTCAAAATACTTTAAAGGATTCAAAATAATTTAAGGTTTTGTTTGAAATTCCAATAAATTTTTAGCAATTTTTAGAAATTTAAGAAGATTTAAAAAGATTCGAAATTAAAAAATTAAAAGAATTTAAAAAAATTGCAAGGAATTTTAATTTATTTCAATAATTTTAAGAAATTTAGAAATACTTGAAATATTTTAATGTATTCAAAAAAATTCAAAGGCATTTATAAGGTATTAAAAAAATTTCATTGACTTTCCAAATATTTTAATTATTTCAGGGAATTTGAATATCTCTCAATGTATTTTTATAAATTTTCTGGATTTTAGGAAATATCATTAGATTTTATAGAATGTCACTGAATTTCACAATATTTTTATGGATTTAAACGAATTCTTATTTTTTCATCCTGAATTCTTTAAACTTCTTTTTAAATTTCGTAATTAATTTTGAGACTTCTAAATTAAGTCATTTTTCTTTCAATCTAATGTTTTTAGTTTTGCTTTAATTCTTTTGAAATTATTTTAAATTAAGTGAAATTATAATAAAGTTCTTGTTAATTCACGTCGATTTTTCCAAGCTTATTTCAAACTTACTGAATTCGATCAACTTTTTTATATGATTGAATTTTTGTTCATTCACTTGAATTTTTAAATTAATTTACCTTGAAATTGTATAAATTTTTTTAAAATACTTTTGACGGGCGTACGTTTTACCGAAATAATTGGAAATTTTTGATTTCTGAATTTTTTCCAATTCCGTTGAATGTTTTTAAATTGATTTTAAATAGGTTTGAAGTTTTAAACACCCAATTATTTTCAACTCAAAAACCATTATTCACATTATTCATGCACATTAGTCACTTTCATCCATTTTCTGGATTTCATATTAGTCAATTTTTTAAGTAAATTATGCTCTTTTAGACCTGAGAATAATAAATGAAAAAGATTCTTTATTTTTCTTCCATTTAAAAACATTTCATACTAAAAATGTTACAAGATTAGAATTTCAGTGCTTAAATATTAATGGTTAGGCAAAATAAAAAATAAATCAGGGAATTTTTAAAATTAAGTTTAACGATATTTACAATTGCTTTTGTGGTGCAAAGTGACCTCTAGGTTTAATTAATGTTTATTTTCTACCATTTTTATTACTTCATAAAAAAAATTAAGGTAAATTTCTCGGCAGTGGTCTCAAAATATTAATTATATATGTGATTAATTAATAATATATATAATTAATTATAATTCAATTTATATAATTGAAAAGAATTTTCAAATCAATAAAATAGCCTAATTTTAAGAATAGTTTTACAGAAACTTTTATTCAGAAAAAAGTTCTTTTTATAGTAATTCTAAAAGTGTTCTTCTTTCAATTCAAGAAAATTAAATTTAAAAAAAAACGTCTTTGAAAGAACGTATTACGGTTCTATTTTCGGAAAAACAGTTTTTTTGAAATTTTACACTATAGCTTGATCAAAAAATAATTTGGCGTGCGAAAATTCCGAGCTTACACAGTAAAATCGATGAAATATATGTATACGCTATATAAGTGTAACGAGCTAACCACAGAGCTGCCGGTGGTATTTGAACTATTCGAGGTATTCCGATAAAATGGATTTGTTGTATGAGAGAAGGATCTGTGGCTAGTCTTTGATTGTAGTCGGCTTAAATTTCAATTTTGAAATTGGAGTTTAAGAAAAAAAATGTTAATGAATCTGCAGAATAAATAACATCAAGCATATTGATATTGGTAATTATTTATTATTGATTTTAACTTTTGGTCTACTTTATTTTAAAGAATTAAAAAATTGGATAGCGTCCATAAATTAAGAAGGTTTCAGTTAAAATATCCAATTTATTTTTTAAAAGAATTTTTAGGGTTTTGTAGCAAAGTGCGGAAAAATGAGTCGAAATAAAGGGTGGGGAAGCAAGGGAAAATAATGAGAGTGACAGGAAGAAAAATTAAGGAAAGGGGAAGTAGAAAAAGTCCCAAAATGGAAGAAAGAAAAGTATAGAAAGTTAGAGAAAGTGGAAAGTATGGGAGGTAAGGAAAAATGAGGATATTAAAAGAAGTAGGGGAAATTTCGGTATGGTGGATGATGGAAATAAAGGCAAATGTGGAGTAGGAAAGTCAACAAAAATGTGAACCTGGGTAAGCGAGAAGAGGGGAAAGTGGATCATAAAGAAGTTGGGAAGATGAGAGGAAGCCGTGGTTGAATTCTGTGGAGCAGGAAATAGGGGCGGGGAGGAGAAGTAATAGTTTCAATTGGGTTGCCGTACGTCTGTTTTTCCGCCTTACTTTTTTTCAAGAAAAGGAAGTGAGGGAAATGAGTAGAGGGAAAGTAGGACAAGTGTGGGGAGAAAAATTATAAACAGTAAGGGGTAATAGAGGTAGGGACAGTAGGGAAAATGAAGAATGGAGAATCAGCCACAGTAGTAGGAAATGAGAGAAGGGAAAGTGTGGAAGGGAAGTAGTGGAGGGGAAATGAGGGCTTTTGAGGAGTCTTAGCTGAGGAAGTAACAAGAGAGGAAAGTAAAAAAAAGAATTTGGCGTAAGATAAGAGAAGTTCTCGAAGGGGAATGTGGTTAAGTAGGAAGGGGAAGTGAAGAAGGGAGATATTTGAACGGCCTTGTTTTTCTTAACTTTTAACGAATTTTTGTGAAAAAATCTTTTTGTGGAAAACATATAAAACTTTCAGAAGAATGAAGATTATATTTATATTAGCTAACAATGATAACAATTTTCTCTACATAATAAAATAAATTTATTTATTTACCAAATCTTAGCAACAAAATAATAAAGAAGTGTTTTTCTCTTTTTTAATGTTTTCATAAAGAAGGAGGAGTTTTTTACCCCGAGGTGAAATTTATCGATCCTTTTCGTTTTCTCAGAGAAAGTACATACCCCTTTCCAACTCTCGGACAAGATGAACTTCCGAGTGCATCCTGGTCTTGAGAATGCTAGTAATCTTCGCTCGGGCATTTCTCGCTTTTACTGAAACAGATTGTGAGGTTATTTGTGGAAAATGTGTCCAGATGTTTCCATTATTGCACACGTAATTGTAATTCTATTGTTGCCCTGTTTTTGGAGATCAAACGTTAACTAGCGAAATAAAATAATTTAACATACTGCATAGCCAATAATGCTCTTGACATAGGAGGCATTGAGTGATTTTTCATGAAAATGTGGGAATGAATTCTTTTTGATAAAATTGATGCAAAGGTGCAATATTGAATTAAGTATGAAATGCTTAAGATTTGAAGTTGAAATATATTAAATTTTCAATAAAAAAGTTGAAATTTTAAGCAATTCATCTCTGAACAAAAAAGCCAAATTTTTTAAAAGAAAATTTCAGTTTTAATAAAAAAAAAAGCCAAATTCCCTATCACAAAATTAAATCTTTTACAAAACCGTTGAATCTTTAACAAATTATTGGAATTTTTTAACAAAATAATGAAATTCTTAATAAAATAGTTTAATTTTCAACCGGGAAAAATTGTTAAGTCAGGAAAGAAAAAAAAATATACTTAATTATTGAATTTCGAACCAAAAAGACAAATTCTCTATAAAACAGTTGAATTTTTAACTCATAAAAATAAATTTTCAACGAAATGATTGAATTTTTAAGCCGGAAAGACGAATTTTTCTTGAAATGATTAAATATTCAATCCAAAAGGACGATTTTTCTATAAAAAGGTTGAATTTTTAACAAAAAAGACAGATTTTTCACAAAATGTACTAATTTTTAACAAAATGCTGAAATTTTCAATAAGATGATCCAATTTTCAACTAAGAAAGATTTTTTAGTCAACTTAGAACAAAATTTAACAAAATTATTGATTTTTTGAAACAAAAAAAGAAACTCTCTAGAAAAAAGTTCAATTTTCAACACAAACATATGAATTTTCAATCCAAATGTTTATTCTTATCCAAATAGTTGAATTTTTAGCCCAAAAAGACCAATTTTCTACAAAAGAGAAGAATTCTTTAGCAGAAGAGAATAATTTGTTAGAAAAGCGTTTCATTTTCTACCCAATAATACGAATTTCCAAGCAGAAAGCAAATCTTTTACCTAAAAGTCAATATTTTATTGTTTTAGTTTCTACCAAATTTTCAATAAAATATATGAATTTCTAAAAAAAAATTTTAAATAAAAAATATTATATTTTTGGTTGACATTTTTTCTGTTTTTGGTAGAAAATCAACTGTTTGGGAAGAAAATTAACACTCTTAGATGAAAAATCAACTATTAGGTTAAAAATTCCATTCAAAATATTTAGTTAAAAATTAGTTTTTTCATTGGAAATAAATTTTTAACTGAAAATATAACTATGCCACAATAACACCAATTTATATTCTACTTTTCGCCTGGATTATTCTTTGGCAGAAATTTAATCTTTTTGTGGAAAATTTATTTTAATTGCTTAAAGACTTGCTTCTCTGAATAAAAATGAAAATATTCTATTTATGGTTAAAAATGTATCTTTTTTTGTAAAAAAAAACTGTTTTAGTAAAAAGTTAACACTATTGGTTGAAAAATCAACTGTAAGGGTCAAAAGTTTATTAAAAATTAAATTAGTTGGTTGAAAATTACTTTTTTTTTTAAATAAATTTTTAACTGAAAATGTAATTATTCCATTTTTCGTCAAAATTCTTTTTCGATAGGAATTTGATCTTCCAGATGAAAAACTTATTTTTTTGTTGAAAATTTATTTTCATTTCTGGTAAATTTACTTCTCTAAGTAAAAATTAATCTATTCTATTCTTGGCTAAAAATTTATCTTTTTTTGGTAGAAAATTAACACTATTCGCTAATAAATTAACTATTATGTTGAGAGTTCCATTAAAAGTTAAAATACTTTGTTGAAAATTCTTCTTTGGTGAAAATTTAATATTTTTGGTTGAAATTTCATTTTTGTTTGAAAATTAATTTTTGTCACTAAAAATTTAACTATTGCATTTTTCGTCGAAATTTTTGTCTTGTTTAAATTCTTTTCATATGTATTGATTAAAAAATCTTTCTTAGTTGAAAATTGAACTCTTTTATTAATTTTATTACAGAGTTTTTCAATTGAAAAATCAAATCTTTTTTAATGGAAATAGCAAAAAATAGCTTTTTGTTATAACGCTTTTTTCTTTATTGGCGATATATCGGTTTGGTTATAAATTTAACAATTTCGTTGAAAATTTGCTTTTTCATTGCCGGAGATTAATTATTTTAACAGCAAATGTAACAATAAAATTTTACCAGAATGAAAATTAAATTCTTGTCAGTTCGGTTATGCACAGAAGACCTATGTTTTAGAGAAAGATTAATCAATAACTAAATGTGAATTAGAATACGAAAATAATTTATAATTATTATTGTTATTTAAGTTGTGGGTACTCAGACTACTTGTTTCTGAGTTAATAATATACCTGTGAAACAGGGAAGGATATGACTCCTTACTCAAAATTCGTTCTAATTTCTATTTTTACGATCCATTTGAAGTCAATAATTAACATTCATAAGAGGTCATTCAATGCGTATTATGAATTAGCTTATAGAAAACAGATTATGAGTTACCTGCCCGAGTAACCGTTATTTGATTAACTGGGGTAAGAAATGATGCATAAAACATGAGATCCATAAGCAAGAACGTTTGTGTAATCGAGTTAACATTTATAATTTCCGTCTCCTGCAATAACAAAACGATGTATTTAAATACTTTTAAGGAGTATTCGAATATTATTAAAATAAAATTAACATTAGTGAAAGTGAGTAGATTAGAGATACAAACATATCAAACTAATTGATTATAATTGGTATTTTAGTGTCTCCCTAAGGTATCCCTTTGCCCTCCCTTTTTCGATGAAATACAAAATAAATTATCAGAGCCCAATAAGAAAATCGAACTATTTTGTATTGGAAGTTAATTCTTTTTTCATTAAAAATCTTCTATTATATTTTTGATTAAGAATTCACCTTATTATCCGGTCAAGCTTTAACTAATTTTAACCGAGTCACTACCTGATAAGCTTCTAAGAAGAAGGAATCCTGCTGTTATATTTAAAATCCAGAAAGTAAAAAAATACAAATAGCAATTGTTTTTTTTTTCATAAAAAAGCGCCCCACGATTTTTGTATTGATTCTCAAAAAAATCCGATCATCCAAGGAAAAAATTCCACAAAAATAGTCCAGTAACATAATTTTTTAATTACCTTTTACACCAAAGGAATATTTATTAGATTCAACAGTTATAATTTTACGACGCATTTTTATAACAGTTACGCCTCTACATTTAATTTTTAAGAATCCTTGGGTCAATTTTTTCTTATTAAAAATTTTTTTTATTACGAATTTTTTATTTGGAAAAACGCGCTCCTACCAACATTTTATTTTTCGCGCAAAATATACGCATAATATGTAAAAATAATGTTCTTGCAAAATCTTCCTATATCGTTTTTAGATTGAAGTTGATTGAGCCCTACCCTGACTGGTTATCAATTTTATTATTTTATTGAGAATTTTAATTATGTCATTGAAATTTCAACAATTCTTTTTAAAGCATCATCTTTTTGTTTGAAATTTAACTATATTGGTACAAAATTCAACCATTTGGTTCTAAATGATCTTAAATGCTAAAAATCTTTTGTTAGAAATGGATCTTTTGATTTAAAAATTCATTTTCTTTCCGAAATTTAATTTTTTTTTAGTTAAAAATGCAACTGTTTGGCAGAAAATTAATCTGGTTTTGTTGAGGATTCGACTATTTTGTTAAAAGTTTGTCTCTTTTTGTTAAATTCAAAAAGTTTTCTATTTAAAATAAAAATCTTTTTGATGTAATATTAATTGCTATGTTATCCACTAAGAATTCTGGTATTTTTTTTTGTAAACATTCAACTTCTTTGTTTGATCTTCGTCTGTTTGGATAGAAAATTCGTCCTTTTGGATTAAAAATTCATCGTTTGGTAGAATAACAATATTTTTTTGGTGAATTATGATTCTTTTTAAATAAAAAATTATCTTCGGTTTAAAAATTTACGTTTTTTATTAAAAACTGATGTTTTTTGTGGAAAAATTTAACAACGTGGTTGTAATATTTACTCTTTCTTGACTGAAAACTCTGACTTGGTGGAAACTTTAATTCTTTTGTTAAAAATTTAATCTTATTGTAGAAATTTCATATTTTTTTGTTAAAAATTCGTCTTTTTTATGAATTCAACAGTTTCTAATTTTTAATTAAAATCCTTTTGGATAAAATATCAAGTAACACATTATATCTTGAGATTTTATATTTTTTGTACAAATGGTAATTGTTTTTGTTGAACGTTAGTATTGATTAGAAATTCATCTCGTTTGTTAAGAATTAAACTACTTTTTGAAAATCACATTTTTTGCTACAAATTAATATTCTTGGGTCGAGAATTCTAATCGTTTTATAAAATACGCTTTTCGGGAAAAAAGTCGTATTTTTGTTTTAAAGTAAAACTGTAATCTTTTCAGGTTGAAAATCGTTTTAGGTTTAAAAATTGACCTTGATTGGTTGAAAATGCATCCATTTTGTTGAAAATTAATACGTTTTGAAAATTAACTTTTTGATTAAAAAATAAAATTTTATACCTTGAAGATCAGCTGTTTTGTAAAAAATTCGCCTTTTTGTTCTAAACGTTAAATAATTTTGTCCAAATTTTACTATTTTGTAAAAAATTAACTTTTTTCTTGAAAATGTATATCTTGAAGATTAAGATTTGACTGATTTGTAGAAATCTTTTTTTCAAAATTGAACAATTTGTTTGAATTTGTATTTATTTCTTAGTTAAAAATGGTTTCAGAATGAAAACTCAAATACTTGATAAAAAATACAAATTTTTTTGTGAAATTTAACAGATTTTCTTTCGAAGTTTAGCTATTTTGTAGTAAAGGGAACTGTTTGGTTAAAAATTAATTTTGTTTTTGGTTTTAAGTAGAAAAATTAGTTTGAAAATTCCTCCTTCTTGTTCGGAAATAAACCTTATTTTAAAAAATGCACCTTTTCGACTTTAGGAATAAAAGGTTTGGTAAACAATTCGTCTTAGTTCGACTACTCAACTCTTTTGTTGAAAAGTCATCTATTTGGGTTAAAAATTTTATATCGTGTGTACATTTAAAAATTTTTTTTACTGATAAATCTTTCTTAGTTGCAATTTGCACTCTTTCTTGTAATTCGTTATTTTGGTCAAAAATTTAACTTTGTTTATAAAAAACTTCTAAATTTGGCTTAAATTTGAACTTTTTGTGGAAGCAACTGTTAATTTAAAAAATGTATTTTTGTTTATTTTAAATTCAACTATGTGTTACAAAATACATTTTCCTTCGTGGAAAATGAGGGGTGAGAATGTAGGGAAAGTGATTGAAAATTAGATGATGGGTATTAGGGGAAGTGTGTGTAAATATGAAAAAATATGAGATAGGAAGTGAGAGGAAATGAGTAGAGGGGAAGAAAGTTAAGGGAAAATAGAGGAAGTAAAATTAAGTGTTGAAGTGGGAAAATAAGGGAAAATAGACGAAAGGAAGTAAGGTAAGGGAAAACAGAGAAATTAAAATGATACGATAAAGCGGAAAAGAAAGGGAAGTGAGGAGAGAAAAGTAGGGAAAGTAGGAGAAGTAAGAGGAGGGAAAGTAGGAGAAGTGACAGGAGGGAAAGTAAGGGAAGTTAGTCTAAACGAGTGGGTGGGCAAAGTGAATGGAAATTATGGAAAGCGAAGTATAGATAAATGAGACATGGGCTAATAGGGTACTACTAAGGAGTAAGGGAGGGGAAGCGATGACTGATGAAGGGAAGTGATAAAAAGGAAGTCTTATTTGAAGAAGTGCAGAACAGGGAGTGTTTTTTGAAGAAATGGGGAAAAGGGACTGTTAGTTGGTAAAGTAAAGAGATGAGAAAGTAGAGTCGGAGATTGAAGAATGGAGGAGAAAAGATTATTGAAGCCAAAGGAGGGGAAGCAGTAGGAATAGGGGAGAGGGAAGTTTGAAGTGTGGGAAAGTAATGAACTTGGTGAGCATTCCTTCCACTCATAAATGACAATACGATAGAGGTCCATATTTCTGATCGACCCGGGAACTTCTTCACTTTTTCTTGACCAAGAAGAGCTTTCAAGAGCCCATCACATCGAATCGCGATTCGTTCGAGCGGAAAGTATTTTCAAATACCTATAATACAGCACACGGGTGGAAAAATCGATTTAGGAGGAACGAATGGGAGCACTGGGCGTTGCTAAACTGCGTCTCTATTCTGAAATCCGAAGTGTGTACCAAAACCTTCTAACTGAATACAGAAATGTGAATCTTCCCAGGGAATCGTAGAAGCCGATTTCCTCTCTCCAGAGATCTTAATGCCTCTTAAATAAATAAATCATCCTTCAGAAAACGTGACATTACGTACACTTTTATATAAAGTATCGTATTCCAGATGGATCCTCCTCCGGGATTACTCTTGCAAAAACAACTTTTCTCGCTTCATCTTCGCTAAGTGAATTTTCAAGTTTGCTCACGCGTCTTGTTAACTCGTAATTATATTGGAATCGACGAGGTGATAACAAGCTTTTTCATTATAGTCAACAGACTCAGTGCGTCACATCTGCTTGCTTCAGTACTTTAATTAAGGCGAATTTTTTCGAATAATTATGAGGAAATTAAAATTGAATGACGTCATAATTGCTGAAACGAAAGTGTACCAATAGAGTGACCATAGAATCCAAAAGTTTTTCATTCTTTTCGACACCTCCTTATTTTGTCAGGTTGACCAAAAAAGTAAATTTGGGGCCGTTGTAAAAATACTTAATACTTTTTTGAAAACTTTTCCGACCCCCAGAGAGACGTCATAAAACCAAATACCTCCCCACCGTCATCAAATCAAATTATTTCTTCAGTTTCATTTAATACGCGCTTAAAATTACTGATTGTTCAAGATAAAAAGTCAAATTTTTCACAAAACAGTGGACTTTCAAGTCCGAAAATGTGAATTTTTATTGAAAAAGTTAATTTCCATTAAAGTAAGGTGAGTTTGTGACCACAGAGGTTAATTTTTAACTGAAAAAAATCATTTTCAACTAAACAATTAAAATTACAAACAAACAGTTCAACTTTCAAATAAGTGGGACAAATTTTAATCGAAAGAACTAGATATTTCGCCGAGTATCAGAAGTTTCAACCTAAGAAGATGAATTTTTGAAACACAAGGACGAATTTTTAAGGGAATAAAAGAATTTTTAACGAAAAAAGGTGTCCTATTCCAGAAATAAAAAATATTTAATAAAATGTTGAATTTTTAACTAAAAAAAAAACGAATTTTCAAGACAAAAGTTGAATTTTTTAACCAAAAAGTCATTTTTTTCAAACATTCGATTCTGCAACCCGAAAATGTGAAATTTGAACCAAAATATTTTTGTTTAAAACAAGATAGTTGATGTTTTATTCAAATGGTATAGTTTTTAGCGGAGAGAAGTCATTTTCAATCAAGCAATTATATTCGCAAACAAATAGTGAACTTTTAATAAACAAGAAGAATTATCAACAAAATAGTTGAGTTTTTAAGCAAATAGTTAAATTATTAAAGAAACCTTCTCAGCATAAAAACAAAAACGCAAACCCAATACGACTCTCTCGGTTCCAGTTCTGCCACCCCCCCCCCTTTCTCTCAAACATCCCTTATTAACTGAAGTTTTGGTGAGACTGACGTTATAACTGCAATTTCCACCATAAGACAAATTGCTACTTAACTTTAACATGATTTCAATTCAGAAAATAAATTTATTGCATCAAGGTGATAGTTGAGCGTATAATCTAAACAATGAATAATAAAAACTACACAATAGTCTCGGAAAGGACTGGAACTTTAATTAACAAAAGGCATGCACACTGCAAATCTAAAGGTCATGTTTCAGGCGGCGAATGGAGACTGGCTGTTCAGAATGCTAGGGGGGGGGGGGGGGGGGGGGGGGGGGTAAATAATCTCAAGGTAAAAGAATTGCGTGAAACTATAGACGTGAGGAAACTAGATATTTTATGTGTTCCTGAAACAAAGAAAAAGGGATGCGAAAATAAGACTTAAAAAAACGGCCTGTTGAAAGGCGGATTCGAAATATGGTCAGGAGGCGTAAACAAGGAGTAGGTCTGATTTTGAATGAAACAGTAAAGCAGCATCTCGGAGACCATGCTTTCGTATCTGCCAGACTGCTGTGGGGTAGAATGAAAGTCGGAATCAGAAGACTATTTATCATAGCATGCTACGCGCCAGTTGATAGTGATCCCAGAGAAGTAAAATACGCATTCTGAGACACTTTAAATGACACAATAAATATTTGCGAACTTGGGGAAAGAATAATTCTACTAGGAGACATGAACGGATAGGTGGGCATCCAAAATCAGGATACAGAAAGAGTACTAGGTAATTTTGGGGATCCAAGAACAAACTATAACGTAGATAAATTAGTTGGACTATGTTCAGAGAGGGGTCTGTATATTACAAATACTTGGTTTAGGCATAAAATGATCTACATGTACACCTGGTATAAAGGAAATAGCCGCAGTATAATTGACTTTGTTGTTGCGGCTAAAAGACTAAGAGACTTAGTCAAAGATACAAGGATCATGAGGGGTCCTGAATGCAAGACTGATCATTACCTTCTCATCTCAAAAATTTACTTAGGTCGGGGATGGAGAAAAAAGAGAACCATGAAAACAAAACAAACGCGAATCAAAATTGAGAACCTACAGAAACTGGATTTGCGAATAGATTTACAAAATAAGATAATCGAAAGTATAGATAGGGCAACATGGGAGGACCATATATAAAATAAAGATATAAGAGGCAGCCTGGACCAAGTTACGCGATATCATTGTTAGGTGTACGATCGAAGTTTGTGGTACCGCAGTTGTAGGAAGAATGTCTGGTGATGCGTGGTGGAATGATGAAATTCAAGCTGCCCAAAAAGCAAAGAGAGAAGTGTACAGAAAAACTTTGAACATCGCAGGTCTTAACAATGAGGAAAGAAATAGACGTAGAAATGCTTATAGACACAAAAACAGGATACTCAAACGATTAGTTAAAAAATGTAAAGATACAATTAGAGAAAAAGAAGAGATGAAAATACAAAACTACTTGGAAGGAAGCACGAAACTCCTTTATAAAAAAAGGAAAGGAAAAAAAAGTACATAATTTGTCAACATGAAAAATATTAGGGGGGAATTGGTATATGATGCAGACGGAATACTAGGGGCTTTCAGAGACTATTTTAGGAGACAATTCGGAGATGAAGCTATAGGACACCACAACTGCGATGTTGAACATGATGCGTTGGACAACTCAATTGAGAAAGTCTTTTTTTTACTGAGGTTAGGGATATACTTAAGAATTTGAGAAACGGTAAGGCTGCCGGTGTAGACTGTATTAAGGCTGAACTGCTTCAACACGGTGGCGAGTACATACCACATAGGCTATTAGAATTGATAAATTTATGTTTTGAGATGGAAGACGTTCCAGACGATTGGAAAAAACCGACTATCGTACCAATATACAAAAGAAAGGGAGATAAAAGCGATTGAAATAATTACAGAGGAATTAGCTTATTAAGTACCGTTAGCAAAATATACTCAAAAATACTTATGCGTAGGGTAATGGATATAACAGAAGAAAATAGTTGGGAAGTCCAAAGTGGGTTTATGCCATGAAGGTCATATACGCACCAATTATTTAGCTTAAGGCAAATCACAGAAAAAAGTATGAGAGTAGGAAGAAAAGTATTCTGTGCATTTGTTGACCTAGAAAAAACTTTCGACAAGGTTGATAGAAGTAAACTTTGGGACGTCCTGAAAGAGTACGGAGTCAATTGATTGCTCCTACAAGCTATAAAAACAATATATACGGTACCAAAGCGACTGTAAGGCTGAATGGGAAATGGAGTGACTGCTTTGATATTATTGAAGGAGTTAGACAAGGATGCGTTATGTCTTCATGGTTATTTATATTATTTATGGACAAGTGTTTAAGAATGGCTCTTTTCGACAAAGAGGGTGTGGATCTCGAAACAATTTGGGTACGTGGGTTGGCGTTCGCAGATGATAAGGTTGTTATGGCAGAGTCAATTGAAGACTAACAAAGAATGCTGAATAAACCAGATGTAAGCATGAAAAGCATGGGCCTTAAAATTAACGCAAAGAAAACAAAAACTATGGTTTTCGAAGGAAAGAGTGAGAAAACACTGTGCAATATTTTATTAAATGATGAGAGAATTAAACAAGTTGATAAGTTCGTATACCTTGATAGCTTATTTACAAGGGACGAGAAGATAGATGAGGAATTAGATACACGCATAAACGAGAGTAAGAAGGTTATTGTTAAAGCAGGTCCTCTTATCAGAAGTAAAAATATATCAATTAAAGCTGAAATGGCAATACATAATTCTATATTTGTACTATCTCTACTGTACGGTAGCGAGACATGGACTTGTCAAGAAAAAGATAAGAGTAAAATTAATGCAATTGACATGAGATTCATGCGCATAATAAGCGGGAAAACCCTAATGGTCAAAGTAAGTAACGATATAATTATAAAAGAATGTGATGCAGAAGAGACGTTAGTAGACACATGGGAAAGAAGTCGGTTAAGATGGTGCAGGCATACTGAAAGAATGCCAAGTGAACGATTAACGAAATAAGTGTATCAAGGTAAAGTAAATGGCAGCGTGCCCAGAGGTAGACCGCGGAAAGAATGGTTAGATTGTTTGAATGAGACCCTAGTTAGAAGAGACATAAGAAGGCACAGAAACACGAGAGTCTGCATGAAAAAATGCATGGACATAAAAGATGCTAGAGAAGTATGCCAGGAGACAGGAAAGTATGGCGGCAAATAGTTAATAAAAAGAATGTCAGTAGAGTGAATGACGCCTGAAACAAAAGACCTTGGCCACTAGTGGACCCAAGTAAGTAACCTTACAAAACGACTTTGGGAGGATCTTCACTTGGGGTGATTGATAGAGAGATTGATCAGCAACCTGGGTCGGAGCAGTATTGAAGATCGAGCGTGTTATTTAGATACGTCACACGAGAATTCTGGATCAATCTGAAAATTCTCTATCCCTTCCCCACATAACTCCTTCCCCACATAACTCCTTCCCCACATAACTCCTTTCCCCACCGATTGAGTCACGCCTACCTCGAAAGGGAAATGGCTTAATGTTGTAATAAAAATTAATTTTCAATAAAATGGTCGAATGTTTAACCAAAAAATAAGGAAGTCCAACGAAACACTGTTTTATTTTCTACCATGTAGTTGGATTTAAAAAAAACACAAGTAATTAGATTTTTAATCGAAAAGGACGATTTTTCTATACAAAAAGACAAATTTAAAAAAAGAAGTTAAATTAAAAAAAAAAAATTAACCTAAACGTGAAATTTTCAATCGAATAACTTAAATTTTTTTAAAGGAAGTAAATTTTTAAATTAAAAAGATGAATTTTCAACCAATAAAGATTTTCAATTAATCTAGAAAAACAATGCAATCAAATCCTTGAATTTAGAACCCAAGAACGCGAATTCTCTACAAAAAGTTAACTTTTAATTCAAAAATATGTATTTTCATACAAAAGGTTTATTTTAACCAAATATATTAATTTTAAGGTAACGAATATCAAGTTTAAACAAAAAATAAATAGATAAATTTGCAGTTCCGAATATGGATTCTCAATTTGAGAAAACTATTTTTCAATAAAGTAGTTACATTTTTAAAGAATGTGATTAATGTGTTACCAATAAAATAGTTTTTCAACAATGAAGATTAACTTTTAACCGTATAATTGAATCTACAGTTGATAAAAGAAAATTTTAAATATAATAAAGAACAATTTTAAAAAATTTTCAATTCTCAAAAAATATTAGAATGTTTAACTAAAGAAATGATTTATGCACAAAAAATATAAAACTAGACCCTAAAAAAGGGTAAAATTGGAAATAGGGGAAGGAATGTGAATTATATACTTAGATGCTTAGATGCTTAGTTATAAAATGAAACCACTAACTTTCATTATTTTCTTGAACAATTTTAGTAAATCGTTATTCAAATTTGTATTTTCGATCTGTAATTTCACATTCTGTCTGAACTTACCCTCTTGTGAGGGTCTTAATAGACTAGAAAGTCCAAAACTCCCCTCTCATACTTTCCCTTCCTACTCCTCTACATTTTCCTACATTGCTTCCTCATACTTCAACATATGCTTCCCCTTCCTTCGAAAAATTCTTCATCTAATTTCCCTTTCGTCAGTTCCCTCACATTTGCCCTCCATTTTTCTTCCTTCCCCTCCTCTAATTTCCGAACACCTCTTCAACTTCCCCTATCATCATTTTCCGTTGATTTCACTACTTCCGTTAATCCCGTGTCTTCTATTCCCTACTTTCCTTCTCCTAACGTTTTCTACTTTCCCTCCCCTAATTTTTCCTTACTTCCCCTACCTTTATTTTATTTTTTTTTAAATTGGTTAACATTTTCTTTAATTTATTTTTTCAAATATATCACTAGATTCCAAGTAGTATAACCAGTCAGTTAGAAATAATAGATCCCAACTAGCATAAATCGCTACGAGTTAGCTAGAAAGAATATCAAGTAGTGAAATGCATTTTAAATCAGCCAGAAAGGTTCTCAAGTAGTATAAGTTATTGATCGATGTCTGCTTCATTAAACACATAAATCCCACCAAGATTTTAGAATTCTGTGGCAGGTATGGTTATTACTACAGACCGAAAATGTTACGATTCTAAGGATACAAAAATTCCTTTATAAAAAAGTCTCAACGCATTAATTTGTTAAGCCATATTTGGTATTAATTAAATCGAATGTAGTCCTAGCAACTAAAAAGAAAAAAATCTTAAAAAAGGCGAATATTACAAAAAGTTTACATGTAGATATCACTGCCGATTTGGAAATCAAGTTAAAAAAAAAAAGAAATAAATAAAGCTTTCTTTTTCTTCTTCAGATCTTCTATTCTTTTTTGTTTTATTTAATCAGAAATATTTTTTCATACATTTTTTCTCGATTAATGCAAAAAATATGCGTTTAGAAAAAAAATATTTCACAGAAAATATATATTTTTTTAAGCAAAATTTTTCTTCTAAGATTTTATTGTGTCTTCCATATTTTTACCGGAAAATTGGATTTTTTATTTTGAATAATATGCGGATTAGGTTGATCCTAAGAAATAAGTTTCGAATTTTTCTTAGAGCCTCTTATTTTTTTAAATTATGTTTAAAATTTCAAACTCCTTAAAAGTATCTAATGGAATTGAAATGAGGATTTTGTAGAATAATGCCATTATATATTACTTTTTTCTCATTGTCTTTGTAAGATAGATAAATAAATTTTAATGTTTGATGTCATTTTTAATCAATTTCTAATAATTTAAACAATTTTTGTTTATGTGAACAGTTTTATTTGCATAGAATATCGCGAAATAAAATTATTTTTATAATTATGGGGTATATGTAATAAACGCGTGGGTCTTATATTTTTATTGTTTTTTATTTTTCAAACAATTTATTTTTGTTTAAATCTAAGTTTTCAAGAGAAGAAACTAGAAAATCGTTCATTCTTGCTCATTTTTAACAAGTTTTGTAATTTTAGCTTAAATCTTATGTTTTCTAAGCTAGTTCAAAATGTTTAAAGGATTTTCATTTGTTTAACAAATTTATCATTTTATAATATCGCGAATTAATGATATTTTCTGAGTGCTTTTGCCTGATTTATAAATGCGAATAGTGCATTTTTTAATTTTATTTGCCTATTTATTGTTAAATCAATGTTATAAATGTTGAAATGTAACTTTTGACAGGAATAAGCTAGAGTAACTTTTATTTTTTCCATTTCTTGAAAAATAAGTCCCACTAATTTCTTATATTTCTGAAACATTTTTAACTACTGCTATGGCCTACTTTATAAATATGAACACACCTGTATCTGCAAATACTCGTAATTTGTAATTATTCTTATTTATTTGAAAATTTGCTTTTAAAGTAATCGTAATAACAAGTACGTTCAGAAATTAGTATTCAGGTTTATCAATGTGTTCATAACATAAACAAAATACTATTAGTTTAAGATATTATAACCCAAATAATTTTTTTTACAAACAAAAATTGTTGAAAAAGTTTGATGTAACTTGAAAAAAATTAGATTTAGATTAATTTTTTTTTAAATTAAAAAAAAACTATCAAGAAAGTACAATGTTCAATAAATTTCTGTTAAAAAAGTGGATTCAAATAAAAATAAATGTTTTAAACCATAAAAAACAATTAAAGTAAAGAGAATTACAAAAAATCTTCTAATTGAATTACTCGGGAGCGTCTATGAAACAAAATTAATAACTAAGGGCATTATTTTGCGAAATCCTTATTGAACTTTCATGGCGTTAGTGTTACCAGATCATTAAAGTGTTGCCTAGACTTATTTAAACATTTTCACGTTTGGGGCGAAATTTTCAAACGTATGTTTTTTTCGTGTTATTATTATAGAAAATTACAAGAAAAACAACTAAAAAACAAGTATTAATTTTTTCTAAAGCTAAAAAATATAAGGGGGCCGAACAAAAATATCCACCTTCTTTTTGGGAAACCTTAATACAATGCCTTCAATCTTGAAAATTTTCTTTGAGGATTCATATTCCTAAAAAAATTGCTTAGGATACGATTTGTACAATTCCCAATTTTCAACTCAAGGTGGCACCCGTCACATGGCCTTAAAGGATTAAATATTCTAAAAATTAGAATAAGTATATATAGTAAGTATAATTAATTAATATTAATATACAAGTAAGTACAATTATTTGGTTAAGGTAAATTTTAATTTTAAAGTATTATTTATTTTTTAATTTTAATTTTCAACAAGCTTAAATTGATAATAAATTCAGACAAAAAAACGTTAATTTTAACATTTCTTTTTTGCAATTGAATTTTTTCTGACCGTCGCTTCTCACGAATTTTTAAAAAATTATTGCATTTTAATAAATGGCGGCTTAGTTATTTTTTGCAATTGAATTTTTTCTGACCGTCGTATCTCACACATTTTTGAAAAATTATTGCATTTTAATAAATGGCGACTCATTTATTAATGGCAGCTCATTATATTAATCATTTTTATGTTAAAAATCTTTTAAAAATTAGATCTGGCTACTATAATTATCCTTTGCAACACTGTTCAGCAATGAAAAAATTCTCAAACATCTTAAATTGAGACTAAAGTTTAAAAAATCGAGAAAAATGTTTTTATTGAAATAAATGATATTTTCTTATTGGTAACAATTTTTTATTGATAGGAAGCTTAATATTTTTTCTTTTTTAATGCAAATTAACAATGAATTAGATTTTTTTTTTGGCAGACTTTTTTGGGGATATTAATAGTTGTAAATATTTATTTTTAAAACCCTTTTAAACCTAAGATATATTTTGTGAATCACCAAGTTTAAGACCCTGACTTATTTCTCAATAAATAATACTTTCCAACTTAAGATAATTTTATAGTTTTTTTTTAATTTTTCTAATTTCAGATTATTTAACCCTTTGCGGAATGGTGGGAATACCGTATTCCCACCTTTTTTCATATCAGTTTTTGCGATTTCAGAGTAGTTTTTATTGGATTTTACACCGTTTTTTTTTAATTTTATGCTTGCAGGATGATAGAAAATTGAAATTTTTGTGCAAAGGGTCTAAATTTTTTAAATAATTTGTTAATATAAATAAACAAAGATGAAAAAAGCCTTTTTTGTTGACAAAATTTATTATTGAAAAAACTTTGCATTATATCCTTATGGAAATGGATACATAAGGGTTTTTGGGGTCTTGAATGCGAACCTGGACTCAGATTTTGAAAATGCAAAATGGCGGATCAAATATGGCCAATATGGCCGAAATTTGGAATATATTTGAATTTTTTTCTGAAAATGGGTACACAGAGGTTTTTGGGGTCGTTGATTACAAATCTGAAATCAGACCTTGAAAATCCAAAATGACGGATCCAGTATGGCGGTCAAAATAATAAAGTTTCCAGGATTTTTTTTTAAATTAGTGCACAAGGATCTTTGGAGTCACTGATCATGAATCTGAATTTAGATTTTGAAAATTCAGAAAATTGGTGCTAATCCATGTTTTAGGTGAGTAGGTGTATATTTTTTCAAATCTTAATATACTAAATATTTGTCCTTTTGAATACAGATTCAAGATCAGCGACCCCCTGCCTGTACGAACTTTTAAAAAACAATTTATAATTTTCATTTAAAAAAAAAATCCAAATTTTTCCCGCCATATTGGATCCGCCATTTTGAATTTTTAAAATCTGAGTTCGAATTCTTGATTAGCGACTCAAAAAAACCCCTGTATACCAATGCTTTAAAAAAATCCAAAAATATACCAAATTTAAGTCGCCATAGTGGATCCACCATTTTGAATTTTCTAAATCTGCGTCCAGATTCGTGATCAGTGATCCCAAAAACCCCCGTATACCAATTTTTAGGGGAAAAATATGCCAAACGTTAGCCGCCATATTGGACCCGCCATTTTGAATTTTGAAAATCTAAGTTCAGATTTGTAATCAGCGACCCCAAAACCCCCTATGTACCAATTTTTATGAAAACTCGTTTCTCTCAAAAATGTATGCCGGAAAGAGTTAAACCTAATATATGTTAGACAGTAGTATCAAGGGGTTAAAGAGGCGCTACTTGACGTCTTGAATAACTGTCACCGGAAATCTGAAACTGCGCATATTTAGTTGAAATCTAATTCCATCTGGAGAGAAATTACGTAGTTGTATCTTCCGTAAGACGTGTAGATAATCCGCAGAAATAATCAGACATTGTTAGCAGAATATCTCTCTAGCTCGTTTCTAAAGTGGGAAATTGCAGGGTTGGGTAAATATCAGCAGTCTCAGGAAATAGGACACACAGAGGCTTAGAGGGAAAGGGGTACAGGTCCAGAAGCAGAAGGTAGTCTTGTTGCTATAATAGTGAGTTTCTTAATCTTTCGAGACAATTTATGTCTCAGTTATTTAAAAGTTATTTAGTAGTGCTTTCTTCACATATTTTCTATTCTTTTTTTATTCATTATAACTGGTTTATTGCTAGGGCAAGTTTAGAAACGAGGTCTGTCTGGAAAGTATCAGACTTTGAGTGCACCAGGAATAAGAGTTAATTCTGGTCAATAGCGATTACGTCCTCTTAAAAGTTCTTGATGATAATAGTAGATATTCGTTTAAGACTCATCTTTTTAATAGTGAGTAGCGTTCTTAAGAATGCACAGTACGTACAGTTAGTCTAAAAAGTCGCCAGTCTTCAAAATGATTTATAAAATCGAAAAAAAATGTTTTATTCATTTCAGGAAATTTTGACGCAAGATTCTGGGTGTACATTAAACAAAATAATTGAGGTTAAAATTGTTTATTAAACAGTAAATATTTGAGTTTTAGTTTTGTCTTTGTTTTAGGGAAAGGTAACAATTCTTATTTTATCTTAATGAGCAAAGCCCCATTTTATTCTTTCAAGGATTCTCTACAATTATATTTGGGTGGTGTTTATTAAAATTGAACTGTGGTTGTTTATAAAAATAATAACTGTATGATTACTAGATTAATTTAATTTATAATTAATTTTCTAAATTAATTTTTTTAATAAAATCTACCCAAATGGAAATTTAAAGAATCCTTTAAAGAATAAAATGAGGCCTCGATTATTCGAACTAAATGAAAATTGTAATTTTTCCATAAAGAGTAAGGAAAAACTAAACCTCTAAATAACTACTATTAAGTAAACAATTTTTAACTGAATTATTTTTTTCTGAAGTTTGCTTAGAAGCCTCTTTCATGTTATGAAGAAATTAATATGAGATCTATTTCTTTCGATCTTTTAAATCTTTTTAAAAATAGGAAACTTTTGTGATTGATTGTACGTAGTGTACATCCTTAAATGCCTAAGAATATGCTCAGCATTTAAGTTAAAACAGAGCATTTATAAAGCAATGAAGCTAATTTTAAGCATCTATTGTTGAAACAAATATGTATCCTAATTACTACATATTTTTTGATAGAAAAATTCTAGAGTGAAATGAGCATGTACTTTTTTCAAATACAGTGTTCTACAGATCACAGAAAAATCCTAGGATAAAATTTCTTGCAGTTATTTTTTAAAAGGATAAAGTTTTATACAGACTACTTATCAGCTTTAAAAATACATGCCGTCTCATGAAAAAACAAAAGAAACTTTATCCGATATACGGGTAAAATTTATGCTTTAAGGTTAATTTTTGTCTCCGGTTATTTTTACATAAGAATCAAGGTAAATTTTATCTTTCGTTCTTTCTGTGCTCAGGTAATTCTAGAAAGTCAGGAAATGTCAGGAAAAACCTGATAGAATTAGGGAATTTTTGGGAAACTAAATTTCAAGTTAATTTTATTATTATGGTTACAAATTGCCATTATTTGGTTCAAAATTAATCTCTTTTCGTTGAAGATTTAAACTATTTTATTTAAAATTGTTCCTCTTTGGTTGATTTAACTATTTTTGGTACGAAATCTGTTTTGATAGAAATATCAAATATTTCATTTTTGGCTGAGTGAAACTACTTCGTTAAAAATTCATTTATTTGATTGATGATTCATGAGTTTAGATGACAAATATATATATTTTTAAAATTATTTCTTTTAAAATCATGTTTTCTATTTGAAAAATATTTGTTTTAACTGAAAATTTAACTCGTACATGTTCGGTTCTAAATATATATTCTTAAGTTAAAAACTCAAATATTTGTTTTAAAATTCATGCATTTTATTAAAAATGTGAATTTTTGGATAAATATTTAAGTGCCTTAGTGATTGGTTTCTCTTTTTGTTTGAAAATTCCTTTAATTTAAAATTAAAATTTAAAATTAAAATTCCTTTAATTCCTTTCTGGATAAATATTTAAGTTTCTTAGTGATTGGTTTCTCTTTTTGTTTGAAAATTCCTTTAAAATATTAAATATTTCGTTGCAAATTCATGCAATTTGTTAAAAATTCGTTTATTTTGGTAGAAAATTAATCTTATTGGTTGACAATAAGTTTTTCTTATTTAGAGTCCCCTGCCATTTAAATATTTGTTGAGAAACTGAATTTTTGGCTAACTTTTTTACTTTCTTCCTTTTCTAATCTCATTGTTTGAACTTTTTTCTGCTTATAAATTAATTTCTGTTGTTTAAAGTTGAATTATTTTGTTGAAAATTCATTTCTTATATGCTTCAAAATTTATTTTACTATCTTTTGCGTACAATTTACCTTTATTGATGGAAATGTTATATTTTCCGTCAAAAAATGTTTGTTTTGTAGAAGATTTAACCATTCTATTTTCAGTTAAGAATTTATTTTTTTTGTTGAAAATAAAAATTTAGATAAAAATTCGTTTTTTTTTTTTAATATAAAATTCACCTTTGGTTTAAAAATTCTACTATTGGTCACAAATTCCCATTTTTTCTTCAAAATTCATCGCTGTAATTAAAAATTATTTCTTGGTCTGAAAATTCCTTTCTTTTAACTTAAAAATTTATTTCTTATAACTGAAAATGTCTCGTTTACTTTTGCTTGAAAATGTATACATGTTGTTGAAAATTAATTAATTTTTCTGAATATAATAAATAATAAAATAAATGAATACATTAAGCTAACAGATCCCCAAACTAAAATTTTAGATTCAAACTTTTTGTTATAAATTCATCTTTTTTTGATTGAATTCGACTATTTTTTATATAAGATTGAAATTCCTTATAGTTAAGATAACAGTTATCACGTTTTTCGTTAAAAATGTATCCTTTTTGTTTGAAAATTCAACTAATAAGTTAGAAATGGAACTATTTTCTTAAAATTATTTTATTTGGTTGACGCTTAATCATTTTTGGTGATAAACCTTTTCTTTTGTGCAAAATTTAATTTTTTTGTTTGAAAATTATGTTTTTTGGATGAAAATTAATTGTTTTAACTGGAAATTTAACTCGTACATGTTTGTTTTAAAATTTAAATTCTTAAGGTAGTTATCGTGCCAAAAGTCAGATATCTGAAAAAACTTTTTTCTGGTTCAAATTAATGTTTTTTGTCCTTGTGAATGTTGACATTTTTTATAAAAAATCATGGGTTTTATTTAAAATGACATTAGTTATAATATTTTCATTCTTAAAATCATAAAAAAAATTTTTTTATATATCTGAATTTTGGTACGATAACTGCCTTAACAAAATAATTAACTTTGATATTTTCTCAAAATATGTTTTTTTTATTAGAAAGAAATTGTTCGCCAAAAGCCAACCTTGAAGAATATATAGTCCATATCATCGAAAATCCACAATAACAAAAAATTAAGAATTTTAAAGGTGACCTTCTCAAAAAAATTGATTTCGAACATTTCCAGAAAAACCGCTGCCATTTTTCTCATCACATGAATAGAAGACCTGCTTCCTTTATTTTCAAAGTAGAATAACAAACTTCCATGTACGACCTGAAAAATTAATTTTAAATTAATTTCTGGATTTGAAAAAGTCAGTGAATTTACATTAATAAAACTTCAAAAAGCTTTTAGGTATAATGAATTTAACATGTTAATATTTTAGTGTGAAATTATTTTATTCCGGTTATAAAAGATTATATTTTAAAAATTCATGGAAAATAAATGGAAATGTTAATGGAAAAATGATGTAATTCTAAAAATAAAGTTTTGCGTTCACTGTGATAGAATATTTTTGCTAGTAATTTATTTGTCTTGTATTACTTTTTTGTTTGCAATTTCTTCCTGCTGCTTCCGTAATAAATTAATTAAAAATTTTTACAAAGAAGGGCAGATTGAATATCTATTTTATTACTATTAGATTATTGGTCTGGAATTCAACTATTTTTGAATGAAAATGAAGTTTCTTGTGAAAAATTTATATTTTTGTTTTGAAAATTTTTCCATTGGTTTAAAAATTAATCTGTTTTACTACAATATTCTGCTATTAAGGATACAACTGTTAGCTAAAAATTAATCTTTCTTAGTCAAGGATAACATTTTTTTGGTGTTAAGATTCTTCTTTTTTAGTTGAATTCAACAGCTTTCATTGAAAATAAAAAAAATTTGAGTTGAAATATTTTCCATTACATTAATCATTAAAAATGAATAGTTTTCGGGCGAAAATTTTATTATGCGGTTTGAAATGAAACCATCTTGTCAAGAAATAATTTTTTTGTTAAATACTGATCAATTTAGCAGAAACTTGATCTCTGGCTAAAAATTTGTTTATAGTTTTTAATTTTAACATTAATTTTTGAAACCTAAAAGTTTACTATTCTAATGCGAGTTAAAGTCAGCTGAACTACATGGTAAAGTTGGCCACGGGCCGAGATAAGGTCGGGTATTTGGATAAGGGTTTAACCATTTTGTTGAAAAATAATTTTTTTAAATGTTGATCCTTTCAGTAGAAAATTGTTCTTGGGTAAAAATGACTTTTTTTGTTGATATTAAAATTAATTTTTGCAAACTGAAACTTTATTATTCCAGTGCGGGGTAAATTCATCTAGAGTACAGAGTAAATTTAATTAGGGAAAGGGTAAAATCTACTCGTATATAAGGTTAAATTGGTTAGCATACAAGTTATAATTCACTAGCGTAGGGATAAAGTCAATTAGGGCACAGTGTAAAAGGTAATAGATTACAGGGTAAATTGATCCTAAGTGCGGAGTAAAGTCGAGTAGGGTATGGGGTAAAGACATTCAGGATAAGGGGTAAGTCAATTTGGGTACGGGCTAGATATGGAATAATGTTTTCTCAAATCCTGGGTAAATTTGGCTAGAATAAGAGAAAATTAGACTAGCTTACGTGGATAAAGTACGGGATAAAGTCGGTTTAAGTACGGGGTAAAGTCGGCCAGAATATGGTAGCTATTTTAAGGGTAAAGTCGGTAGGATACAGGGTAAAGTTAGCCAGGATATGGGTAAAGTATGCTAGAGTATCGGATAAAAGTTTCCAAAATATCGACTAAATTAGGCTAGTGTAGGATAACATGAGCTAAAGTACTGGGTCAATTTTTCTAAGTCACAGAGTTACGATGACTGACGTATGAGATAAAGTACAGGATAAAGACGGCTCAAGTACGGGCTAAGTCGGCTAAAATACGGGATGCAGCAGGTGAGAATTCGACGTAAAATTAGCTAAGATATCGGGCAAAGTCAACTAGGGCAGGGGTATAATCAGCTATTGTAAGGGTAAAGTCAGTTAGGACACGGATTAGAGTTAGCCAGGGTAAGAGTAAGGTGAACTAAAGTACCGAATAAAGTTTTCCAAAATATGGTGTAGATTACGCTAGTATAGGATACCATAAGCTTATGTGCAAGGTAAAGTTTTCTGCGTTACAGGGTTGGGATGACTGGGGTACGGGATAAAGTACGGGATAAAGTCACCTCAATGACAGAGTAAATTTGACTAGAATATAGTGGCTATTGCAAGAGTAAAGTCGGTATGAACATAGGATAAAGTAAGCCAGGGTGAGGGTAAAGTCAGCTAGGGTACCGGCTGAAGTTTTCTAAAATACAGCCTAAATTAGGCTAGAGTAGGAAGGCATGGGGTAAAGTACAGAGTGAAGTTTCCTAGGTTACAGGATTAATATTACTGGGGTACAGAATAAATTACGAAACAAGGTCGGCTCAAGTACAGGGTAAAGTCGACTAGAATACGGTGGCTATTCTCAGGGTAAAGTCGGTAAGGGTACAGGGTAAAGTTAGCCAGATTGAGGGTTAAGCCAACTAGGGTATTGGATGCATTTTTCCAAAATATAAGGGTCTAAATTAGGCTATTATAGGATAACATCAACTAAAGTACACGGTAAAGTTTTCTTAGTTAAAGGGTTAATATGGCTAGGGATCGGGGTAAATTTCTCTAGAAGACCGAATAAGGTCGGCTAATGTACGGGGTAAAGTCATCTAGTGTACGGGGTATAGTAGGCTAGAAAATGGAATAGTCAGTTAGGGTCTGAGGTAATAATATTATAATTAGGGATAAAGTCGACTAGATTACGGGGTAAAATCAGTAACGATACGGGGTAAAATAACTAGCAAACAAAGTAATTTCGCATAGTAGGTAGTAGACCAGAGTGGAATGTGCAGTCGGCTAAAGGATGAAGTGAAGTCATCTGGGATACGAGTTGTTTCGGATAACGTACAGAGTAAAGACAGCTCTATAGGGCACGGGGTAAAGCTGACCAAAGACTTCCCCTACTTTCCTGTTGGTAAAAAGTACGACGAAAGGGTGGGCTTTATTTGGAAAATTTAAAAATTACAAAAATAATCTTAAAAAGCTTTATAAGAAGCATCAGAATTTTTTTTAAATTTTCGAATTTTTGAGTTTATACTTTCCTTGACTTTTGCGCGATGCACAATAGGGAATTTTGAAGTCATTGCATGTTCGCCGTAGGCATACATAAAGTGATGGATTTGCATTTAAGCCGGTAGTGGATAAACTTCATTGAGTGTTGTTCGACGAGATCCGGAATCTAGAATCCAGTTCGGATCCTGCAGCACGCTAACTTCGCTTGTATGTCGAGCACGTAGAAATTTCGTGCTTTCCCGTTCCTTATCTTGCCAGAAATGTCGAGAACGGGAATTCCCTCTGAGGCTAGTACGGCAAGGTTTTGTCCTTTTATTCTGTCCCTTTTTCTTGAAAACGGTCTCAATCCGCATATAGCGGATACGAAAAACTTGAAATTCTTATCGCTTTTTCTGACACTTTTCCTACAGGTTCCGACTTTATCAGCATCTTTCAACAATTCAAAAAAAAAAACAAAAAACAGTAGAAACTGGGTGGCCCAGTTCAGTAAAAATCCCTGCAATTCAGAGAAAAGTAAGAAAATTTGGGTTTGCAGGGAAAGTCAGGGAAAAGTCAAATAATCTGGAAAATATTTCGAAAGTCAGGCAAATTCTGCGGACAAATCGATTTTTAGAAGACAACTTTCATCCGATTCAATTTTTGTACTCAAATAAAGCTAATAAAATTTCGCATCGAACTGTCTTTGCCGATTTTTAAATGTTAGTTTATCCTTTTGTTTATTTAGTAACAAAAATTAAAAAAATTGGAATTTTGAAGTATACCTGTCAAAAAAAAATGCTTTGATTCAATCGAAAATACCTAGAAAACAAAAAACATCCATCCACAAAAGATATCAAACAACAATGCAAATGTTTAAAAATTTATTGAATTTGTTATAAACAAATAAATGAATGAAAATAGTTTCGTGGGGATTGCGTGCGATTCATCACTCGATTGGCAATAAAATTATAAAATTTTTGGACTAAAAGAGTATTTTAGTTGAATTAATAAAAGTTAATAAATAATTTGTTATTTAAAAAGCAATTTTTATACACGAATATCCATGTCAGGTATTTTCAATAGAATAAATAAACTTTCTTCTATTAAATCAATTACATATTACTTAGAAATAAAACCTGAGAATAATATTTGAGCACCAAATAAAAATTGTTCAAACTGCCTTAATTAATAAATCCACCATTTCGCTAGTTCTGGAGCTACAAACTTGACTTTTTGGATGCAATTAAATGAAAATAACTAACTTCTGAATTTTTAAAAACATTTTCAAGACTCTATACAATTTATTATTGTAAACAACAATTGCTTAAACTAATTTTTATCATTTTCTTTATTTATAAATAAAATGCCGCTTCTTTAAAGAATGAGCAGCCAGTTATTTACCAATGATTTTTCACTATGAATTGATAAACTATGAATATCAAACTATCAATCAATAAACATTGGGCTATTTTATGCATTTAAACTTTTTTTTTGTGTACATAATTGTTCATAGCACATTTTTAAACAATGTAGTAAACAAGTTTTTCTCGGCTGATTCATTTGTGAAGTAAATTTTTTGTGTGGAATATAATTAAAATTACTTAGAAATAATTCCTACTTTGATTTCATGAAAATATCCCCAACTGTGAAATACTTGTAAAAATCTTACATTATATACGGTTTATCGCTACGTTAATTAAATTTTGAATAAAAATAGGGAATCATTCTTAAACTTCAAAAAAAGTTGACAAATGTGTTATCAGCAGTTGATAACACTAAATGAAAAACAATTTTAAATTCTGAAAAATAGAAAAAGAATGCATTTGTTAATTAAGTTTGGTTAAGCAATAATAAAATAGTATCGATTTATATAAAAAAATCATTGCTAAATGACTGGTTATTAACTTCGTGAAAAAACCATTATTTTCTTTATGGATACATTGAATGATAAAAATTTGCTTAAACAATTGTTGTCCACAATAATAACTTAATTTCTTTCTTTAAAATGTTCTTTAAAATTTTTAAGATAGTTACTTACAGTTAATTGCATTGAAAAAATCAAGTTTGTACCTCCAGAAATAGCCAAATAGTGAATTTGTTAATTAAGGTAGTTTAAACAATTACTAATCTTTATTTTTTTATCAAATATTATACTTACTTTTTATTTCCAAGTAATATGTGATCGATTCCATGGGGAAAAAATTATTTATTTCATCAAATATACCTGATATGGATATTTATTTATAAAAATTGCTTTTAAAATAACAAATTATTTTTCAACTTTTATTAATTTAACTAGCGAAGAAACGCCGCCAATCCCCACGAAAACATTTTCATTCACTCTATTTATTTATAAAAAATTCAATAAATTTTTAAAAATTTGCATTCCTATTCGGCATCTTTTTTTGATAGTTGCTTTTAGTTTTCTAGATATTTTTATGGAATCAAAGCATTTTCCAAAAACCTGTATACTATAAAAGTCAAATTTTTTTTCATTTTTGTTATTAAATAACCAAAAAAATATTTAAAAAGCGCCCAGGAAAGTTCGATGTAATATTTTATTAGTTTTTATTTTAAAAAGTTAAAATCGGATAATAATTGCCTTCAGAATTTTAGTGAAATTAAAAAATAATTCAGGAAAGAATCAGGGAATCTCGAAAATAAAGTTTTGCGGCCACCAGGTAGACAAGAGAATGAGGATATTAATTGTTTTATTTGACCAACCGTATGATAAACTAAAAATATAATGACAGTTTCTGGGAAAATAAAAATGTTTTCTTATGTCTGCAGTTTAGTATCTTTAAAAGTTTAAGACTTTCTATCATTAGTAACTGTTTATTTGCCTTTTCTGCTAATCTGGAATTTATTTTCGAGTAACTCATATTTGTGGATTTTAATTATGAAGGCTGAGTCCGGTCTTATTTCTATTTCAGTGTACGTTAGCCACCATTAACTTTTTTTATGTTTCACCGGGGAATGGGTCGTGCAGGTTTCGTTACTTATCTTTAGGAAATTGCGACATCCAGACTGCGCAAAGTTGGCTGAAACTCGCAAAGATAAGGAAAAAACATTTATTACGACCACTCGAACGGGACTCGTTTCAAATGTAGACTGTTGAGTGTAAAGTTTTTTGGCCGAGTTAGTATTGACAGAAACGAAAATACTCTTTGGTATTTTTTATTTGAAAAAAAGAAGAATTATTTTATGATCATTGGTCTCTGTGATACTGGGAAATGACCGGGAAATTAATTTCAAAAACTGGGACCTTAATTCTGAAGCCAGTAAAAAATTCAAGTTTTAATTATTTTAATAATTTTTTACAATTTCCAGAAGTGATTTCTACATTATTTACAGTCACATATTTTGAGATTATCTCAGTATACTCTAATAAAGTTGTAATTTATTATTGAATGTTTATTATTTATCATTATAAGAAAAATATTTTGCAATTTCTTTCTCTGAGATTTTTTTCGCTGGCTTCAGTTTGATAATCGAATGTAACGGAAATTTTTAGAAAATTAAGTAGAAAGAAATAATTTAAAAGAATCCCGGTGTCAAATCAGACTTTTCTCAATACTTTTTTAAAGTAAAAGTATTATTTCAAAGTTGAAATATTACTGAATTATAATCGAAAATTTCCTTACCTTCTTCATTTTCGAATTCATCTTTTCTTCACAAAAAATTCAATTGCATGTTTAAAAGTTTAAGTTTTTTAATAAATTGATCATTTTGATTGAAAATTAATCTCTGGTTGAAAATGTAACTACTCTGTTAAAAATAAATATTTTGAAACTAAAAATTTAACTGTTGTGCTTGAAATTCGTTTTTTTTTTGCTAACAATTATATTTTTAACAGAAAACTCAACAATTTGGTAGGAATTTTGTCTTTTTTTAATGAAAATTTAACTATGTCATTAAAAATTCACATATTTTGATAACATTTTTTGTTTTAATTATCTTCTTATTTGCTAGTTAATATTCTTCTTCAAAATTCTTCCTCTCAGTTAGAAATTTAAGTATTTTATTTAAATAGTTTTCATTATAGTTGAAAATTCATTTCTCAAGTTGAAAAAAATTACTTGGTTGGTATTTAAACTCTTTTGTTTAAAAATATAATTGTTTTTTTTTTGCGGGAATAATAGTTATTTTACTAAAAACTTTTTTTTATTTTGATAAAAAGAATATTTTGTTGTCGAGAATTTAACTATTTTGTTTCAAAATACATTTTTTTGGTTAATTATTCATCATTCTAATTAAAACTTCTTCTATTTGTCGGGAGAATCAGTTATTTTACTGAAAACTTCTTTTTTCTTTCGATTTAAAAATTTATTTCTACGTTGGAAGAATAAGTCATTTTATGGAAAACTTCTTTTATTTGCAATGAAAAAAAATTTTGCCGATAATTAATCTTTTTTCTTGAAAATTATTATGTATCTTAACTCAAAATTTAATTGCTTTTCTTGTTTTGTATTGCATGATTTCAGTTTGTTAATAATTAATAGTCATTTGTTTGGTTGAACATTTATTTTTTTACTAAAAATATGATAATTATATAATTGTGTAGCCTTTACAATTTTGTGTTTAAAATGCATCACTTTGTTTGAAAATGCAACTATTTTCTTGAATGCTAGTTTTTTTGTTAAAAGTTATTTTTTGTAGAAAGTAATTTTTTGTTGAGGAATTTAAGTTATTTCAATTAAATATTCCATATTTTTAGTTTAAAATTCATTTCTTTGCTTGGCAATAATTTTTCTTAACTTGAAATATAATTATTTATGTTTTAATTACCAATTATCGTTTTTAGTTAAAATCAATATTCTTGTTTTGTAGAAAATTTAACTATTGCAGATGAACACTAATTGTTTTTGTTGAAAACTCCTCTTTTTGTTTTAAAATTAATCTATTTTAGTTGAAGAATCATAATTTTCTTTTAAAATTCATAACTTAGGTTTGAAATTGAACTAAAATTCTTTAAAACCCGTTAATTTTTTTTGTTGAAAATTAATTTTTCTCATCTAAAAGTTTAAGTATTTCATTCTTTGTTAAAAGTTGATACTTTTTAGTCCAAAATTTAGAAATTTCGTTCAAAAATCATTAATTTCGAAATTTTTGCTCTTTTTGTGAGAGGATGCTTAGACTGAACCTTACAAAATAAAATAAACCTTGATTTTAGAAAAAAATATGTTACATATAGTTGACTGGGATAATTGATAAAACATAATCATTAAAAATCGGAATTGGGAATTTAAAATCGTCCGCCGAATCCCCACCCTGATAGGAAATAAAAAAGGAAATAATCAGGAATTTCTATCCAAGGTTTCTAGCGAGTCAAGAGTTCGCAAAAAGTACGAAAAGCGCAAAATTTCTTTTTAAATCAAAATGTGTCTGCTGATAGTAACAGAATTTGATGCCAAACAAATCGAGAAAAATTGGTATCCCTCCAGCCTTCTATTTACGTGAAATGAAATTTTTTAAAACGCTTGAAAAACATTATGGGGTTAATGTAGGGTGTGTAGCATGAAATTCTGGTATCATCGGCAAAAATATTTTGACTTTTGGAAACGGTATCTTTTTACATAATTTTCTAATTAAGGGGTTAATTCGGGTATGTTCTAAATTTGCTTTAAGAATTGAACTTTTTCGAGTGATTTTGACATGAGTTCCTGCTGTTATCAGCAAACACATTTTGAATTTTGTAAAAAGTATATTTTTACAGAATTAAACCAAATTCGGGCTCCACATAAATTATAGAGATGAAATCTTTTTTCATACTTTTGACATTGAATCTTTTCCAAGAAATTATTGTCTTTTTAAAGCATTTTTTTTTTAATTTTGAGGGATGATCTGGGTAGGTTTTTATGCAATAAAGATATTACATTTTTTTGTAACTGTTGGTATGTAATACTATCATTAGGAGTAAAAACATTTTATTTTTTCAAATTCGTGACTTTTTACAAAAATTTGTAAACACTTGGGGTTGATAAAGGGTTGGTCGCATTTGTACCAGAGGGATAAAAATAAAACTTTTTTGAATACTTTTGGCATAAAATTCTGCTATTATCAAAAAAAAAATATATTTTTCAAAATCAGTGCCCTTTTACGGAATTTTTGAAACTTAAAGGGTGGATTTGGAAATGATCTACATCCGGTTGAGAGATAAAACTTTTTGAAATACTTTTAGCTTGAAATTTTTCCATTCCGAGCAAAATAATGTTGAGTTTCGAAATAAATGTCTTTTTATACATTTTTTTTAATGTTTAGGGATTAATTTGCAGTAGGTAACAGATGAAATAAAAGGGAGAAACTTTTTTGTTCTACATTTGACATGAAGTTCTGTCATTATGACTGGAATCGTTTCTTTGTTTCAAATTCGAGTTTTTTACACAATTTTCATAAAAATAGGGATTAATATAGGGTGTATTCCAAATGCACCAGAGGGATGAAACATGTTAAGGACATTTTTTTAATAAAATTCTGCTGTTATAAGCCAAAAGTTTTCTACTATTGAATTTAATGATATTTTTGCAGAATTTTCTAAACCTCAAGGGTTGTTTTAGAATTTTTTTGTTACGCAATTATGCAATTATCATTGAAAAAAATGGAATTTTTTTATCAGCGTATTTTCACTGAATTTTTAAATCAGTAAGGGTTGATTTGGTAAAGTTTCAAGTGCAGTAGAGAACTAAAACTTTTTAAAATTCTTTTAGAATCGAATTCTGCTACCTTCAATAAAAACATATAAAATTTTTAAATCAGTATCTTTTCACGGGATTTTTTAAACATTTGAGGTTGATAAAAGATGGGTCCACATACTCTAGAGGAATGAAAATTTTTCGAATGTACTTTTAGTATGGAATGCCGCTATTATTATCAAAAAAATTTGGTTTTTGAAATCAGTCCCACTTTACAAAATTCTTAAATCTTTGTGGGTTGATTTGGTAAAGTTCTAAAATCGTTTGAGGGATAAAAAACGTTTTTGGATTTTTGTGTCCTAAAATTCTACTGATATTAGTAAAAAATGGACTTTTTAAATAACAATTGTTTAAAGAATTTTTTAAATATTAGGGGTATATTTCGATGTCTTTTTACATAATTTGTGAAACATGAAAGATCGTTTTACGGCAGTTTTCATATTCGCCAGATGGATGCAACTATTTTTAAATACTCCTGACATGAAATCCTGCTATCGCCAGTAAAAAATTGTACTTCTAACATGAGTGTCTTTTTATGTACCCTTCACGATTTTAGGGGTTGATTTAGGTCACGTTCCATTTAAGGTAGAAGGTTTAAACTTTTTTTCGTGCGGCTGGCATAGAATTCGACCATTTCCAGTCTTACGCGTTAAAGATGAATGATCCATTTTTTAACCACTAGCGTGCGTAAAACAGTCTTTTCACGATCTAGTGCGAAAAAAGATTTTATAACGACCTAGTGTGTAAAAAGTCTTTTTACGCTAAAGTGCCTGAAAATCGGCATAATGTTGCCATTATCAGTTAAAAATTTCCGTTTTGAAATTAGTGTCTTTTTACAGAATTTTTGAAAAGAAAAAAGTCTTTTTAGGGTATTTTTCACATGCGCCAGATGGATCCATCTATTTTTGGGTATTCCAGACATGAAACTCTGCTATCATTATTTTAAAAATCGCCTTTTCCTATTAGAGTATTTGTATAGACCTTTCAGAATTGTAGAGGTTGATTTCAGTCAGGTTCGACGTGCGCTAGAAGGTTTAAACTTCTTTTTTGTGCAGCTGGTATGGAATTCGAACATTGCAAATGTTACGCGTTATTAAAAAAGAGTCTTATGATCCATTTTTTTGAAGCACTACTGTTCGTAAGAAATTCTTTTTACGGCCGAGTGCGTAAAAAGTCTTTTTACCCTAGTTCTTAAAAGTTTTTTACGCACTAGTGCGTCAAAATTGGCATACCTTGATAACAAAAAAATAATTCACTTTGGAGGAATGTGACAAGGGCAGAAAATGAGTTACTTTTAATTTCTAGTTTTCTTCAGTAAGTGCAATAAGAAAGTACCTTCTGGAGAAATGATTGCCTCACAGCTTCAGCGATGTTCTGAAGTAATCTGAAATTTAATAAAGCAGTGAAATAAAACACGAGAGCATAGAAGGCACGAATGACAGGGGGTGAAGGAGAAAACGGGGATCACGACTCGCTCGGTAAAAGCTTGAACATTTTCGAAGCCACTTCGCTGCATTTTTATGGAAGTTTTCTGAAACTTTGAAACTACCCTTTCATCCCGTGAACCTCAATGGAAAAATGGCTTGTTTCATAGAGAAATATCTTTTTTTCATATGATCATTTTAGAAAGTAGTGTTGAAGTACCTTAATTGGCTAAACATTATTTATTAACAGAAAATTTAAATATTCCATTTTTAGTAATTTTTTTTTCATAGTTGAAAATTCGATGTTTTAAGTGCAACATCATCTTTATTGTTGAAAATTAATTTTTTCATTTAAAGATAATTGTCCTATTTCAAAATCTGTCTATTTCATTTTTAGTTTAAAAATGGAAAATTCGACTATTGAGTTAAAAATATGTCATTTTTTGAAAATTCGTCTTTTTGCAAGAAAATTTAAAAGTTTAAAAGTTTTTCTGAAAATTTGTCTTTTTTATGAAAAACTAATTTCCTTGACTCAAATTTTAGCTACCCTGCATTGGATTCAGTTTTTTATAATGCATTTTTGTTGATGAAAATTCACCTTTCTTGGTAGAAACTTGATCTTCTTCAATAAAAATAAATCGAATGATTCTAATTCAAATTACTTGATTAAAAGTTACTTTTTTTAGTTAAACACTAATCCCTTTTGTTAAAAATTCAACTGTATGGTTTAGAATTTATACGTTCGGTTAAAAATTCATGCTTTTTTCTGTTGAAAATTTAGTTATTCGATTTTTAAATTAATTTTTATCTTATTTAGTATAAAAATTTAACCTTTTTGTTAAAAAATCATATATTTTTCTGAAAGTTGTCTTTTTGGGTAGAAAATGAATGTTCTTTTTGGAAAAATTCATCATTGTGGTAACAGATTCATGGATTCCGTAAAACATTTAAATATATTATTGAAAGTTTGTTTTTATTTTTGTTGAAAATAATTTAAAAATAAAAATAATTATGTTGAAAATATATGTTTTCTCCAAAATTCTTTTTTTTTTAATCACAAATTAATTTTCGCAACTAAAAACTTAGGTGTATTACTTTTGGATCAATAATTATATTTTTTTGTTTCAAATTATTTTTTATTATACAAAATTTGTATTTTTTGAAAGAGATTAATGTTCTTTGTTGAAAATAATTTTTTTTGTTTGAAAAATGATCTTTTTTATGATTTTAAAAATTTGTTTGAAAATTTATGTATTTTGTTAAAAAATCGACTTTTCTGGTATAAAATTGATCTTTTTGGCCGAAAATTGATCTTTGTGACTGCACATTAATTTACTTGGTCTAATATTCAACTTTCGGTACAAATTTTTCTTTACACTAGTAGAAAATAATTTTTTTATCATAAAATTTTACTAGTCCATTTTTAGTTGAATTTTTTTTTAATTTAAAGCACGACTATTTGATTACAAATTTGTTTATATTTTCTAAAATTTCATCTTTTTGCAGAAAAGTTCCAAATTTAACTACATATTTAGTTAAAAATTCGTTCTTATTATTTTTGGTTATAAAAATAATTTCTTAACTCAAAATTTAGCTATTCCATTTTTAACCGGAAAATGGAAGTTTCGTCTTTAGTTCGTAATTTATGTGTATTCTTGAACATTTGTCTTTTTGCAAGAAAATTTACCTATTTTTTTTTAATTCATTTTTATTTCGATTGGAAATAAATTTTATCAACTAAACATTTCATTATTATTCTTTTGGTTTAAAAATTATCTTTTTAAAAATTCGTCCTTTTTGGTAGAAAGTTAATCTTCTTGATTTAAATTGAAACTAGTTTGTTGAAAATTAATTTTTTTTGTCGAGAATTCATCATTTTAGTTGAGAATTAATTTCTTTGGTTTAAAATTCTACTTTCTTTTTCAACTAAAACTTGAAGTATTCCATTTTTATTTCAAAAGTTATATTTTTTAGTTGAAAATTCAATTATTTGATTTAAAAACATTTTATTTTAATGCGAAATGGTCTTTTTTTGGTTTGAAATTTACCTCCTCCATTTTAGATTTAAAATAATCTGGTTTAATTGATAACCCAACATTTTTGGTAAAAGTCGAAAGTTCCTATTTGTAATCAAACATTAATTTTTTTGTTTAAAATGTAAGTATTTCTCTGAAAACTAATTTTTAAATTGCTTGAGAACAATTTTCTTACAATAAAATCTGAGTTTTCTATTTTTAATTGAAAATTAATTTTTTTAATTTGCAGATTAGATTATTTAATCAAAATTTTAAGCATTTCATTAAAAATTCGTATTTTTGTAAGAAAAGTTAAAAATTTAATTGTATTGTTGACAATTTTTAGTTTTAGTTCCAAATCAGTCTTCTCATCTAAAATGTAGATATTCCATTTTGTTTAATAATTGATATTTCTTATTTAAAAAATTCGTTTATTCTCTTGATAATTTTTCATTTTTGGTAAAAAATAATTCTTATTGATAGAAAATTTCTATCTGTGGTTAAATATTCATTTATCTGGGTAGAGAAACTTTTTTGTGGAGGATTTAGCCTTTTAGTTGAAAATTTATTTCTTTTGTAAAAAATATAACGATTTAGTTTCAACATCATTTATCTTGTTAAACATTTAAATTTTTATATAAATTTTAAAGTCCACAATCATATTTTTGGTCGATAATTTTTCTCTTTTGATTAACAAATCTACTATTGCGTAGAAAGTTTAATTATTTCGTTAAAAACTCCACTATTTTCGCAAAATTTGCATCTTTTCTGGTAAAATTTAACAAGTCACTTTTTTCTATTGAAGATTTAACTGTCTTCTAAAATCATCTATAAGATTTGTATTTTTCGGTTTGAGAATTCCACTTTTAGGTCAAAAATGCAAAAATTTAGCTTGAAGTTTAACTTTTTCTAGAAAATTTGATCATTTGGTTTAAGATTCATTTTCCTATGTTGGAACTTTAAAGGTTTGGTTGAAAGTTCAACCTTTTTGCTGAGAAGGACTATCTTTTGCTAAAAAGTTTAACTATACCGTTAAAAATTATATTTTTGTCGAAAATTCGTTTATTCCATATTCTGAAACAAGCAGTCAATTTTTCCTGTAAAAAGATCTTTTAGACTGAGAAGTCTAAAATCACTTTCACAATAATTTATTTATGATATATTTTACCTTAGAGTACTCAAATGTTTAATTATTTTTAAAATCTACAATTCCAATAAATCAATTATTATTGTATAATAATGACAATAAACACTTAAAAATCTACCTAAAAAAATGTTACTTTTTACCAGGGAAATTGTTTAATCCCGTGTGGAAATAACCCCATTTGGCCCTATTACAAGTCGGGCACTAATCGGGGGCTAGTCGGATTATTAATTTTGACAAAATACCCAGTCGGGGACTAATCGGGAACTAGTTGGGCTTTTTGTTGTCAAAATTTCAGTCGGGGCCTGGTCGGTGGTTGGTCAAGGGCTAGTCGGGCCTTTTCGTTCACTAATTTCCGTGCGGTTAATCTCCAGGCCCTGGTCGGGAGCTAGTGGGGCTGTGGTCGGGTTATTCTTATGTTTGAGTTTTCGGCGAGGTTTTATCAAATGAGGTAATATCTAAAAAAGCGTAATGATTTTTTTATTCTAAAACCCTAAGAATATATTTAACAATAATTTTACACCGTTTTTTGGAGAAAAGATTTCTTAATTTTAAATTCATTTCAAAAATACCTAATAAATAATTATTAAGTTAATAATTTTGTACGAAAATCAACTTTTCATAAAAACAACGATCAAAATCTTCAAAAAGATGTAATCTTATTTTTTTGTAGTATTTTTTAGAAAATTGCGAATTTCTAGGAACATTTATAAATACTTTTCTATGGAATTTTAAGAAAATCCATATTGGAAAAAATACATATAAATGCAGGTAAAAAGTCTGCCGAAAGTCATAAGACTCTAAATTTGTACAGATGCTTATCTTTAAATTGATCTGAAAGATTTGCCATATGTAAATAAAGTCTAATCCTTCATGAGGTTGAAATTGGAAACAGAAAAAGTTTTTGATTAATTAGTGAATTAGTGATCAGTGATGAATCCTAGTAGTAAATTATTAAGCACGATACAGTTCAGATTTCGCTACCACCTTCATTTAAGTCTTGCGGTTCTGGACTGGTAGCATTAAAGAAAATCCGCAAGGGCGCGACATGCCGCCTCTCGCGCAACATAAATGACGCGACGAGTATTTAAGACAACAGTCTACACGTAACGAAGCATAATTACCTGGAGCAGACACTATTGTGACCAACGTGGCGGTTCCTTCAGAGCGAAGCTCTTCCATTGCTTCCTTCCAGCTGAAGTTTTTTTTTTAAATTAATATTCCACAAATTTTGGGGAATTTTAGTTACATAAATTCATGTATTTTTAGGCGTAGGATATCTTCCCCGTTAAATTTTTGGTAAATTTGAGCACTTTTAAATATTTTTAAAAAGTTTATGGAGATTTCCGTGAATAATAAGTGTTTTGAAAAACTTTTAGGGGATATTCCACAAATTTTGGGGAATTTGATTAACATTCCACGCGGATGTATTATCATATGACCCCTACTAGTACCCGATCAGGCCACGACTAGGATAAGTCGGGTCACCTGACTAGCCCCAAACTAATCTACCGTGACGCTACTGGTCGGGGGCTAGTCAGATGACTCAAATAGCCCCCGGCTTTAAGTGGGGTTGAATTGTTGGGAACCAGACTAGTTCCCGATTTGAATTTCTACACGGGATAGCCTGTAATTTTATAAAATTTAAGCGTCCCTTGTTTTTGAACAGCCCTTTCTGAAAAAAAATCCATACCTTAACTCATTTCTATGAAATGAATATCCCCACAGTATCAACTGCTGCGGTGCCTCTAGGCTAATTGTTTCTGGATTCAAATTTCAAATTTTATGCGTCAATTACAGAGAGGAGTTATAATTTCACCAACAGTTTAGCTACATGTCAAGTATTACATTTCCCTCCACCCTTCCCCTATAAATTAAATTCGCTTTCAAGAGAGGATCAGCCCTAAGGTGCTCGAAGTTTCCGTTTCCTCCAGAGGATCTGAGTGGGTAAATTTGACGAGGGTAAGTGCAGAGTGTAGACCCGCTAAGGGTTTTCTCCGCGTCACATTTTCACGCTAGTTTATCGAATGACGCAGTGATAGGGAAATGTTATTACGGTACCACGGGCTAATTTGCATAGTTGGTAACGAAGCTCACATTGGATACGGTTACGTATGGCGATGGGCTTTGCTATCAAAATGAGCATACTAGTTTATGTTATAACACGGAAAACCGTCTTGTCTTTATAGGATGGTTTCCAGCAATGCAGAGCAAGTTCTAATTTTAATTAGGATGAAATTTGTACCTGAACATATTCGTAGGGTGCAGAATCTTTCCCCTGTTCCATTAAGTTTGTTTCTTTTCCCCTATTCTCGAAAAACTCCCCTTATTCGTTTTTTTAAATTCAAAAATAGGACGTTATAAAACACAATTGCTTGCTTGGCATCTACACAAGTATTATTTTTAAAACTAGAAAATATGCTAGGGTGAGTAGTGACAACTTTTCTTTCAATTGATTGATGTCATTAAAACTGAAGTATTCAGAATTCGCTGAACTATCCTGAAATGACTGATGTATCCTGCAGTCACTTAATTATCCTGAAGACACCAAAGTCTCCTAAAGTCTCTTAAAGTCCAATTGTTTCTTATAAATACTCAGAAACACTTTAGATTACTAAAGCCACTAAATAATCAAGTGTTATGAAGTCTCCTGGTGTTTGTTAAACTCAGCATAGTCTTCTTAGGTCACTGAAGTCTCCCAAAGTCACTAAAGTTCCCTAAAGTCTCCTGAAGACACTTCACATCTCATGAAATGAATTGATTTCTCAAAAATATCTAAAATTGGTTTAATTTATGAAAGTCATTAAAATACCTGAGTCTCCTAAACTTACTGAAGTATCCAGAAATCGCTTAATTATCCTGAAATAACTGATATATTCTGCAGTCACTTAATTATCCGGAAATCACTAAAGTCTCCTAAAGTGTCCCGGAGTGAATTTATTTCTTTTAAGTATTTAGAAGATCTTCAAGTTACTAAGAGTTCTAAAAAATCTAAGTCTTCTAAAGTATTCTAGGTTATCCTGATATCAGGCAAGTCTCCTGAAGAAATGATTCAAGTTATTGAAGCCAATGAAACACCTAGAGATCCTGAAGTATCCTAAAGTATTCTGAAGTCCACAAAAGTATCCTAAGGTATCCTCAAGGACATAAAAGTATCCTGAAGTATCTTTAAGTCACTCAAGTCTCCTAAAGATACTTAAAATCTCGCTGAAACAATTCTTTTTTTTTTAATTCGAAAACATTTTATGTTCCTAAGTTCAGTGAAATATCTAAGTACACTGTAGTTATTTAAAGTATACTGAAGCACTCTGAAGTATCCTGAAGTGATTTAAATTATCCTGAAGTATCCTTAAATATCCTACATATCCTTAAGTATCCTGCAGTAGCCTAAAGTATCCTAAGGTACATGAAGTCTCCTAAGGTCTTCCAAAGGAATTCCAAATTTCTTAAAAGCATTTGACTTCTTTTAACCCTTAAAGTGCATTGTGGGTTTCAGATACCCTAAGCTCACTAACTGTCAGTAAAGTCGTTTAGAATACTGGGTCAAGCGTTAATCTACTAGCAGCAGCTGCTGAAAGTAGAGGTAAAAAAATCGTGGGGTCAATAACACCCAGTGTGCCCTTTTTGAGTAAAAAAGTAAATTTAGACCAAATTTTGTTTTTAAATTTCATTGATTTTTATTTACTTTCTAACGTGAGTATATCATATGAAGTGAAATAATTTATTTTTTCGATTATTTCATACATTTTCTTTTTGGATGGCTAATAACTTGCGGCAGTGCGTCATGCGAGAGGAGGCTGTGGATGTGTTGAATAAAATATAATAGTTAACATACAGTGATATATGTCTCTTTTTTTAATTTCTTGGATTTTTATAGTATAAGATGCCAAAGTTCTTTCATTTTTATAATAATAAATCAATATAAAAGCCAAAAATCTGATTCATCATTTTATTAAAAAATTGACTTTTCAACTGTGTAAATAAATATCTTTCTTGAAAGCACCCATGTTGCAATATTTTTGTATGAAAGTACACTATTTCAAAAGTATAGTCATAAATTGTCAGGTTAAAATACTTAAAATTGCGTCAGTTATGAATTTTTTAGTAAAAAAACCCATTTTTTTACTTTTTTCAATAATGTTTTTAACAAACTTAAAATAAATAAATGGCTATAAAATAAACTCTACCTTATAAAAGAAACCTTAAGTTATATCGGATAATTTGATTGTGACAAAATATTCAATAAGGGTTAAATAATACCTGATAAAATACGCTGGGGTGTTGAATACCCACGATGCACTTTACCGTGATTTTTACTATGTATGCACTTTGAAGGTTAAATCTGTTGTTACTTAATTATCCTGAAATAAAGTAAGTAAAGAGAGACTTACAACTGATCTTAGTTAAATTTTTCGATTGAAGACAAATTTAATACATTCTAGAATTTAAACAGTTTTTAAATTCTACTAAAACCGAGCTTCTGTCCATTGGCCAAATACAAGTCAAGTTTTTAGTAGATGTTAATTTTTTCAAGTTTTGCATTCTCTATGATAATACTAAATTGAAGTAAAAATTCTTGAAACCTTGAACAGGTCTTCATTTCTTGCTTTATCTTCATTGAAAAAACCTAGGTCTTCCTTTATGATAAAAATAAAACCAAAAGATGGTCTTATTTATTGAAAAAATTGAAAACATTTTTTATTTGAAATTGTTTAACGCCTCAGGGTATAATTCAAACATCTTTATAGTTAATCCTTTCTGTTTTACTTTGCGCATTAAATTCTTTGGTTAAAATTTGAAATATTTTGTGGAAAATTTGATTCCTTTTAATTAAAAATTAATTTTCTTGGACTGAAAATTTAATAATTTTATTTTTGGTTTAAAACTGATGTTTGTTAGTTGAAAATTCAACTATTTGCCCAAAACTTCTTTTATTGTGCTCAAAATTCGCCTTTTCCGGCATAAAATTAGTCTTCTTGGTTGAAAATTCATCTTTTTGGTTAAAAATCAGTTTCTTTGGTTAAAAATTTCAATATCTTGTTGATTTAAAAAAAAATAAAGTGCTTCACCAAAACATTATAGGATCCATTTTTGCTTAAAAGTGTATATTTTTAGTTACAATTTCAACTACTATTCCATTTTTGATTGACAATTTATCTTTTTCAGTTAAGAGTTTACCTATTTCGACGAAAATTCACTCAATTTGTTGAAATTTCATTTTTTTTGTTGAAAATTTGTTTTAGCTACAAATTTAGTAATTTTGTTTTTGGTTTAAAAGTCATATTTTTAATTAAAAATTCTACCGCATATTTATTTTTTAACTCTTTTATTGTGTTAACAAGTCGTCTTCTTTGACAGAAAATTAAATTTTTTCGTTGAACATTAATGTTTTTAGTTCGGAAATTATTTTCTTTGAGTAAAAATGTAACCATTTTTTTGAAAATTGTTTTTTTTTCGTAAAAAATAAAGTTTTAAATTTTTTTTAAAATTTTTAATTTTTTTTCAAATGTATGTTTTTAGTGAAAATTTTAATTATTTAGATAAAAACAATGTATTTTGCTGAATATTCTAAAATTAACGGAAAAAAATCTTCTTTTTGGTCGAAATTCATCATGTTAGATAAAAATTGAACATATTACTTGAAAATGCATTTTCTTTTTAAGGATTCATTATTTTAGTTGAAAAAGTATGTCTTCGGTTTTTTTACTTGAAATGCTACAAATCATAATCGTTTAAACTGCATTTTATATAATTACAACACTAATTTGATTTTAAAGAATAGATGCTCCTATTTTTGTAAAAAATCTCCTCAGTGTTTTTGTTTTTATGTGCGGCAAAATAAAAATAAAAATAATGGCTGTAATAAATTATTTTATTACGTGCTTATAATCATTTCTTACTTTTCTTTTATTCCTCTCCAAAATCAATTGAGATTTTTAATTACATAGAAACTGGTATTTTAAGCAATAATTTAATTATTGCTTCAAAAAATAATTTGATCTATTAACGCGTTTCTTTTATTTTACAAATTTTTGTTCTTTAATATGTTATTATTACTTGGCTTGTATAGTTATTTCACAACTTTGATTACCTTTAGCATAATAAAATAAATTATAAAAATGTATCTAAAATAGCAAAAAAAGGAGAAACTCTTTCGTAATTATCAAATTTAGATTTTAATCTATTTGATAAATGTAGACTTCCTGAAACAAAAAGTGTATTAATTTTTGTAATTCGAAACAAAGAGATAACGAATCATTCTACTTTTACAAGTTGATTATTGAATTCCCTGGTGAGGGGGAAAATTGACAGCCTGAGGTATTTCGAGTCGGGCAACTTTCGTATTGAAACTATCTCTCATGAAATTGCGTCCGCTTCTTGATGTGTATCTTTTTGCTCATCCGGTTAAACTTGTTTAAGTTAAGCAGTCTCATTCGATACGTCGATTCTTTGAGGTACAAGTCAAATAAAGTTTCCTTAGAAGTTTCTTACTTGACACATATTCTCTAGGGGACAATTTCTCTTTGGCTCTCGCCGATACCCCTTCCAAATCTCCTCCTCTTCCATCTTATCCGTCCATACGCTCGTTTCCGAAACATTCTATCATTTATTTTACTTTGCTCCTGGTGGGTTCGAACTGTGACAAATCGGAATGGTTTATGCGGACGAAATTCCATAACCACAACTCCTGTTGCAAATTTCCTCTTTCTTTATAAGTGAAACTTGATTTTAATGATTAAGAATTGACCCCGCGTGTTGTCAGATCATTATCAAGTTTTGTAGCTTATTAAGGCGTGAGCCGATCCACGACTCGTCCTCATAACTTCAAAATTTCTCCTTTTTAGTTGAAAGTTGACCTATTTGATTAAAAATTCATCAATTTGATTGAAAAATCGTATTTTTCAGTTTAGAATTTAACTAATTCATTTTAGATTGAAAAGTGATCAGGTTTAGTTGGAAATTTACAATTTTTGGTGAAAATTGATCTTCTTCTTTGCGAATTTCCCTTAATGTATAAATGATAAATGATTGGAATATTTAAGAATTACCTCTAAGTTTTGCGATAAGACCACCATCAAGTTTTGTAACTAATTAGGGCGTGGACCGATCTACGACTCGTCCTGATACCTGTTTCAGGACGAAACGTGATAAAGGTAGATGGTTCCCCAACTATAGCGCCCTTTAACCATTCATAGTCTTTTTTTAGAAAACCTTTACCCATGAATTAGTTGAAATTTTGTCTTTTTTAGCTGAAAATTCGACTCTTTGATTTAAAATTCATCAATTTTGTGGAAAAATTGTCTTTCATTTTATTTAAAATTTCAACTATTCTATTTCAGATTTAAAATGGATCTTTTTTAAATGAAAATTCATCATTTTTGGTACAAGATTAATCTTGTTGGTTGTTAAATCCTTCACCTGAGTAATTAAAACTTGATTTGGATCATTGATATTTAATCCTAAGGATTGTCAAAAGACCATTATCAAGTTTCCTAGCTCATTGGGGCAATGAATTAGTTCAAAATTTCTCTTTTTTAGTTGAAAATTGGCCTATTGGATTGGAAATTCATCAATTTTGTTGAAATTTTGTTTTGTTGTTGTTCACAATTCAAATATTTCATTTGAGATGTAAAATTAATCAGGTTTAGTTGGAAATTCGTAATTTTTAGTGGAAAATGAACCTCCTTGATTGCTAATTTCTCTCCCCTTATAAATAAAAAATGATTTGAATGCTAAAAATTTACCCCCAGTATATCCATAAAACCATCATCAAGTTTCGTAGCTCATTAAGGCTTCGCCTGACCCACGACTCATCATCATGCATGTTTCAGGGCGAGACGTCATGATGGCAGGCGGTCCCCCAACTCCAGCAGCACTCACAGTCTTTCTTTAGAAAACCTGAATGCATAAAGTGATTAATGCCATAAATTAGTTAATAATTTATCTTTTTTAGTTGAAAATTATCCTGTTTAGTTCCGATTCAAATGCATCATTTTTGCAGAAAATTATTCTTTTTGGTTTCAAATTTCATGTCTACAGAATAGAAATTTGATTTGAATGATTGAGAATTGACCCCGAGTATTTTCATGAGACCATTATCAAGTTTCATGGCTCATTCAGGCGTGGACCGATCCACGACTCTTCCTCGTACATGTTCCAGGACGAAACGTCATGATGGCAGACGGTCCCCCAACTCCAGAGCACTCTTACCACTCATAGTCTTTTTCAAAGAAAAATTGTGGGTCCGGATGCAATAAGGGCACATAAAATTTTTTCGTGCGAAAACGAAGTCCCCGGAAGGCTTTAGAAAAAATTTTCGAATTTTAATTTTCAAAAGATATATATGGATGTAAAATTTGATTGCGCATCTTTTTTCTTAAGACAAAAAGTTGTAACTTTT